>NC_090252.1:42478646-42541146 GCF_037325665.1 Littorina saxatilis
ACAAATGTTACTGCCGGTAATTTTGAACACAGTGTAAACCATCTAGTTTATTGTAGAACAACAAATAGAAGAATCTACTTTTTATGCTATGAGCACAACATACACCCGCACACAAACACACAACGCGCCCATACAAACACATACATATACACACACATGATACACACACACATACAGACACATACAGACACACAGACACACAGACACACAGATACACACACACACACACACACACATATATATATATATATATATATATATATATATATATATATATATATATATGCATCCAACTAACGATAGTACACACATGGGCATCATTATCTGTTCATGCAGTCAATAATTCCAGTCAATTACACATCCAAAATGCACACCAACACTGCTATATTCAAAAATAATGCGTACCATAGTTTTGTATATATAAAAAAACACGTTCTATTCACTAACATTATTTTATTATTTTACACTACCGTATGGCACAAACAGTGGCCTTTGTGGACAAAAAACATGAAACGTCACATAGGAAAACTAAAACGTGCCAACTACACTACCCGTCATAAAAAAGTAGGCAGATACATTTAGCTGTAGATCTTTGTGATTGCGGCCAGTTATGTTAAAACCAAGTATATTGCCAGAAACGTAATTCCTTGCCCTACCGTATGCAATAAAGAGTTGCGTTTTTCATGAATTAGTGTTTATGCAGTGGACCGGAGACCTAGCAAGTTTGCTTTTGCAAATTTCATTTCGGGAGGTATCCCAGGCCTCCGGTCCACTGCATAAACACATACAGTAGGGGTATGAATTACCTTTCTGGCAATATACTTGGTTTTAACGTAACTGGCCGCATCACAAAGATCTACAGCTAAATGTATCTGCCTACTTTTTATGACGGGTAGTGTAGAAAAAAACCACGAAGATAAACTTTCGTGAAAATAATCTTTAGAGATGACAAGGTTAATACAGCATCCATTTTTATTGAAGTTACTGTGAGTTTCTCTTCTAACATCACACGTAACTTCATCAACATTTGAACAATTTCTTGAATGTGACAACAACATTAATGCAATATCAACAGATGGCAAACATATTGTGAATGTGAACGGCTCAGATCATGGGTAATGTTGACACCTTCACATTTAAATGCTTATTTGATAGCCATCCATTGAATTGATAAGAAAACAAAGCATACAACTACTAAGCATGAAATAAACAATAAGGAAATAAAATAGAACCAGCAGTATCGTCTTGTGTGTGTGGGTAGTTGACACGTTTTATTCACAAACCATGCCACAAATGGCGACCAATGTGTTGCACAGCGACAGGTCACTTTCCTCAACTAAGGCCAGTACTTTCATACATGACAAAGGAAAGCAAATGACGCCTGAATGATAAAGTTATAGTGTGCCTGTGCGTGTTTGAATGATAAACTGTTTTAACAAACTATCTTCTGAAACTTAATTGCACTCAGCAGATTTGTCTTCCGCTCAGAACTTTCGTGTCACACGGTCTTTGCGACAAAGAGAGAGGTCGCATTCTTGCAGAAAATCATTGACAACACAGACTAGTAATTTTTAGCATTGAAATTGGGTAGGGCTACTATTATAGTGTGTTTTCAGAAAGAAAAAAACATTATAGTATCGGCAGAACACAACCAATGCGTTTCGGGTCACAGAGTTATGAGCGTGAGATTGTTTTAGACTGTTCTCACACTATAGCAAAATCATTGACAACACAGACCAGTCATGTTTAGCATAGAAATTAGGAAGGGCTACCATTATAGTGTGTTTGAAGAAAGAAAAACATTAATAGTATCGGCAGAACACGACCAAATGAGTGTTGTGTCACAGCTTTATGAATGTGAGATTTGTTAGACTATTTGTTCTCACACTGTAGCAGAACAGCGATTAGTTGAACAAATTGCTGTCTACCTCACCATTTGGACACATAGAGCTCTGATGGCAGTGATGATGCAGGGTTTTTGTCAAAAGGCTACGTGACTGAGAGCTAGATCTCAATGTCTGTTCGTGTCACACACAAATTGAACCTGTTATAAACGGAAGATTTTGCGAGAGATCATATCTCAAGAACTACCAGGTGGGTCTTTATGAATTTGATATGGATATTTTTGAGGGGATGTTCTCATTGAAATGTTCTCCGTTTATTGATAGGACAGTTTGATGACGTCACATGTTCCCGTTTGCCAAAAAGTTGAGGCAGCACTTTCAAAGTTAAAGTTTTTCATCAGTTTGATCGAAATTGTTATCACAAAATCGTAGATCTAGGCCGGACTATGGGATTGCATTTCAGCTTGGTAACTTACATTTTCGTTTCTGAAATGTTCGTTCCAAATATGTCATTTTTTCAATTTCGTAAAAACTATTATTTAAACCAAAAAATTCATATTGGTGTATTCCCCATTGCGTTATGTATCTAAAACTATAGTTTTGTTATGTTTTTATTGAAAATCATGCTTACAAATTAAGAAAACCGTTACATAACCACTATCATTATGTATGGAAACAGATACTTAAAATCGTATTTCTTATTATTTGCTGATTCCAAAATTATATAGTTTAATCGTGTTTAACGTTGAAAATATGCTCAAACTTAACCAATTCGGATCGTTGAATAGAAATTATATTTCCAAGCTTCCTGCAGCCGATAAGATGATAAAAGCACGTCATTTCAAGTGTGGAACACGCACATGACGTCATACTGAAATGTGATAAATCATGGCTTCACCTTGCAAAGTTTTATTTCAAACATGGTAACATTTTTAAAGGGGTTTCTTTCTCAGATTAATGTTTGCCCTCTGTCTGTCTGACTGATTCAATTTAATGTGCAATTCCTTAGTTTTGCAAAAGTCAAACTAAGTATGATATACCTAATATAATGGATACAGGTCTCTAAATTCTTATTGTAAACTTGTGAGTTTTATTCAAAACAAGTGAGTTGTTCTTTGCTACTGGTCACAAGTGGGGGTCAGCTCACACGGACGCATTTTTCAATACAGTCTAGGGGAGAAACTGGTCACAAAGCACCCAGTACATGCCAGAGAGATAGGAGAATCGGCACAATCAAAGAAAATACCAAAATCATTCAATAGATATGGAAATATTAAGATTTACTGTGAAAATGCCAGCAAAAATGGCGTCCAAAAACGGGAACGCACACTTGGTGCGTCTTTGAAGACTTACCTCCCGTTCTGTGTTGTTGATAATAGTCGTGTTTGTGCTGTTGTTGTTGAAATAGTATCTAATAAAACTGATGCAGTTCTTGAAATGTTGCAAATTATTGTTGTCTTTGTGAAATGCGAGAGTGTTCTGAGGCGTAATCTGCATACGGCTGATGTCCCACATAGGGTACCCCACTTCGATCAGCGTATCACTCCAAATGAGCTTCATAGCAGAAAAGCAGATACACTACCAACACACTGCATAACAGATCTACAAGTCTGAGCCAGAATCATTGAAATTTACTTTCTGTATAAAATATTGCAATCAAATTTGTTCACGATGTCCCACAAATAACGCAGGTTACCCTCGCCTTCGATTCAAAGTAACTCCAATCTGACTTAATTACAATCGAAACGCAGATGACGAACTGATTCACCACAAATTTGTGGTATTTTACACACAAATTTCAACTGTGTTGTTTCGCGATAAACAGCCATAAACAAACAAATGTGGCGCCGTCACGTCGCCTTGGAAGGAATAACGCAGGTGACCAAGGCTTGTTTCCGATACCTGTCTGATTAAAATCATCGTTTTTTCACGAATGACGGCTCTTTGGCAGATCTGGTGAGTTGGAAACTGTCTATGAATGTTTCATTTAATGTCAAATGCGTACATTCTTGTCGATATTGTTACCTTTGGGCTCATAAATTAAGTCAATCGTCGTGTTGTCCGAAAGTGACTTTTGTCAGCATAGAACTTACTGTGCTTTGATCATTGACTGAGAAGAATCTTCCGATGACACTAGTTCATTTCACTACGCGACTGCAGATCTGCAAGGAAACTTATGGCAGGGGAAATAAGCTTAATTGAAGACGAATAAGCGGAGTAACTGTTCTTCAACGGATTGCTCTTACACTGATCTAAATATTTAGATCTTGTCGTCTGCTAGTCTGCTAGTAAGTAGTCTTCGGTCGTGTGAAAGTCACATCTATTTCGACTGTGTGCATCGATCCGTGTAGTGAAATGTTGATCTTTGATGATTTGGCAACATAACTTCGCTAAATGTGCTTCGAGTGTATCTCCCCGTTAACCGCATTTGAAAACGTCTTTTAACAAGACCATGTTTCGACAGCCCAGACGGGGAGGATCCTCGATAGCTCACAGGGTATATAATGTTTTCCGCCGTTTTTTGAAGAATCCTTTCAAATTTGCTATTCCAAAAGTACCTTATGACACGACTCGAGTGGCAAAGAACATTCTCTGCAATTCCTGTCTCAGTCCGTGCAGCCGTTTCGGGTCCTATCGTCATCATACAAACATACACACAGACACACAAGAACCAGCTTTAAAAGTTAGATTATGTAGGAACCATGTGAACCAGTGATTTTTGGCTCACGTAAGTGTAGCCTATGCGATGATAAACTTTGTCTGTCTGTGCGTGCGTGCGTGCGTGCGTGCGTGCGTGCGTGTGTGTGTGATAGAAACTTTAACATTTCCGAGTCTATGGATAAAGCTCGCATAAGAAGATTAGTCTCGGTCAAAAGTGTTTGACGTGTGTGATAGAAACTATTTGAAGACGTCACATTATGACGTAAGAGGGTTAGACGTCACGCAAAGGAATTACTGAAAGTCTCGGTCATTGTTATTGTGAGCGGGCCGAGACTAATTGGCAGATCCAGGGTCTCGCTTTCTTGCACAGTTTCACCTATGCTTACTGTGTGTGTGTGTGTGTGTGTGTGTGTGTGTGTGTGTGTGTGTGTGTGTGTGTGTTACGGAGTGATTGAGTTTGTGTTACTGTTTGTCGATTTCTTACGTGAGCCTTGAAGGCTTCGCCTCTTGTTTGTTATGTACAACAGATACTACAGTATTTCTGCGTTATGAAAAGCTGTATTTCAAAAGCAAAACTACAGATTTGAATTTTCACTAGTTTTTCCCCTTCCTGTCACCAGTACTGAAGAACAACTCAAATGCAATTGGTGTTTTAAACGCAATAATAGGGCAGGCTGTGATAAGTAGAACAATGTGTGTTAATGAACAGAAAAAGCCTATCAAAGTCAACAATCGTGTTTTTCTTTCTCTATTTTCACCTTGTAGCTTCCTACAGACACTAAGCAACAGCGTAGTACCATTTAAAGTGCAATATTTTTGCAGTACTTTATTTTTGACCATCTGTGGAACACTTCATTGACCCATGATCTCAGCTGTTTATGAATACAAAGCAGATGGTTAAAATAGCCAATAACTTATTTTGCTCTGCCTTATAATTTTGAAGTGTACACATTGACGAAGTATGTGTTCTCGGTCATTGCACGATATTTGTATGCAGTAGCAGGGAGGCTTGAGTCGCTTTGGCCTTTGCAGAGGATTACGTGTCATTTTAAACTTGTTTTAATGAACCTTTGTTGTACAGCCTATAATTAAATGATATATCCTAAATAATTGAGAAGTTGTGCAAATAGTCACCTATTAAGTTATTTTCACCATAACTTTGGTCAACTGTTAATCCTTTTTTTGTTCAGAGGTACCATTGTATATACAATGTGCTTGGAATAAAGCATACGCCTCAAGGGCAACTGGTGTACATTTGACAATGGTAAAGTGGAGAGAAAGAACAATAACCAAACTCTATATTTGTACTTACATTTTAATTTGCAATGTTCACGACCTGTTGCAGGAAGAAAGTATAAACCCAATATCCGCAGTCCTCCAATGGAAACTTCAAGGTTATCGATTGACTCCCAATCAAAGCCTCATTTAAATCTGACGCAGCAAAACATCGAAGGGGGGGGGGGGGGGCTTAAAATAGGCTTTCGTCGGGCTTCAATCAACCATGACAACCTCTTAGTTTCAAATAGAAGCATGCGACTGTTATTGCTGTTCAATCTGTCACCGTCCTAACATAGAGGGGGGAATCGAGACGAGGGTCGTGGTGTATGTGTGTGTGTGTGTGTCTGTGTGTGTGTGCGTGTGTAGAGCGATTCAGAGTAAACTACGAGACCGATCTTTAGGACATTTTTCATGAGAGTTCCTGGGTATGATATCCCCAGATTTTTTTTTTCATTTTTTCGATAAATGTCTTTGATGACGTCATATCCGGCATTTTGTAAAAGTTGAGGCGGCACTGTCACACCCTCATTTTTTAATCAAATTGATTGAAATTTTGGCCAAGCAATCTCCGACAAAAGCCGGACTTTGGTATTGCATTTCAGCGTTGAGGCTTACAAATTAATTAATGCCTTTGGTCATTAAAAATCTGAAAATTGTAAATAAAATATTTTTTAATTAAACGATCCAAAATTACGTTTAACGTATTCTTCATCATTTTCTGATTCCAAAAACATATAAATATGTTAGATTCGGATTAAAAACAAGCTCTGAAAATGAAAAATATAAAAATTATGATTAAAATTAAATTTCAGACATCGATTAAAAAACAATTTCATCTTATTCCTTGTCGGTTCCTGATTCCTAAAACATATAGATCTATATATGTTTGGATTAAAAAAACGTTCAGAAAGTTAAAAAGAATAGAGATATAGAAAAGCGTGCTACCGCGCTTTTCTGGATTGTTAAATTTCACTGCCTTTGCCACGGTAGATAGACGATGCTACGAGTGTACGGTCTTGCGGAAAAAATGCAATGCGTTCAGTTTCATTCTGCGAGTTCGACTGAGCTTGACTAAATGTTTTATTTTCGCCTTACGAGACTTGTTTTTCTTCTTTCATGCAATTGCAACAAGGCCGAAATAATTCGCTTCTGTTCACATACTCCTTTCAGTTGAATTACCTGCACATGTCGATTTGTTTCTGTATTACCATCCTATCACTATGCTGCTGCTTTATTCTTTTACACATATATTTGTGTGCTTCCTTTTTTTTAGTGATCGATGAAAAGCAAACCTTGTCTTAGCTCTCAATGGAAGTGTTCGGATTTGACTCTGGTTGCCCTGACGAATTCATACATCAATTTACGTCATGCCACCGAAGCTATCTCTTCGCATAAGTTATTGTCCCAGTGTATTCGGGCCATCTGTCGTGAATACTTGCAAATGACCCTCACGCAAACTAAGCGTGTATCAATACACATCGCCGGCAGGTGTCCGATGAGTAGATTCCCGGTGTCCATCAGAATTGAGGACTGGTAATCTGACTAATCACAGAAGCTGTTACATTCTATATCCATCTTGATTGAATAACAATGTCCAGTGAACATCACAGTGGGAACACAAAGGTAACATTTGATGGAAACGAACACTGTTGTCCTCCTTCACGCGTGGAAATTGCTCGGTCAGTAGTGGGGCTTGCTCCAAAACCAGTTGTCGCTATCGGCGTGGGTTCGATCCCCCCGTTCGGCAAGGGTTTCCTTTCCCAGAGTCAATTGTTGCAGACTCGCCTCGGTGGCCGAACACCCCCGTGTGCACACATGCGCACGATAAAGAAACCAAGTCTACAGCGAAAGTATCGGGCTTGGAAACATGAATACACGCCTGCAGGAAATAAACAAAAAAGGGTAGCGCCGTATATTGTATGGCAGCTCGCTTTCCTCAGGGAGAAAGCAGCCCGAATGTCCATGAGGGTTACCTCACATGACTTTATGAATGTTACCCTTATCCTTATCTCTTTTTTGCTTATGTGTAACAGCTGCTGCTTGTAGAGCTGCTCCCCTCGCACCTCCCTCGTGGGACGACACGATCTTGAACTGCAACAGACACATGTTTTTTGTAATAAACTGAAAAGTAACATTTTGGCAATATGAAAGGTACTGCATAGCAGGTGAATGTATATCACACTTATGGAGGAATACATGTTGGACACAGAGATGGATAAAAATACCTTTACAAACAAATATCATTTTAAATAACACCTACACTACAACCATATTGAGGACAATAACTTCCCGTTAAAATTATATCAGATCTGTGAAGTAAAACGTTAATGGTAAGTTTAACCAAAGCATGTTAATATTACAAATGTTTTGACCTCAAGCATGATACATTACAGATGCATATGAAACACTACAACACTATTTACATTTACATACACATAATAACTAATACAAGTATTTTTGACTAAACATCTGATTGCATACACACACTCTCGCCGTAAAAGATTCATACATGAAAATCACATTCAAATCCTCTTAAAAATCTACGACAAGAGAAGAAGTACAAACCCATAACAAACAAGTCGCGTAAGGCGAAAATACAACATTTAGTCAAGTAGCTGTCGAACTCACAGAATGAAACTAAACGCAATGCAACGCAGCAAGACCGTATACTCGTAGCATCGTCAGTCCACCGCTCATGGCAAAGGCAGTGAAATTGACAAGAAGAGCGGGGTAGTAGTTGCGCTGAGAAGGATAGCACGCTTTTCTGTACCTCTCTTCGTTTTAACTTTCTGAGCGTGTTTTCAATCCAAACATATCATATCTATACGTTTTTGGAATCAGGAACCGACAAGGAATAAGATGAAAGTGTTTTTAAATTGATTTCGAAAATTTAATTTTGATCATAATTTTTATATTTTTAATTTTCAGAGCTTGTTTTTAATCCAAATATAACATATTTATATGTTTTTGGAATCAGAAAATGATGGAGAATAAGATGAACGTAAATTTGGATCGTTTTATAAAAATTTTTTTTTTACAATTTTCAGATTTTTAATGACCAAAGTCATTAATTAATTTTTAAGCCACCAAGCTGAAATGCAATACCGAAGTCCGGGCTTCGTCGGAGATTACTTGACCAAAATTTCAACCAATTTGGTTGAAAAATGAGAGCGTGACAGTGCCGCCTCAACTTTCACGAAAAGCCGGATATGCCGTCATCAAAGACATTTATCAAAAAAATGAAAGAAACGTCTCAGGATATCATACCCACGAACTCTCATGTCACATTTCATAAAGATCGGTCCAGTAGTTTAGTCTGAATCGCTCTACACACACACAGACAGACAGACACACACTCACACATACACCACGACCCTCGTCTCGATTCCCCCCTCTGTGTTAAAACATTTAGTCAAAACTTGACTAAATGTAAAAACCCATAGCAGGAGCATTAGGATCACAGAAAGTAACATGTACTCACATTGAGGTCTGGTAGGACAAGCTCCTTGGTCTTTGCGTGCATGTGCTGATGATAGTGGGGATGATAGATGTTCAAAGAAGGGCCATCAACAGCGATTGTAATATCAGGCTGACCAATGCGGTTGATCAGTGTTGCTAGACCTGAAAATAATGATGTTAACGCTGCTTTATTTCAATGATAAACTCCAACATGGTGTTCTCAGCTAACACTTCTTCTTTAATCCAAATCTAAGTACAACTGTACAACCACACGGCAAACCATCTTTAGTTGGTAACAAAACGTGGTAATGCAATTTTAATGTGGACAAAATGAAAATTAAGGTTAAATTTTTTTTTAATCTTACCCACAATGAGAGGCGTTTCTTAACCTTGAAAATACAGACCAAAAAGAAAATAGTCGTTATCGGGATATGATTTTTAAGAATACAAGCCCCTTTGGCTAATTCTCTTACTTTTGAAGTGCATAATGAGATGCAGCATCATATAAACATAGCACACACATTAAGGTCACGTACCTAATGATATGGTTGTCAATTGTTTATATGATTAGTGTTTGTGGCTTACCAGCGGCAGCTAAATGCGCTGCACGTTCCGACACAACACCACAGACGTAACGAACAATTCTGCAATCCCCATCGGAGCAGTTCTTAATTTGCAATTTATCCAGCACAAAAGTCGTCAGAAAGTGGTCTTGGCTCATATCACTGTTAAAGGTAAAAGAAAAAGGTTCAACAACATAAAATTGAAAAATAAACATTATTACACGTGTCAGACAAGAATGATAATTGTTGAATAGTTTGAAGAAAAAAATGTAACGTGCAGTTACAATACTGGACGTATAACATTATATTTGTTAACTGAAACAACGACAAGAAAGGCAATTTTTCGTGTAGCGGAGGTACAACGAAGAAAGTTTTGTGAGCACGCCAGCCCCGTTCTCTGCAAGTAGCAGAGAGCTGCGCGTGCCGGCCAGGCGCATGCGCAGGTCTATGCGCCCCCTTTTGCAAGATTCCAGCAAAGAGAGAGGTCAGGTTTTTGTTTTTGCAATTATTGTTCGTCTTTTCACTCGTTTTTCGCAGATCAAGTGCGCTCATGTTTGACCCTTTCATTGCAGGCGGCTATGTGCCTTGATTTTTTACACGACACCCGTTTATGGCGCGAGTTTAAGTAAAACACCCAGGCGTTTGTCCATGCCAGAAAATAGGGGCTGGCACATTTTTATCAGTAACAGAGTTGGGGAAACTATTTAAACGTAGGTTTACACAGCGATGTTAAAGCTTTTGTTTACAGATAATGCTGGGGTTGTAACCTCAGGCGCAGCTCATACAACGACGATGTTAGGTTTCATTTTACGTATTCCTCTCGGTTTCCCAATGGCGTCAAAGGGGTCAGTGGTCTCTTTGTTCATTGACTGGACGCACGCGGCGCGCCTCGCTGGGGCTTGCGAGCAGCGTGTAGGCGGTTATGTATGCATAAGGACTTGTTGATCCTTCAAAAATCCTGCAGGTAGCGGCTAGCATTAGTGTGCGCCACGTACGAAGAAACGTGTCGTTGCCGTGTAATGGTTCTTTTGCAGGCTCGGCTCCCGGCGGCCACTTACGAGCGATGCCATGATATTGCCGGCTATTGTTAGCGTAGGCGGAGAAGAGAGTACCGTTGCGGGTCACAGTACCGACAGGGCAGCGTGTCTGCCCTGGGGCAACTACACATTATGTTTGATCACATGCGGCTGCAACGCTTCGTTACTTATCAGCGTTGTAATGCGTGTTTTGTTTCAAGTTTCGGCTTTTGTGCTTGCTAATCGTACTATAGAGTCACCATTTTTACATTGCACTGGAACTTTTGCGTGGTTAGTTCGGGGTAATTAATTCCATTGCTACTTTGGTTTTTAGTATTCCTCATTTAACAAGTGAGTTTGTAATTCAAGCATATCCAGCTTCGTGCAGCCCAGCGTAGCGGGCCCAACTCCACCAGCAATATGGGGCATTTGTTTCCATTTGTTGCCTTTTACGTTTTCACCCAGAAAGACAGGGCACATTTTGCACTCTTACGTTTTCACCCGGTTATGCAATTACGCAATTTACTCCAGTTTAGTGCTAGGACGCTGAATAGCATCGCCTTGGTAACAAGGGGAGGTCACCCTAAAAAAGAGCTACCTTGACCCCTTAACATGACAAAGTCACGCGTGACTTCCTGACCTTGCCGCCATCTTTGAATCATTCAATCGAAAGCGAACATAGAAAAATTTCCCTCTTTTTTAGGAAAAAAAACCCCCATAAAAACCCCAAAAGCGGGGCAGGCGGGCGGGTATCAACTATGTGAGTTGGGTAAGTATATAATCAAATTAAAATTTAGTTTGCACTTTTTGCACTCTTACGTTTTCACCCGATCACGCGGGGCCCAGTTTGCACTTTTTGCATTCTTACGTTTTCACTCGGTCATGCGGGGCACAGTTTGCACTTTTTGCATTCGTACGTGTTCACCCGGTCATGCGGGGCACATGTGTATTTTTTGCATTCTTACGTTTTCACCCGGTCATGCGGAGCACAGTTTGCACTTTTTGCATTCTTACGTTTTCTCCCGGTCATGCGGAGCTCAGTTTGCACATTTTGCATTCTTACGTTTTCACCCGGTCATGCGGGGCTCATTTTGCACGTTTTGCATTCTTACGTTTTCACCCGGTCATGCGGGGCTCAGTTTGCACTTTTTATATTTAGTCAAGTTTCGACTAAATGTTTTACGAGGGTCGTGGTTAATGTGTGCCTGTCTGTGTGTGTGTGTGTGTGTGTGTGTGTGTGTGTGTGTGTGTGTGTGTGTGTGTGTGTGTGGTGTATGTGTGTGTGTGTGTGTGTGTGTCTGTGTGTGTCTGTGGGTGTGTGTGTGTAGAGCGATTCAGAGTAAACTACTGGACCGATCTTTATGCAATTTTACATGAGAGTTCCTGGGTATGATATCCCTAGATATTTATTTTCATTTTTTCGATAAATGTCTTTTATGACGTCATATCCGGATGTTTGTAAAAGTTGAGGCGGCACTGTCACACCCTCATTTTTCAATCAAATTGATTGAAATTTGTGTAAAGCAATCTTCGACGAAGGCCGGACTTCGGTATTGCATTTTAGCTTGGTGGCTTAACAATTATTTCATGACTTTGGTCATTAAAAATCTGAAAATTGTAATTACATTTTTTTTTTATATAAAACGATCCAAATTTATGTTCGTCTTATTCTACATCATTTCCTAAATCCAAAAACATATAAATATGTTATATTTGGATTAAAAACAATCTCTGAAAATTAAAAATATGAACATTATGATTAAAAGAAAATTTTCGAATTCGATTTAAAAACCAATTTCATCTTATTTCTTGTCGGTTCCTGATTCCAAAAACATATAGATATGATATGTTTGGATTAAAAACACGCTCAGAAAGTTAAAACGAAGAGAGGCACAGAAAAGCGTGCTATGCAGCACAGCGAAACCACTACAGTGCTAAACAGGCTCGTCAGTTTCACTCCGTTTTGCACAAGCGACGGACTACGGTCATTGTGAAAAGATGCAGTGCGTTCAGTTTCATTCTGTGAGTTCCACAGCTTGACTAAATGTAGTAATTTCACCTTACGCGACTTGTTACATTCTTACGTTTTCACCCGGTCATGCGGGGCACAGGTGTACCTTTTGCATTCTTACGTTTTCACCCGGTCATGTGGGGGGCTCAGTTTGCACATTTTGCATTCTTACGTTTTCACCCGGTCATGCGGGGCTCAGTTTGCACATTTTGCATTCTTACGTTTTCAACCGGTCATGCGGGGCTCAGTTTGCACATTTTGCAGTCTTACGTTTTCAACCGGTCATGTGCATGCGGGGCTCAGTTTGCACTTTTTACACTCTTACATTTTCACCTGGTCGTGCGGGGCCAGTTTGCAATCGTTGCACTCTTACATTTTCACCCGGTAATGCGGGCATATGTTTGCAATGCCTGCACATATTTTTTTCCAGCTCTCGAGACACATTTCAGATGTTTTACATTGCAGAAAAGGGGGGTGCCATTCGTGCAGCTTGATAATACTGTACCATGTTTACAATGTGATATACACGAACTACATTTATTCATTTTCCTCTGACAGCTTTTCCACCCACCTTCCCGACTTGCATGGCAGGTTTGCTATGGGATGCAAGATGTCTCTACTCGAGTACTTGGAAATCGTTTCATTATTTTGTTTTCTAGATGCCAAAGCAAAAGCAACAGAAGCCAGGACCAGCGGCAGCCACAGCTCGGGCCAGACCAGCCAGCACGCGGGTTAACCACAATCCGCAGCGGGCGCCCACAGGGACAACGCCACCCTGGAAGGGCCAGCTGATACAGTCCCTCGATGACAAAATCCAGGCCTCCGTACAGGCAGCTATGGAGTCACACCTCCGTAGTGTGGAAGCAGCTCATCAACCGCTCAGCACCCCCCAACAAGGCAACAGGGCGAACACAGACGACAGCGACAACCTGGCAACACTGATCGACACACAAGCTTCATCTGCTTCTACCAGCAGAGTGTCAGGTCTTGAGGGTTCTCAGACCTGTCTTCTCGGCAGACGTCGCGGCTTTGAGCGGTACAATTATTGCAACTTAAACCAACAAGGTGCCTCTGTTGGTTTTTCTACGCGATTCCTTACATGTTGCTAAAACAACCAGGATGACTGATATCCTCAAAGCATTCTAGTAAGAATATGTAATCTGGAATATTTGCCAAGGTCTATCTTGTACAAGTTGAGAGTTGACGGCGCATTGTCATTGCGGTCTAAGTAGCAAGGTACATATGTTGCAGAAGTTCAGGTAATATTGCGATTCAGTCCATACCCGTTACCCGTTCCAGTTTTCCGGTCTCCTTTTGGGGTCAACACTTCTTGTTGAGCTTTCAAAGAGAAGTGTTTATGGCCTGTTTTGACCGAAAAAGGTAGGTCAAGGGAAGTCATCCCCTGGCCCATGAAACTATTTTTTATCAGTATCTGAATGTTTGCATCAATCGTTTTTCCTGTTTTACGTTATAACTTTTGTTTAATATTCATTATTTGAATATAACTTTCTTTTCTTTTAAATGTATCTATTTTAATATTATTTCACTTCACGTGGACTGAACCGCAAATAATTTGTTTGGACTTCTGGTTGTAAGAATGTTTGTGCAGAATGATGAAAGTATGGGGTGTGACTGTGTTGGTATTGGCATGGTTACGTAAGCCTATTCCTCGGGCAGTCTTCCTGGGCTGGCGTGTACACAAAGGCAATGTTTCGTGTAGCGGAGGTACAACGAAGAAAGTGTTGTGATATTCATAAGAAGAATAAGAAGAAGAATAAGAAGAAATAGAAGAAGAAACAGCACCAATCCAACTTCACACCAAGGTGCAAACAATTAATCATTAAAAGATACCATACCTCTCTATCAGCGAAACATGATCGGCATTGAGGCAGTCCCTCTTGTGCAGATCGGAGGATTTGTGGTCGGCAGACTTAAACAGCAAGCGTTTCTCCGTAAGTTTCACCAGCACTAATCGCACGATCTCTCCCAGGTACATAATGCTGACCATCTTCTCCAGTCTACAAAATTAAGAATCACATGACTTTGGTACATATACAATGTTAGCCTTACACATTAATCTCTACTTATTATACACACAACGTTTTCTCGAAACGTACGGATGCTGTTGCAACTGCAGTCGATCATTTCTTAGAAGCATCCTATAGTCCGTGCCAGAAATGACACATACCCATATTCATTTTGTGCAACTCAAGGTTCAAAACAATTGTGAATTGTTTGTTTCTACAAAAACCAAAATGACTGTTAGTGAGACAAACAGTGTTGAAAAAACAAAATAATGATGTTGTCTTGGTAAGTACATCATTCTTTTCTTTCGAAATAATTACTCTGAACAAGTGATGTAAGCAAAGCGTGATGATCCAAGGGGAAAAGCTATTGTCATTTGTACAGCCGCTTGAGATACAAGTACGACATCAAAGAAACAAACAAATCCACTTACATCTGTTCTCCGCGGTTTATCGAATACTTGTCAAGTGCTATGTCGTACTCTGTTCTAAAAAGTTTGAGGCAATCATCTGTGTCACTCTTCGTGTTGGAAGTGTACATGGACTTGTTTCCCCCAAGTGCCCCTAGCTCTGTCTTCATGATCACCTGAAACAATTCTGATCCTTTTACTTGTGTAAAGTGTATTTGTGTTTCTCATATGCTCTTGTACATGAATACGGATATGCATTTTATTATTGTTTCTATTCGAACTAATAAGTTTCGATAGTGTTTAAACGTTTTCAGGTCAAAACTCAATGACTGTATATGATAAAGTAAACACAGGCGATTACTCACTCACTGTATTACAGTTGCGGTGTGTTCAGTGATTTTTCTGAATAAATCCTATGGCAGGTAAACGGATCACGTAATATATTATGTGAGGCCGGGTTATTGAAAACTATATGGGTTAAAACCGAAAATATGAAAACGACCAAAACGGCTATGTGATAGGTCACCAAGCATGGTCATGAAAACTGACAACCAATTGATTGTCTAAAACATATGTTGTATTAGTTTAGAACAAACATACAACCTTTAATATAGTTGAAAAAAACGAGTTCGTCTTTCATTGGAAACCGGGTATCGTGAGTCAGGAAAGCTCCTCTAAACAAATGTCATCTTCATGTTAAGGCTGTTCTTAATATACGCAGTAAGCCGAAGCACAGCTGTGCTGCAGCTGCACTGCGTACAGTGTTTGCTTCTTAATACGCTTTCAATACGTTTGGTCGTATCGCTGAAAGGAACGGCAACCGCAACTCACTTTACTCAATCGTAGAACGATGTTCTCATTGGTGTGCCACATTTCGTATAATCCAACATGAATTTGCACACAAAACACAACAAAGCAAGAAATGGTGATAGAGATCCAGACAAAAACCCAGTTTTGAAGAAATATCCTCAACTCGTGATGTCCTCAAAAGGTTAAAACGTGTCTTTTCAATACGTTATTGCTAGCTAACCAATCAGCGTCTACTGCAGGGGAAACACCTTTCTACTGTTCAAAGCATTTAAAACCTGCTCAGAAAAATTCCCTGCCAACAGCTACGTGCAGTACTTTAATTATGTGCGCAGCTGGTAAGAGGAATAGGAAAGAAAACCAAGTCGCTAAATCTTCATACATCATCAATGAAAAAAGTGTATATAGACAACAATCTCTTGTAAATTTGCCATAATTATTATTTACACTATAATTATACTTTTAAATCAGAAGTCTTTGTTTCACAATTTGCACAAAATTATTAAGTGTTGGGGCAATCTGATTCAATTTATCATACATTGTCAAGGAGGATAAACATATCCAAAACAACATCAGTGTATACACATTATCCAAATGTCCTAAAATAATTCATTCTTTTGAGATTTCCAAATTAACGCAATGTACAAAATGTAAGCATAATCATTATATGAAGTCAGACCAAAAACGCTGAACTCTTGTACAATCCCAAAACAAATGTTCTAAGGTGTCCTCCTCATGCTGACAAAAACAACACTGGTGTGTATCTGACATTTTCATTACATATAGCAGGCGTTGTTTTATTTCTTGAAGAACCAAACAAATTACAATGAACAGACAGTGATAACTCGTAGATCATAACTAGAATGCTTCCCTCCTCGAGCTAGAGCCTCATTCGAATAATAGCTTCACTTCAAACGACCAGTGCTCTTCTAACTATTTTACTGATCTATTATTTCTGCAGTCTGAAATGTACTTATTGATTAAAGCCTTTATGTCCTAATATTGATTCCCTTAATGTTAAGGTAACGGGTGTGAAGAGTTGCAAAAAGTTACATCAAGTGCATTGTCCCGATAAAAGAACGTCCTTATTAAATTTACTCCGGCCATTCCGTTTCGTACAAGTTGAAAGCCTACACCTAATTCACATTCACGGACTCTCCGATATTTACCATGTTCACGTTTTCCTCCTCAGAGCTGGGGGTCGCTTGCATACAGCACGCATGGAATCCATTTGCCAGTGTAACAGCCATCTTGCATCTGGTGGCATCCCGATCACCGTAAATTAGCGATCCCATTGCGTCATTAACAATGGTCTTGACATCCAACTGGTCAGGCTGCAGGTAAAACAGGCAACATCAATCTCTTACCAAAGAATCAAGCAATCAATGTCATCAACAGAACAACCTTGCAACATCACCACCACCACCAACAACAACAACAACAACAACAACAACAACACCACCAACAGCAACAACAACAACAGCAACAACAACAATGGTAATAATATGTGAGACGTTTATGAAGGAATAAAACAAATATGATGCATTTAAAGTAAATCAAGACTTTACGCTTTCAACAATGATAACAGGTATTTGATGCCGATACTTTGCAATTTGTTTATTCAATCACCAGTGTCTAATATATGAAACCAATATGCGTGAATGTGTATGTGTGCATATAAAGAATAGAAGACTGGTTGATTCAGTAAACGTCTTCCCACCCTAACTGCTATATTCACACAGGGATTACCTTGCTTATTTCCACCAGCACCTTCTGCAGTAACTCTCCTGGGTCTCTGTCCTCAACGCCCCTACAGTTGAATTCCTTGGTCCACTTGATCAGGCGAGCCTTGGTCAAGTCGTTCTTGTGTTCGCAAGGGAATGAGAACACAAAGCCCACTCGATAGCGTTTGTCAGATAGATTATGGAGCTCCACAAACTTTTTGATACAGTCTCCGATAAATTCAAAGAGCTGAAAAAAGCCATTTATATATTAATTAGAAACATCTGAACCCGTAAATATTAAAACAAAACAAGAACAAGATACTATAGTTCCAAAACCCAGAGACAGCTTTTAACCTTTCTTGTTTGTTAAAAAAAAGTGTTTTGTTCTTTATTCTGGACACATCATATCAGACTGAAATTAAAAGGAGTATGTCTTCAATATCTAAATCTTAAGTAGCACGGCCATTCTCCCAAAGGACACCCCTAGGATCGTTTTTTTTTTAAATGTCATTTATTATGTCATATCAGGCTTTCAAAGTTGAGGCGGCACTGTCACGCCCGTATCGTTAAATCAGAAAGGGCAGTAAATGCTACGGTCCACTAAAACTAATCCATCCATCTAGATAGCTACCTGTGTATCCGTGCCAAGCCTTATTGATGTGGGAATGGTGTAGTGTTCTGACCGAACGCCACTTTCGTGTCCCTTATTCTGAATCTTCACGAGATGAATCTTCAGATTTGCACTACCAAAGTCAACCACCAAAAAAGCAGCATCTCCTGCAACATTGAATACAAGTAAAGATGAGAGAAAAACATGATGTATATTTTGCAGATATGATACGTCATTTGCCTTTTTGAACAAAAAAAGACATTTGATACAGATCGCAAAGTTATTCTTCTCCAAGACCGCGCTAGATTAATTGTTGCAGACCTGCGTTTGATCTGTGACTTACTACACAGTTCTTAAATATGAAATAGATTGTTAGTTCTTTCAAAGTCTCGGCTTACCGACTAGATATTAACTTTATTCGAAATAACTCCCACCAAAATTAATGTTGTTGTCAATATGTCGAGCGCTTTTGTCTTTCAAGTCTTCATTTGGAGTGAACAAAGACAACACATTTTTATGTTTTAAGTTTCTCTGCATGCACGCACGTATATCTTCTGGTAGACACCGAATGTAGACGGGACGCATCTTGACACTTGGATGTGTGTCGTCTGCAGAATCAGCGTCCATTGCCTGGCTTAGCAGCTCCATCACGCGCTGGCAATCTGCCGTTGACAACTTGAAATCTTTCACGAGCTCTTCAATCTTAGATACAGACAGAGAAAAAGAACGGAGAGTTTATTTGGCTGCGTTTCTGGTAATGAAACAAAAATAACGTATCTTTGGCTTGATCATGTGTTCTGAATATCTGTATGTCTGTGTGTCTGTCTGTGTGTCTGTGTCTGTATGTCTGTGCATCTCTCTCTCTCTCTCGCTCTCTCTCTCTCTCTCTCTGTCTCGCTCCCTCTCTGTGTCTCTCTCTCTCTCTCTCTCTCTCTCTCTCTCTCTCTCTCTCTCTCTCTTTCTCTCTCTCTCTCACACGCTCTCTTTTGACAATCCTTCCTGACGTACAATGTTTGTCAATAACTTTTTATTATTTTCGAACTACCACCAACACATGCATGTACACACACATAAGATGCTCAACTGAATCGATTTCAAAGTGATAAGCACATTTTCCACGTGCCACCGTTTGAACTACATTGTTTGTCGCAAATAGCTTATCTATCAGTATTAAGAAACAAGGTTCCACTAGTGATTTTAATTCCTCATCAATTGACAGAACGAAAACTATATGGAGTCGACCATTCAAACTTACCATTTTCTTTGGTAAATTTGCTGGTAATGCAGTTTGCCAGCCAACGCCCGGAATAAGTGGTTGCATTACAAGTGGATCCATTTGCACATTTTGTTTCCTGTACATGAGATTCCTCGGGTTAAGCAAACAAGATCATGGAAAGACAAAACGTCAAACAGACAGATAAGCAACCAGACAGACAGACAGACAGACAGACAGACAGACAGACAGACTGACATGCGGATATACATACACGCACGCACAGACAAGCACACATAGACACATTGTCTTTGCTGTTTTTGGTTCAGTATCCTAGCACCTTTTTGTACACAATGCAGGGCTCCCCATAGCGCGCGTCCCTGCGTCCTATACGCACTAGATGCCGAAAACACGTACTAGGAATATATGGAGGGGCTCCCTGGACGCACGAGATTTTAAAAGAGCGGGTCCTAGGACGCACTAAAATTAATGTCCTTTATCGTGAGTACCGTAAATACCATTTTGAGACTGCAATCGACGCTTCGCAGTACACTAAACGTGACCACAATGTTTTGTAAGTACACTGGGACTTTTTGGCTTTTGGACCCTTGGGACCCTCTAAAATACTGCAGTGGGGGTCCATGGACCCTCTAATTTTTAAAATTGGGGGTCCCGGGACGCACTAGGAGGGGCGTCCATGGCCCGGGGAGCCCAGACAATGCTTTCTTTTTAGATACAGACAAATGTCATTTTTAGACGATGACTGTGAGATTTAACCCATTTGCCTGACTTTCATGTCGCGCGTGCACCGATCTACCCACCCCTCCACACACACACACACACACACACCCCTCAGTTATTTCTGTGAGAAGCTTACCTTTTGCGGCGAAACCTTAAGACGGTGAGAACCAACACAACCCCCACTGCAGGAATGATCAGCAAAACGACCAGCCATAGTGTATTGCTTTCATCTGTTTCGTCTGATGGAAGACAGATTCGTATTCATTTGGAGACATTTCACACACTTTCACAAACGCCAAAACATACACGCGCATATAGACACCTGCACGCGCACGGACCTACCCATACACGTTCATGCAGTCCCATACCCACGCACGATCCCCTGCAGACAATTACACAGACAGACAGACATACATGCAGACAGAGAGGCAGTTAGACGGACAAACAGACAGACAGATCCGACACACACCCACACACAACCGCACACGTACACACATGTATACACAAACACACACACACGCACACACACACACACACACACACACACACACACACACACACACACACCTTGAAACGATTCTTTATTTTGGTTAAAATGATAGGTATAAGTTACAGCTCCGTCCATCCATGGTATCGCGTGATATTTTGTCGAGACTGGGTGAATGCATATGATGACGTCACCCGAGGCTCTGCCGAGAGTGACGTGATTATATTATTTCACCCGGTGGAGACAAAATATAACGCTATACCATGGATGAATCGGAGCTGTAACGCATAAATGGCATGACCAAAGTAAGGACAATCTGTCATGGGATGTGGAAACAAAGCATGGCAAATTCATCATGGGCAGAACAATCAACGCAAGCCTAGAAGTTGTAAAACTATATTTGTTGCAGTCTTGGCAAGGCCAGTTTTGTCCAGTTCTGGAAAAGACATCATGAATTCATTTACGCTGTCAAGACGAAATACCAATTTCATGGATGAATCGGAGGTGTAACGTATAGCCAATTTATTTTGGTTGTATAGTATTGTTGTATTTGTCCGCTCAATTTGTATACATATATTAACTGTCTGATTTGGTACCTTTTTTTGTTAAAGTTATATCTTTGTTTCAAAGCCCTCTGGGCCCAAAGCAATAACATACTTGACTTGACTTGTATATATCTCGTGACGCATCAAAGCTAAACACAAAATTGAAATGCCTTCACAACGTACAGATTATTTATAACGACATAATCGTCATCACAAGGCAGGAAAAACGCATACTTTGTTTGTCGTCTGCTACAAATCTAGGCTGGTGAATAAAAGCTTCAATCGTACCTTCATCAACCGGACTAAATGCTCAATCCGCTGTCATTTCGTACCTGAACATTGGTTTTTTCTTTAACTTTTTGGTTGACATTGAAACGGCAACCCAAAAGAGTGTTTCAGTTGTTTCAAAGACACGGGCTTAGCTACTTTTTCCGCTGTCTAAAATGACACCGGAAGCGAAACAAATTGTCGCGCATACTGTCACAAAAAGACGTCATGACAAAGTTACACGCAAAACGAAAGAGACTGTAACGTCATTTACTTGTGTTCGGACTTTTCCGTCTGCTCCTAGCTTTCAAGTCAGTGCAGACTTGACGTGAGTATATACCCAAATCGTCTTTGTTCCCTGTTCGCATTGCAGCTGTCTTGTGTCTCAGTCGTGTAGGTACATAGTTTGCTTCTGCAATCGTTGTGTTCGTGTTGATGACGGCTTCGTAAAACAAATCAGTGAATATATCGTGTGGAAGACATTTCTGTACAAAACACCGAACCCAACAGGAGGCATTGGTGCGTGTGCAATGTTCTAAAGAAATGATGTCAAAACGAGCCATAAGGCTTTAGAATAAAAGATTCCACGCATTGCTTGCCAATCTGATCACAGATGAAGTCGCAGTTTGTAGGTTGAATCTATGAATCGGCACGACCAGAAATAGATCTGCATCTCTAGTACAACATTCCAGATTATCAACAGCGGGTTCATGGTCGGAATTAAAAGGTCACATTTGCCTGGCTCCCAATCATTTAATTAAAAAAATCATGTTTCTTGTTTCTGCGGCTGCGCAAGTTATTTGCCTAGGTCATGGCCAAAGATTAGGCCTACAGAGCAATATCGCGGGATATTTGCTCACTAGAATAACAGAGACAAAGAAGGGAAGTCATGCTATATTGATTACTTACTCCCCGATCCGCGGTAGAAAGTTAGATTTTGTTTTTAAATTTGTGAAGTGTCTAACATTTGTTTTAGCATGCATTTCTGGTTATCAACTAGGTACACGTACTATCTTTTAATTACATCACATAGTTTGCTTTTTCGACTCCTTGCTTACATGCAGTTGATCTATTTTAGTCACGTACGATGTTTGGGTGTACATGGTTAGTATACAAAGTTAAGTCACACACTAAATAAGAAAGTCACTAAAAGGTAAAACAGTGGTAAGAACTCACCTTTCTTGTCTGTAGGCCTGGTACCAGCTGTAACCAAAACAGAATAGCACTGTGTAAAATGTGGATGTATTGTTGTGTGTGTTCCTACATTCTTAAACAAGGAAGGAAATTGTGAATGTAGGGTATACGTAATGATTTTATATTATATCCATACATTGTTGAATTAAACACTGTTTAAACCAACTAATGTGTGTGAAAAACAAGTTAACACATCCAACAGTCTACCTTATATACATGCACTACATGGGGCGGGGATATAGCTCAGTTGGTAGCACGCTGGATTTTTATTCAGTTGGCCGCTGTCAGCGTGAGTTCGATCCCAGGTTCGGCGGAAATTTATTTCACAGAGTCAACTTTGTGTGCAGACTCTCTTCGGTGTCCGAACCTCCCCCCGTGTACACTACATTGAGTGTGCACGTTAAAGATCCCACGATTGACAAAAGGGTCTTTCCTGGTAAAATTGCTTGGGCGCAGTTAATAATTGTCTACCTATACCCGTGTGACTTGGAATAATAGGCCGTGAAAGGTAAATATGCGCCGAAATGGCTGCAATCTACTGGCCGTATAAAATTTCATCTCACACGGCATCACTGCAGAGCGCCTAGAACTGTACCCACGGAATATGCGTGATATAAGACTCATTGATTGATTGATTGATTGATTGACTACAATGACTGCTTGCTTTCACCCGCACTTATGCCTTAATTTTACTGTATCTTCTTTTGATAAACAAAACACAAGGCGATCTGGCCTGCTCTGTCCACAATTTCAATCGTATATTTGTCTCTACACGTGTCAGTCACAATCAAATATTGGTGTTAATTGTGTATACCATCACCTTGTACAGTCAGCGTGCACACATGGGGGTCTGTTCCAGTTGCTGGCAAAATAAAACAGGTGTACATCCCTGCGATGTTTTCACTAACAGAGGGAATGTCGAGCTTCAGTCGATCGTTGATGACGCCATTAAATGTGTATTCGTTGACCTTTGGGTCACAGTGCCTCGTCTGATTCGGTTCTTTCTTTTTGCACTCAAACACTTCTTTCCCTGAAAAACAAAATGATGAAGCTATATGTGTAACTGTCGTCTAAAAATATAAAATAAAAGTAGGAGGGAGAGAGAGAGAGAGAGAGAGAGAGAGAGAGAGAGAGAGAGAGAGAGAGAGAGAGAGAGAGAGAGAGAGAGAGAGAGAGAGAGAGAAAGAGAGAGACTTTACATAAACGACAGAGGCATACAAGAGAGAGAGAGAGAGAGAGAGAGAGAGAGAGAGAGAGAGAGAGAGAGAGAGAGAGAGAGAGAGAGAGAGAAATATATACTGAGAGAGCGTGTGTGTAAGTGTGCGTGTTTGTGTGTGTGTGTGTGTTGTGTCTGTATGTTTGTCTGTCTTTGTATGTCTGTGTATGTGTCTTTGTTCGCACTCGTCTATGTCTGCCTGTGCGTATGTGTGTTTTTGCACTTGAGATGCGGACGAAAGCATCAGCTAATATTTTAACAATTGTACATCAGCATCACAAAGGGTATACGCACACATGATAAAGCGCCAGTACCTATGATCTTGGTGGTTGCATTCTTAGGGTACCATTCCACTATAATGGCATGTCCTTCTTTACTCATGTCCAAGTTGAAGTTGCAGGTAACGGAAGCGGATTCTCCAACATAATATGTCCCCGCATCGCAAGTGATTGGTGTCTTGGGTTCCTCAGAACAATGGCCCACTATTGCAATCAGCAGTAGTTGTAAGAGGAGCGGGAACGCGGTGTGCATGTTGATTCGTGAGATACCTGTCGACGAAGTATGAAAGTCATTGAACAAAGCGGGAGACACTGACACGAACACTATCTCTACAGACGTGGAATATAAACTGAAAAACACAGTGATTGGTGTTTGTGTGTTCGTATCGTGTGTGTGTGTGTGTGTGTGTGTGTGTGTGTGTGTGTGTGTGTGTGTGTGTGTATGTGTGTGTGTGTGTGTGCGTGTGTGTGTGTGTCCAAGTGTGTGCTTTATATTTGAGACCTCTCTTTATGCCAATCAGAAACCAGCAATGTAAGCGCCAGCTTGTGAAATGTTAAAAACTACGAGAACACATACACTAGCTGCCATACTACCCCTGTAAGTCTACTCATTTTATTTCGTCAGCATATCCCGGTCTTTCGTTCCATGACAAAGGTAACATCTACTCATGCTTACTATATAGGACATGAACAAATCAAAAACCCATGATTCACGTTTTGACATACAGCACAACAAAACTTGAGACCCCTCCTTTATATGTCTTGTACAGACACACCCACACACACACACACACACACACACACACACACACACACACACACACACACACACACACGTACACACATACACACATACACGCACACACATACACACATACACAAACACCCACACACACGCACACACACACACACACACACACACACACAGTGCCGACTCCACACTAACATCCACTTTCACGCACACACGTTTGTGCGGAGGTTAATAGCAAATATAGTGTCTGTAATGCCCGACTGTCTACCGTGTATTTCCACCACAAACATAATACATATAACCGACTCTCAATTTGACAACATCTGGAAAAATATTCGCTACTGAAATCGCCCTTCATTTGGAATACTCGAGTTCAATTGTTTTAAAAACTCGAGCAAGTAGCGATGCTGTTTTAAACAAGGAGTTAAACTGTGACATGTGTGTGTGTTTGTAACTGCAAAACAGATACACCACAGTCGATTACTTACCTTTTCAAAAACAGAAAGCCAAACAAAGCATGGCTGGCATGCTCCACTGTCACAAATGTTCAGACGCTCATGCCAAGTTTGTTTATTGGGCCTGGCAGTTTTCTCAAGATGTTATGACTCGAATAGGTGTTACTAAAAGGCTCCCATGCGCGTCTACATTCCTGGATTACCTTGGCTTAAAAGGGTATACGCTATATTCTTCAAGCTTAGCTGGAAATACGGATCTCAGTTGCTCTCTCTCTTGCTTTGTGTATGTTTGTGGAAAGATTGGTAGGCATGGTGTATGTGTGTATGTCAGTTATTCAGCCAGTATTTGTGAACCTCTCCTTGTCTCTTTGTCTGCATGTCTGTGCTTGCTGGCAACTGTTTCTTTATCTCCGTTTGTAATTTTCTCGCAGTCACTGTTTCTAAGTCTGTCTGTTTGTCTGTCGGCCTGTCATTTTGCCTGTCTAACTGTTTATATCTCTGTCTTTGTCTCCCTCTGTCTCTATATGTTCTCTCTCTCTCTCTCTCTCTCTCTCTCTCTCTCTCTCTCTCTCTCTTTTTAAACTATATAAAGGAAATTAACTAATGTTGTTGTGTGGGTCTGTATGGGAACTGGAGGAGAGCTTCAAGCTTCTTTTCATTTACCCAAGGCAGCTTCAGTGCTTCCAGCAAATTGAAAGTTTGATCAAAATTTAACCGATTGATGAAAGAAATAATGTTACAGGTAAAGCATATTGACCAGATGGTATTCTAGTTTTTGACATGACGCAATCGCGTGTTTATACTTCTATCTACTAAATCGAGGACAAGAGGGGGTGTGAGTGTGTAGCGTAACGCAACAACGGTGGCGGTACAACGACACACGCAGACACTTACTTGCCTAAACCACAGTGTCAGAATAAAACCCTTCACCCATACAGTAGCATGTGCATTGCTTAAAAAAGAGACCATTGTGTACTCGCTGGCAGGGTTTTAATGCAGCCATGCGACCCCCCTCTTTCTCTCTATCATGCCACAAAAAAAAATATGGGTCCCAGAATATGATCCCCCCTATCCCCCGTCTAGACTTGTATAAGTCCAGTTTAGCTTTTTCGGGAGCCTCTCTCAGTCTGGAATTCCATACCCATACTCATTCGAAATACCACTTCTGTGAAAACGTTTAGGCGCCAGTTCCATTCCCACTTGATGTGTAAATAGAATACTTTTCATGTCTGATATTTTTGTGCTTTTTGTGTTTTGTTCTTTTTGTGCATGATTTTAAATGCAATGTATTCAATGTAACAGTGTGGCAATGTCAACACTATATTTTGTATGATTGAACTGTTTTTCCCTTTTGTAATGTGTATAGGAAAATATAATTTTTGTTCTCTTCTCATTATCAATAGCATGTGCGTCCGTACTAAGTGTTTGTATAAGGGACAGGTTGTAAGATTAGGCTTTGCTTAAAACCTTTATTCTTTTGTAATAAAATTTAGTTTCAGTTTCAGTTTCATCTCTCTCTCTCTCTCTCTCTCTCTCTCTCTCTCTCTCTCTCTCTCTCTCTCTCTCTCTCTCTCTCTCTCTCTCACTCTCCCTCTCTCGCTCTCTCTCTCTCACTCTCTCTCTCTCTCTCTCTCTCTCTCTCTCTCTCTCTCTCTCTCTCTCTCTCTCTCTTTCTCTCTCTCTCTCTCTGGTCGTTGCTGCACTTGTTCGTAGAAGGTTATCTTAAATTCTCAAATCAGAATTAACACACACATTACGTAAACAAACCATTCGTATACTTCTTGTAGGAACTGTTGCAGGCTCTTTTAGTTATGAATTCACAATTGTATTATTAATGTAATATTCAGATAATCGGTGAGTAGTCTTTATCAGTGTATGTTTGAGAGATGAGGTATATGCTAATCAACTTAAAACAAGCATGTAAGGTTGATAGAATGTGAGTTTGGAGTAGGATCAGTTCATCTGTTCTGTTGATGAGCATGGGGGAGGCGGGAAGAGGAGGAACGGACAGTTTGGTGTGAGAATGCATGAACACTGAGGTGACTTTAAGTTTATAGTTCGATTCGAAACACTTCCTCGTGGTACATAGTTCAGCACATCCAATTGAATTTGGTCACCCACTGGGCATATAGACCGGGTCACTGATAATCATCAGACCATACTGACCATACTCCTCAGTGGACGTGTTGGTGATGGATCGGACACGTGCTTTTTAACGTGAAAAGCCAGCGTGCTCACACACACACACATACACACATACACATATAAACACGCATAGACACACACGCATGCAAGCACGCACGCATGCACACATACACGCACATACACACACACACACACACACACACACACACACACACACACTGACACACACACACTCACACACCAACACACATATACACGCCCGCACACACCCATTCACTTACACACTCACACATACTTACACATGTACGCACGCACACGCACGCACGCAAGCACGCATGCAAACACACACACACACACACACACACACACACAAAAACACACGCACTAACACACAGACACACACACGCACGTACGCACGCACAAACACGCACTCCCACACACACACACACTCCCACACACGTACGCACACATGCACGCACGCACGCACACACACACACACACACACACACACACACACACACACACACATACACGCACACACATACATACACACACTTCTGAGCAACATTGTTTGATCACATTAGCAGCAGCAATGTGCATGATTTTGTATTCAAGGGAGGTAAGCCCTATTTCAAGTGATCAACAAGGCTTGTAAGAGTTGCCTTTGCTTTAATAGTGTGCCAAACTGTCAGATGCTGTTGATCAACTGAAGGTTACCCATACTTTACTATGCTAAATATGCAAGTCATTAAAGGCACAGTACGCCTCCCGTAAACCATCACAGATACTGTCAGGCTTTTACACACAGTACAAACACCCTTTCATTTAAACATTCACCGCTTGAGAACATCCGATCCTAGGTGCCCTCCGTAAAGAGCAAGCAATTTTCAAAGAATTTATTTTTGCGTGGTTTATCTTACCCCTGAGCCATCGTGAACCCGTGTGATCCAGTTTCCTTTTTTCACAATGTCCGATTTTGTCATCAGACAATCCGCAAAATTAATTCTTTGAAAATTGCTCGCTCTTTACGTAGGGCACCTAAGATGTTCCCATTCGGTGAGCGTTCAAATGGAAGGGTGTTTGTACTGTGTGTAGTATGACAGTATCTGTGATGGTTTACGGGAGGCTTACTGTGCCTTTAATTGCCCATATTACATTCGCGACACAAACCTACTCTGCAGCTAACATTTGGTTAAGGGGTATAATTCCTTCAGCGGCCGTATGCACGCGGGGCCTGAGTCAAAACAAAAGACCAGAAATCTTCGCAATAAAAAGATGCAGCGAAAGGATGTAACAGAATGTGTAATTCGTAAAATACGAAAATTACCTCCGGTCCAATTACGGATAGGGCTTCTTAAGCTAAGGGGAGTAGGATTTTAAAAGCCATGCCTACTGCCACCTGTGTATCCTCATTTTGCCAACTTTGCTTTCTTAATTATACTGCATTAAACTCCGTAGATTCTGTCATCATTCTTAAGACATGTACATTTGGTTGCTGCTGCATGCATGGAGTGGATGCATGAACCTTTCTCTCGAGCTTCCGAGGAACCGCCAAGTCAGTTCCCTTTGACTATTGTACCCACTGACTATAAAGTACAGTACTGTTTTGTGATCCGAGTGACACATCGCCACGTATGTTGCAGACGTTATCTTACCTTCTGGCAAGTGATTTTGGACGATTAGTTTTGAAATCTTCAAAGAACTGGCCTAGATAGTAAAGCCTTGGTTCAAACACTACTTACGTAGGGCGATTTTCTTCCCTGCCAAATACACACTAACAGTGACATTACATTACCAAAAACAAATATGTGAATCATACGGCTTAGTTTCACTTTCCTTGTTGTTGCGTGGGCTTGTGGACGTTACCTACATGCTGGCACAAAGTTACCAGTATAAAACAACTGAGGAACATGACTGTGATTGTGATAATTGTGATGGAGAAACAGGCCGAAAAATAAGTGATCGTTCTGTGTCATTGTTCAAGCTCGCTTTTTTTTCATGATCCGCATTACTTCGGCCATTATTCTGAATATTCACTGAGACTCGGCTTGTAATCTCTACTTATTCTCCTGTGAGAGTCCGTTTAATTTTAGCTGCTGACACTTGAACATTTTTCTTCTTGCTCTTCACGGACACTAACAAATACAACCACACTCAAGCAGAAAAGAGTACAAACATAAAGAGAGAGAGAGAGAGAGAAAGAGGGAGATAGAGAGAGAGAGAGAGAAAGAGAGCGAGAGAGAGAGAGAGAGAAAGAGAGAAAGAAAGAGAGAGAGAGAGAGAGAGAGAACGAGAGAGAGAGAGAGAGAGAAAGAGAGAGAGGGAGAGATAGAGAGAGAGATAAAGATATATATATATATATATATATAGAGAGAGAGAGAGAGAGAGAGAGAGAAAGAGAGAGAGAGAGAAAGAGAAAGAAAGAGACAGAGAGACAGAGAGAGAGAGAGAGAGAGAGAGAGAGAGAGAGAGAGAGAGAGAGAGAGAGAGAGAGAGAGAGAGAGAGAGAGAGAGAGAGAGAGAAAGAGATCAGCAGACTGCACTAAAATTCATGTCATATAATAACTAAAAACTGTGAGGCATTTTTTTAATTTTCTTGTGGCGTTCAAAGTATAAAAAGCAAAAATGTAATTAAAAGACGAAAAGCAACCTTAACCTAAGATAATGATAGTATTTTAACTGAAATGACGTGAAAGCAACAAGCACGCATATTTTACATGAGCTTCTTTCTATTCCAATCATAACATCTATATGTTTTTTGAATTAGCAAACGATTCAAGATTATATTTTTTTATATTGATTTTGAAAATTTTCAAAATTTTTTAATGACCATTCTTATTAATTAATGTTTAATGTGTTTGTTTGTTTGCTTAACGCCCAGCCGACCACGAAGGGCCATATCAGGGCGGTGCTGCTTTGACATATAACGTGCGCCACACACAAGACAGAAGTCGCAGCACAGGCTTCATGTCTCACCCAGTCACATTATTCTGACACCGGACCAACCAGTCCTAGCACTAACCCCATAATGCCAGACGCCAGGCGGAGCAGCCACTGGATTGCCAATTTTAAAGTCTTAGGTATGACCCGGCCGGGGTTCGAACCCACGACCTCCCGATCACGGGGCGGACGCCTTACCACTAGGCCAACCGTGCCGGTATTAATGTTTAAGCTTCCAAGCGGAAATGCCATGCCTTAGTCCGGGCTTCGTCGAAGAGTACTTGATTAAAATGTCAATTAATTTGCTATAAAAAAAGGGTTTGACAGTGCCGCCTTAACTTCCACAAAAAAGCCTTCAAAGACATGTATTCCCCCCCCCCCCCCCCCAAAGTAAAACAGGCTGGGGATATCAATTGCAAGAACTGACGAGTGCAGTGGCGTAATGGATAAGCCTCCTAATCGGAAGGTCGTTAGTTCAAATCCCGGCCGCGGCTGCTGGTGGGTTAAGGGTGGAGATTTTTCCGATCCCCCAGGTGAACTTTTGTGTAGACCTGCTAGTGTGCCTTATTACCCTTCGTGTGTGACGCGCAAGCACAAGACCAAGTGCGCACGAAAAAGATCCTGTAATCCATGTCAGAGTTCTGTTGGTTATAGAAACCAACAATACCCAGCATGCTTCCCCCGAAATCGTCCACGTATACACTTCCCGCATGCATTCATTTCACATTCAATCCCACAGTTACCGATGACACAGTGCCTACATTTACGTTCTGAGAAGCGTTTATCTGAAAACAAATACTGCTTGACACGTCAACAGAAAATCATTGCGTGTTCAGAAATTTAACTCTAGCACGGGTGGCCAGGCTTGTGTTTGCAAGCAGTTGGTGTTCCACAGAAAATGGTGGTCCCTGAATACATCACAGCCTCTGAAGAAGACGACGAGTCTGAAGCAGGTCTCTTGGTTACAGTGGCGGATAGTGCTTCAACATGGGATTCGACGGGATGCATGTAGTCTTCAGGCAGGGAGCTGTCAGAAGAAGGACATGCGATGTGATGCAGGTAGTCATCTGACATGCTGCTGTCTGACACCGGGGATTGTGGGTATGAGTCAAGTGATGTTAGGGTCCTGCTTGAGTTGCCTGCAGCAGAATAATTGCATTCAATTCAAAAACAGGTTCGTCAGTGTTGATCCGATTGTGTTGGGTTATGTACGGGATTGTTTTTGTTGAGCGTATATACGTGCACTTAACACTCTCGAGGCCACTAAGTACAGTTGGTGCGTCTCTTTTATTAAAATGGAATAATGATGTGTACGACCGTTTTCAATCACCCCTCAGCCACAGAATGAAGCAAGACGGAAAAGGAATGTATAGGGCTGGTATGTGGGGAGGATATCACAAAAGTATCTAAACAGATCATTGCTGATGAGATGTAAACGGTTCCTTGTTGTGGTTGTGCTTGGATATTAGAGACTTCATGGATCCGTGTGTCTAGCATGATCATGCCCAAGTTATCATTAAACGAATCATCAACAAAATTGGCCTTTTCAATCATATTGTCGTTTGCAAATCACTTGAGAAATAATTGGATTTAAATGTCTGCGTGCATACTTAGATCAGTGTCATCAGGGATCTCGGCATAATCGTGAACCTGCACGCTGACAAAGGAGTCCCTGTCATCCTGTGCTGCATGGAACATCACGGCGTTACCTGCTGCTCGTCTCACGTTGTGAGGGGCGGGGGGAGGTGGGGGCAGTCTCCTTGTTCCGCCTAGGAAAGGAAGTACGACATTAATGTCAATAGTGTCGATAGGTTTTAGGCTTGCCTGCCTGTATGTTTGCCACACTCTTTGCTTGTGTGTGTTCTGTTTATGAAATTAAATATAGTTAATAATTGGCGGACACATTGCTGTTTTTTTGTCGAAGTACCCCAGTTTGAAGAAATCAGGAAGGGGAACTATTCTAGTCTCCAAACAATGTGCGAGAGTTACTTGACTTGAGAACTGCTTGCGCAGATCGGTTTATACACGGTAAATTTTGATTCAAATAACAACCAAACTCTTGGATTTTATATTGGATTTCGTTTGTTGAAACATGTAGTTGTTTGTTTAAATGAGGTACGTTTGTGTTGTTAGCTCCAGAGATGTATATTTCGTACATTAGAGCGTTCGGAACTTTTCAGTTGGAAAAGTAGTGCCGACAAAGTGTAGCTACTGAACCCGTGAGCTATCTAGGATTCGTGCTGTTGCTGGCTAGTTATTGTTTGGTTGCTGGGTAGTTACCGAAAAATAACTAGCCATTGCAGCTTACATTTGTAAAGAAGCAGAGGGGGGAATAAAGCAATGCTATTCTCCCCCTCTGCTTCGTTTCTTCTGTAATCTCGAAGGGGTGTTTATTTTCCGGTAATCACCCAGCAACCAAAGTAACCTCCCAGTTACAGGCCTGAATCCTCGATAGCTCAAGGGTTGAGAAGGTACACTTTAGTTTATGGGTACTACTTTTTGCGACTGAAAAGTTCTGAATGGTTAAATGTACAAAATATACATCTCTGGGGCAGACAACTCAAACATACTGTATCTAAACTAACAACGAGAGGCTTGAACAACCGACATCCAATATAAAAACCATGAGTTCAGCTGGGTTTTTTTTAATCAAAATCTAACTTGTATAACTGATCCATCGGCGCTAAGGCAAGTGACTCTCATACAGTGACATACTTTGCGTAGAGACTAGAGCTGGAACATGTGTCCCTTCCTGATTTCGACTGATCGGCAACTTCGACAAAAAGACTGCAATCTTTCGGTCAGTTATCAACTATATTTCAATTCAAATGCACACAACCTTGAATGTCAACAAAATGAAACGGTTCCATACAATGTCTTGCCTCAGAAAACCGAACTTCATACAGTATTTGACATTTGAACAGGGGGGCAAAGGTTCGTCTGCTACTCAATTGCGCCGACTCCCTGGCACTATATCATAGATTATAAGCAATCGTACTCTTTGCGAGCGTGTGCCTGTGTGTGTGTGTGTGTGTGTGTGTGTGTGTGTGTGTGTGTATGTGTGTGTGTGCCGTGTGTGTGTGTGTGTGTGTGCGTTAGTGTGTGTGTTAGTGTGTGTTAGTGTGTTAGTGTTAGTGTTAGTGTATGTGTGTGTGTGTGTGTGTGTGTAGGTGTGTGTGTGTTTGTGTGTGTGTATGTGTGTTTGTTTGTGTGAATGTGTGTGTGTGTATGTGTGTAAGAACATCACCATAGGCATAGACACCATACTTTTAATCAAACGAATTGTATCTGGTGAATATTGACATTAAGTATGTGTCTATACACACCATGACTACGATTAGTGCAAGTGTCTGACTGCTAAACAGGATATGCCTGCTGCTGCGCGCCAGAGCCTCAGTTCTTGAGAGAAACGCACAAGAGCTGTTCAAGTTTCGCAGTTTAGATCAACATTACAATTCCTGTTGACATTCCTCTTGTAGAAATTTGAGAGACTTATATATATATTAGTGACAAAAAGCAGTACTGGCGATGCTAATGATAACACGTGGGACATGCAAAACCTGCGCCATTGCTGGCTGCAAAAATTAAAGTATCACAGGGTCTGCGTAGAAACTGTACTGGTTACATTAATTTTGCAAAACAAAAATTGCTAAATGTCATTACCCCAAACGAGGGACTATAATAGATGCATTTGTTAAATATGTTACTGAAAGAGAACACTTCGACAAAACGTTAGCTGCAAGATGCCAGAATAGGGCCAATTTTGGCATCTGGCATTGCCATTAAAATAACAGAATTGGCCCAGTTTTGGCATGTTTATTGAGATGACGGTAACATAATACTGGCGCTTGCATTTCACCTCACGACAGAGCCAGGAGCCACCTGACGGCCCTGCTAATGTTTTTTTGGTAGTATTCTCCGGTGGGAGAAAACGATATCACAATTTGGAGCATTTATTCTTTCTCATTTGCTGGAAAAAGTCGGTAACGTAGATGATGGTTAATGAAACCTTAAGACTATTTTTTTCTTCTTTTAGTTGCTTCCCTGCTAGACGCAGATTGACCGCAGCAATAAACAACGCCCTGTATCTAAACTAAACAGAAATTGAAGGTTGTTTTAGCGGTGTTCGTGTATGAAAGGTCCATCAAAAAGAAGTTACTGCTTTTGCTCCCATTTCCCCGGGCAGTTACTTTTAGCAATGGCGAAGACTCCCGTACACTTCATCATGCACAACAATGACTGCAGCAACAGCACTGATGGTTGGGTCAGTTAAAATGATAGTGCTTGTGATTAGAAAGAGCTTGCTTATGTTTTTAAAATAATTTTTTATTAATAAAACGGACGCCCGAACAGTAACGTAGATGACGTTCTTGGGAGTATTTATTGCTCTCAGAACTAGGATTAACAAGTAATTGACATTAATTGATGTGCCGAAGTTAGCTTACTGCCAACCATAACACGGGTTAGACAAGTTTAACCTTTACATCTTTTTGTATAATCTGGAGGGCCCCCGGACAACGAACATCTTCTTGACATTCAGCGAACAACAAAAGCATCAAGGCTTGCGAATCAAACCTGTTAAAAAATATGTTAACATACTTTCTACAATGTTTAAATATCTGTTTTAACTGGTTGTAATCGCATCAAAATACCCATGTTCGCTGTTCGTCGTCTTCTACCACAGACTTTGTACACAACGCACAGAGCAGCCAGTATTGTGACAAATCCCATCGAACCCAGGAGCACAACAGTTAGCGGAAGCTCTTGCAGCACTGAGTCATCGTTGACATTGTAGATTAAAACTTCTGTGGTATGCGTTGAATCTTCTGAAAGGAAAACAAAAGATATGCATAGTTTCAATGTGGTTTGAAATAAAAAGTACACATAAGTTACAAAACAAAATGTGCTTCTTAGTAGTATTTATTTACAACATAGCCATGGGATCAAACATCACCGACCACGAACTCGTATTTCAGTTCCAAAACATGTTTTTAATTGTTGGGGTTATTGTTGTTGTTGTTGTTGGAAACATTGTCGGATCTTGTCTTGTCCATGGATCCAACTTCCATGATGAGACTTGAAAGCACGTGTGAGTGTTTTGCCTTTCTTGAAAATGGTGGGTAGATTAATGATGACCGAGGTTAACAAAATGTATATAATTTTATTTGCTACATGTGTTTGCTTATTTGTTTTTCGTCTCTATAATTTGTCTTGTTGTTCTGGCGCTGCTTGTTAGCACAATAGAATGATACATAAGTGTCTTGGTCCTTGTCGATTTGTGTTTCGTATAATGTTCACTATGTATTGTATATTTTGTAAGCGCCTAGGGCTATATTTAGATTAGGCGCACAACTGTTCATAATAATAATAATAATAATAATACATAAATAGTTAGAAACATGAAAGTTCAACCCGGAATGGTCAGTTTGTCAGTTGTGGATTGAGTGAGTGAGATCGAGTGTGACATTTACCAACAAGTGTCGTTTTGGCAGGGGTGACCTTGGACACATCTGATTTTGTTGTACATAAAAAACGAAACAAACAAAAAGAAAAAGAAAACAAGTGAATAACAAGAAAACACATATAGTATAGAAAATAGAAGAACATGGGGACTAAGGAAAGAAAACGATGTTTGTAATTGTCATTGCACTTATTATAACGACTCTCCGATGGTTTTAGAAACACTTTCAAATAATCGGCATAAAAACATCACCATCGTCTTTGATTGTACGTGTGAACAAGTGTCAATAAAACGTTAAAGACACAGCAAACAGATTTGAGTTTTGAACATAATTATAGTACAATTCAAACATCACAACCTCAATGAACATGTTAGCATAATACGATTAGGATTCATACGAGTATTAATCAGAGATTTAGCATTTTATATTGATTGCCATTCAATAAGTCTTTAGCAAAAGCCAAGTACAAGTTGAACCACCACACAAACCAAGAAACAAAACTAGGAAATGTATGTGAGGGTTGTTGGTGTTGGGACATTACTTGAGTGAACCTACAATTCATATGATTTTAAACAGCAGTTTTTAAGAAACACAGGCATTGGTCAAATATAAACGTCAGTAACACTTTGGCTATAACATGTTGTTCATAAAGAATGCATCGTTAGCAACTGTAATGGAGGATCAAGGTTCAAGGAACAGCTTTGTTTCCCAGCCAATATGACTGAAAAGCAGCCAACGTGCTCGCTTCTGTTCTCTTGGCAGAACGATCTTACCAGTTCTTTCACTTGAGACGCCCAGTGAAGTCTGTTGTAATGCACCTAAACAAAAGTGACAAACGTGCTTGTACATAAGCAAGGTCGTGAATGTATACATATCATGAATGAGATTATGGAAGGACGCAGTACTATGTGGTCATTGATGGTCAGTGCATGTTCACATGCAAGTCTAACAATTCCTCAGTGTTGGGAAAGTCTTGCGTAACAAACACTCTGAGATTTAACAATAAATAATTACTGTGCAGAGAGAGGCGTATGATACAGGGGTCCAGCTGCATGTGGTACGTGATCGAAGGCAACTCAACGGGTCTGAAAAAAATACTTCTTCTTCTGCGTTCATAGGCTGAAACCACCTCGTACTCTAACGTACACTCGTGTGAATGTTTACGTGTATGACCGTGTTACCCCGCCATTCAGGCAGCCATACGGCGCTTTCGGTTGACGCATGTTGGGTATGTTCGTGTTTGTATAACCAACCGAACTCTGACATGGATAACATGATCTTTTCCATGCGCATTTAGTCTTGTGCTTGCATGTACACACAAAGGGGGATGAGGCACTAGAAGGTCTGCACATACGTTGACCTGGGAGATCGAACAAATCTCCACACTTAATCCACCAGGCGGCCGCGGCCGGGATTTGAACTGGCGACCTTCCGATTAGAAGACCGATGTCTTATCCACTAGGCCACTGCGCCCGTCTCCAGGAGGCTTTTTACAGTGATTCGTGAAGTACTCTTCACTTGTTCATATAGGCGCCCGTATGACGGCTTACTAGCGCCAAAACAAAAAAATAGTAATTAACCCGTGAAAGTTACTAGTTTTAACGAGAAAATTACAATTATGACGTGGAAATTACTAATTTTCACGTGTTAATTACTAATTTTCACTTGTTAATAACTCAAGTGTTAATGTCTAATTTTTAGTTTTGGCTCACTTCCTGATGGCTTACTAGCGCCAAAACTAAAAATTAGTAATTTTCACGCGTTAATTACTAATTTTCATGTGCCTTGTGACTGTGGGGGCTCAATGCGCATGCGCGACTGTTACACCGGCCAGAGCGAAACATCCTTCGATTCGAAACTTTTCTGGTCCATAGTTCTTTAATCCGATGCAAATTAACAATAAGAGCTGAGCGCATGTGTAGATAACCGTGACATACAACTGTCTGTCCGACAACTTGTTGAATAACGAATTCTATCGACAGATATTTGTGAAAGTGTGTGAGTCTCGACCGAAGAGATCCGTCTGCTAGTGGTCGGACCTTTAGCACATGTCCGGCCGGCCGCCATTTTTCCTCTCTCGGTTCGAACATTTTCGGATCGATTGTCCTTCACTAATACACTACAAAGCAAATGTATGAGTGTGGTAGTGGAAACAAATATGAGGTACGGCTGTCTTCCCGACAACTTGTCGAATAAGGAATTATATTGAAAGATATCTGTGAAAGTGTGAGACCACAGCCGATGAAAAGTCCGTCTGCTACGAACAGCTTCGATTCGAAAGTTTTCGGGGTCGATTATTCTTTTCTAAGATACTCAAAACAACGTTAAGGAAAGCGCTATTGCAGAAAACTGTGACATGCATCTTCCCGTCGGATAACTTGCTCGATAATGCCTTCTATTAAAATATATTTCAGAAATAGTGTGAGAGTGATGTTTGCCGGACGTTGTAGCCTCTCAGTGTGGACTCTTAAAGTCCGACTACTGTGACCGAAAACGAGGCAAAAATGAAAATTAGTAATTAACACTGTTACTTACTAATGTTCACGTGAAAATGGTAACCCTAGGTTTTGGCACTAGTAAGCCGTCATACGCCCGGGCTCTTAATATGAACCAGTCATCTCTTCACATTAATTATTGTCTCGGCATTTTCGGCCTTTCTGTCTTTACCACATGAAAACGACCCTCGCGGCTAACAGAGACCAGTTGAGCGTGTATTAATGCGCCTTGCCATCAGTTGTTCAAGGAGCAGAGTTCCGGTGTCAGAATTGAACACAGGTAATCTGACCAATCGCATACTCTGTTACATGCTTAACCCATCTTAATTTAATTACAATGCAATAATTATTAACATGAAGCAAGATGAGATTGTGACTGTAAAGAAACTAGCAATTTGCAGAAACGTCGTCTGCTTGGGCAATGCATGGTAAGATGCAGCTTATGTGACGTGATGGTTTAGTCCTGTCGCAGCAGTAAGGTTTTTTTTTAGCGCAATAGTCATTCTAAGTAAGCACAGAAACAAACATTATTAGGCCTACATGTTCGGAAAACTCAGCAGTCTAAAAAAGGGGAAATGTGCATGGTTTTCTGTAGCCTACTTCCCCGCCATCAAGTGAAAAGAGAGGCTTCCTACAGGCACCATTCAACTCACACACCTACCTCGCTTGACTTATACGGGTGTTTTTACTGTCTGTAAAAGCCTGGCAGTGTGTGTGATCGGAAACTCATAGTTTACAGGAGACATGTCAAGTCAATGTGCACAAATTAGGTAGTTGCAGGTAAGCAACACTTGTTCTATTTATGTTAACATTTCAACTAACATATCTAATCAAACAGTATTATGTGTGTGTGTGTGTGTGTTTGTGTGTGTGTGTGTGTGTGTGCGTGTGTGTGGGTGTGTGTGTGTGTGTGTGTGTGTGTATGTGTGTGTGTGTGTGTGTGTGTGCGTGCGTGCGTGCGTGCGCGTGTGCATGTATGTATGCCTGTCTGTCTAAATACCTTTCTGTATATTTGTAATGCTGTCATGCACAAATACTTACGTTTCGGGGTTGTGACAATTGGTTGTATGTCGACGGTTTTATTAAATGTGACATCATTTTCCAATTGTCCGTCAAGTAACCACCTCGCATTATCCGTGCTTTCAAGCCGTTTTGTAACGGAGAACGTGTTGGAATGCTGGTTGCACGAGCAAACTGGTGAGAAGGTGCACACTCCATGTTTGAATTTGATGTGACAGATAGGTGGTTCATACTGCCGTGATGTTTGTTCCAACAGCGTTACACGACGAACCGACGTGTTTTCACCAGTACACGTGTTGTTGACAGCGAATGTCAGGTGAACAGTCCTTTTTTCTCCATTGTCACTGACAGACTTGCTGGTTATCTCGAAACTGACACCTGGACAAGTACAACAGTCATTTTCACATTTCTAAGTTACTTTTTTGGCGGCTTGTTGATTATATCAAAGCGGACACCTAAACAAAGGACACTTAAAATGGACGAGTTTGCTAAAATAAAAAATGCAATTACAGACTGAAAATGGACTTCAGCAGATTTTTCATTATTATATGTGTTCAAATCTATATTGATGGGTTGGTTCGAGTTATTATATACTGCAAAATATTATGTATTATATAAAGCTGGTTCTTGTGTCAGACTGTGTAGGTAAGTGTTAGTTAGAGTGCCTTGGAGTATGAGGAACATATGAGCTTGCGGCGATCATCATGACAGCTAGTAGCTTGCTTGTTTCTTCTTCTTCTTCTTCTTCTTCTTCTTCTTCTTCTTCTTCTTCTTCTTCTTCTTTGTTCATGGGCTAAAACTTCCACTTTCGCTCATGATTTTACTGGTTGGTCCGGTGTCAGAATAATGTGACTGGGTGAGACATGAAGCCTGTGCTGCGACTTCTGTCTTGTGTGTGGCGCACGTTAAATGTCAAAGCAGCACCGCCCTGATATCACCCTTCGTGGTTGACTGGGCGTTAAGCAAACAAACAAACAAACAAACAAACTCATGATTTTGCACGAGTGGATTGTTACGTGTATGACCGTGTTTACCCCGCCATTCAGGCAGCATACGCCGATTTCGGGGGAAGCATGCTTGGTATTTTCGTGTTTCTATAACCCATGGCACCGAACTCTGACATGGATCGTGACAGGATCTTTTCCGTGCACACTTGGTCTTGTGCTTGCGTGTACACACGAAGGGGGATAAGGCACTAGCAGGTCTGCACATTAGTTGACCTGGAAGATCGGGACAATCTCCACCCTTAACCCACCAGGCAGCCGAGGACAGTCGCTTGTTTATGACAATGCTTGTTATTCTCTCAGGTGCCAGGAGCCTGCATGGTAACGAACAACTCTCACTTAATCTTTTACACATGACGTATGCATTTAGAGCGCTCACTTCCATGTGTTTATCATATCTATAAACAGCGCTCCACCTCATTTGTTTGATTCTCACATATACTTTCAAGCAACCCTGTAACAATGTGTGTGTTATAGTGTTAGTTCTGTACAAATTAGTCTTAATCTAAGGACAATAATTATGTCCGGTCAGAAAAATAACAGCTGGTTCGTGTGTATGAATGTGTACGTTAGTGTTAGTAAGAGTGCCTTGGAGAATGAGGAACGTATGAGCTTGCGGCGATCATCCTTTTTTGAGGATGAAAGTCGCTCGTTCATGTCAATGCTTGTTTTTCTCTCATGTGCCAGGAGAACGGTTACGAATAACTCTCACTTACTCTATTACACACATCGCTTACTTCCCTTTGTTTATCAGATCTATATACTGCACACTAAACATAATGTGTGTTTTCAAATTACGTTCACTATTCCTTTGTTTTGCTCACACCAGTCAGGGCTGTTTAGATCGACAGATTTTGACAGGACCAGGACGTATTTCGCGTTGTAAAGACTGATCCCGTGTGTTCAGATTAAATCTATTAGTCGGACAAATCGACTGAAACAAGAAATTCCTCCGATGTAGGAAAAACACCCCCGTCCTTACCATTCTCACTGCCACCTAGGTAGCACATCACAAACAGAACTGTGCAATACACAGGTGTTTTCTACAGACACACTCAAACACACACACACAGAGAAGCCGTATATATATATATCTATATCTATTGTATAAATATATAGAGATAGATGAGAGTGTATTTTTCGCGTGGCTATAAATTGATTCGACCTTTGCACTTTTACAGTGAGGATAATTTACGGGTCCAATTTACGTTCTGGACACTGCGGTGACCTTCTAAAAATAGTAACAGAACGCCGGGAATATCCGAAGATGCCCCCCCTCATGCTACAGTGCACCATACGAAGGAAGGGAGGTAAACGCTGAAAACATGGAGAAGATAAGGAAGAGTTATGCCGTAGTTGATCCCCCCAAAAAACCAAAATCCACCAATAACTCCCTAACCGTGTGTTTGACTGGTCCCAATTTTTGTAAGGACCGTCTCAGGAATGTATAGAACCTGTTCACCAAGTTTGGTGACGATCGGTCCGTTCATTCTTGAGATCTACTTGCGAACACAAACAAACACACAAACAAACACACAAACAAACACACAAACAAACAAAAACATCGAGTGAAACCTATACACACCCCTATACCGGGGGTGTAATAATTATTACTGCTTTAGCGTGAATTCTGCTCTGGTCGTGTGTGTGTGTGTGTGTGTGTGTGTGTGTGTGTGTGTGTGTGTGTGTGTGTGTGTGTTTTAGAGATTAGTTAGGCTTGCAATTGTAATATGTCTCGCAACGCAATTCAGGTCTCATACTTGTAAGAGGCTCAAACGGGTTGAGTTTGGTAGGTTTTTGTCAAGAGTTAGGGTGTTGAAATCTGTGTCAGGCTCGGTAGTTGTTGACACATGTTGGGAAAATCATCTAGTTTAGCTACAAGTGCACTTATTTCAGGGATTTGTTGTCGAATATATCAGAGGTAGGATATGCTGTACATATTGCACCACTTCATCCTATAGGCCTTACATTCTTGATTTTGTATAAATACCTTTTCTAAAAATAGCAACACTGCTTTACCCTTTTGACAGAATTGTTTTTACAGTTGTATGTATATAATGACGTGTATTGAATACTAACAATAGTATACGCGTTTCTTCTTTAATCGGATATGTAACGAGTACACTGTCATGTTCACATGTCTAGAAGAAAACATGAATACTTTTATAGTCGTTTCGTAACCAGACTGTTGCTAATTAACTCTAAACATTGCAAACAGCAAAACACCTTAATGCCTTGAATATTCAATTGCAGGAAAGTTGCTGACATTAGCTGTAGAGAGATGATTGACAGAACTGAGCTTACTCACACATCTTTTAACACACTATATACACACTGATTATTTTACGAAATGTTTCCTGGTATCAGTCGTACAACCGTACGTATACTTACAGACAGAATCGACAGGTTTGCCTCCCAGCGTAAAATAAACAGCTAGAAAACAGTATAGGAACGAAACTGGAGTCATCATTTCCAACACGAATAACAGGATGGTTTTCTCTACTTAACTGTCAAACAAACGGTGGCATGATGCACGACATCGAATGGAGTAGCGGTGTATCTGCATACGATGCATTGAAACCTACAGTCAGTCTTTACAAACATTCGAATATAATTATTTCCTTACCTTATATTTCCGGGATGAGCAAAACAAGTATGTGATAGCAAAGTAACCTGAAGCTACACATGTGAGTACACTGGACTTGAAAGGCTACTTGCCAACATTTAACAATATATTATTATGAATCACAGAGCGAATGGTGTAGACCTATTTTGTTGTTTGTTCGTCTATGGGCTGAAACTCCCACGGCTTTTACGTGTATGACCGTTTTTAATATAGACCTATGGAAATAAGGCTTGGCTAGCTGAAACCTGGACGGGTAATGCTGTTTTCCACCAGACATGCGAATATAGGACCCATTTGCATGTGCAGATTTGTTTTCTTTCAAGGGATATAATCGTCCAAAAAAAGTCTCTAATCGCCCCAAGAGCTACACAGTTCATTTGGATGTTGTAATTATGTCACTGTGCACACACCAGAAATACCTTGGGATAAGCGTTGGATAGCTCAGTTATTCAAAACTGAAACGGCTGTCATATAGCTAGGGTAGAGTTCTGATTTATTTTGATTTCTGTTTAAGCTTCCCCCCTCCCCCCATCTCCCCCCCCCCACCTGTAAGATTTCACAATGCCTTTGCTGAAAGTCAAATATTAGATCTCGCACAGAGTTACGGAGTGCGGTTTAAGGGTTGAGTAGATGACACCGCTCACGGTTGTGTTTAAATGTTCCGTTAATTAAAGCTTGAATAACATTTTCCATACTTTTCTTTGTGAATCTTATGCCAATGTGTGGCGTTTTGATAACATTGAAAGAGAAGACATGTATTGATTAATGACTTGCAAATGTCAGAATCATCGGTGATGGACAACATTTAGCAACTAATGATAATATGTTCGGTGTAGAGTTAAAAAAAAACTCATTTAGTGTGTTTTTTCTTCTTCTATGTGGTCTTATCATCTGTTTACAGAATTATATATGTAGTTATGCTAAATTCTGAAATACAACATTTCCACTCGCAGTTTTGCACTTGCGCATACATCATTCTAGACCTGAACATAAAGAACCTAAAGGCCATTGGTTTTTTTAATCATTCATTAGTACAATACATGTTTAACAATTGAGGATTCAAAACAAGTCGCACGCTTACAGTTGTAATCCTTGTGTCCGGAGGATTCACTCTGAGCGCCGGTCACCTCACTTTTCCTACACAAGCGCATGCAGTTCAATCATTCCCCACGTAAACTTGCCGGTCTTGCTTTAAACTCTCTATTGTACGTTCATGTCACCCATCACACTCAAAGCTCTCTCTTTCTCTCTGTTGATCTCTCTCTCTCTCTGTTGATCTCTCTCTCTCGCTCTCTCTCTCTCTCTCTTTCTGTTGATATATATATATATATATATATATATATATATATATATATATATCACTATGTCTCTCTCTCTCTCTCTCTCTCTCTCTCTCTCTCTCTCTCTCTCTCTCTCTCTCTCTCTCTGTCTGTTGATTTGTCGTAGTTTTGCATATATAACCATCATTTTCATGAAAGCAAAACTCTCATTTCTCTATAACATACATAGGAAACGTCAGCATATAAACAAACCAACAACGTAAGCCTATATAACGAAATACATACCTATAATCCAAGATGATAGTATAGAATAAAACTAATGGAACTAAAATGCAAGTGTCACTAAACGTTTTAAAACTTCCATCAATTGCAATGTACACAGAAGGGAACAGTCCATCGCAAAGAAAATAATGACAATGCCAACACACACACGCACACAAACACACGCACGCACAATGTCAATATAAGTAGTGACCATTTCAGTTTGTCGTTGTCTGGGGGTCCTGCAGCTAATACCAAAAGATGTTAAAGGTAAACTGTTGAGCTTACTGCGGCACATCCATACGTGTGAATTACTTGTATCTCCTATTTCTGAGTGCAATAAATATTGCCAATACGTCATCTACGTTACTATCCGGGTGTACTTCTGAAGAACGTAAACATAGTAAACAAATATATACAAGCTCTTTCTGATCACATGCACTATCATTTGAATGTGTCCGCCGCCAGTGCTGTTGCTGCAGTCATTTTTTTGTGCATGAGGAAGTCATTGTGCGTGGACATATTGGCTAAAACAAAAATGTCCAGGGAAAGAGGCGCAAAGACTTCTTTCGGGAACACAATTTGATCCTATTTTGGGGGCCATTTTACTCACGAGAAACATGCTTAGTGTATGTACAGGGCTTTGATTACTACTAACGAGCGCCTGCATCCAACGAAGAGGCAACTATAAGAAAAACCAAAATAGAATTGGGGGTTCTATAACCGTCATCTACGTTACCGGATTTGTATCGCAAAAGAGAAACACATAAATACTCCAAATGTTAATATGACTTTCAGCCACAGCAGAATACTACAACACAAATATTTGCAGGACCTTCCGGTGAATCCTGGCTCTGAGGTGAAATGCAAGCGCCCGTCATCTATGTTACCGTTGTGTAGCTTACATACACACATATATAGAACGACGAAATCAGGATGGACATCCATTATCCCGTATTGATAAAACGATAAAGCTACACAAAACACAGATATTGAACAGAAAAACCACACATTGTTTTAGGGAACGTTTTAAAACCTACCGGTCGCTTTTATTGACTGTGAGTGACACACGCATACTAATGCGCCAGTCACACATACACGACGCACGGCCCACGGACGTACACATTCGTAATTTTGGCAAGTTCGTTGTCGTTCCCTAGGTGTGCGTCAATATTCGTCACTTGTTCGTCGAGCGCGCTGGACCAACGCTATGCATTCGTTGTCATTTGTGGTGCATGCAAAAAAATGTGCGCAGAGCTCCACGCATGCATGCACACGCCAGAAGGACGCCAGACACGCACAGAGCGCGCTGGACCAACGCCAGGCACACGCTGTGTATTCGTTGTCAACTCGCTAGCTTCTACAGTGGTACCCCCCTTTTATGATCTGCACAAATCTGAGAAAATCAGGTCTTAAAAAGGAGGAGTCTTAAAATGGGGGTAAATCTACAGGGGATTTGAACAGAACATCTTACAAACTAAGGTTTTAAAAGGGAGGAAGTCTTAAACTGGAGGGTCTTTAAACGGGGGTTGCACTGTACCAAACCGCGACAAAGATTGGGCCCACAACGACACACTGGTCTTATTTTCCATTTTTAAATAATGTTCAATGCGTCGCGTATGTGAGACCAAACCGCGACAAAAGTTGGGCGCACATCGATGCACTGATCTTATTTTCCATTTTTAATTAATTTTCCATGGGCGGGCCTTGCGCCCTGCACGTGCGACTGTCGCACTAGGGACTGGTGGCTGTCGTTGACGAGCTTCTGCTGCAAGTGCGGCACCGATGGCACTTCCATTTTGCGAACATACGATTTTGAACTGCAACATGAGAAACAAAAACGCGCACTCAAGATAATTTGTTTGGAACCGCAAGTTTGTATTTATGCCTTTGTGTTTTGCTCAAATGTGTGCGGAGAAAATACATTCCTTAAATGATTTACAACGGAAACGATTGAAGTGGCATAAATATCCGTTGATAATGTACGTGTGACCAGAAAATGGACAAGTATAATGCCAGAAGTGTGAATGTGTTTCACGGTCAAGGTTTAACAGCACACACAACTTTATTTGACTGAATGAATTGTTATCAAAATCATGACTACCTTTACGTCGTTTTTTTATAATGACAAAATCGATGCAAGTTGCTTATTGTGAAAGACAGGGCATCCAACCATGGTCGACAACGACCAATCCGAAATAGATCAGACTGAAGCAGAATCTTGTTTTCTAACAAGACAAACAATAATATATATTGCTCACCTTGGTTCCTGGTTTAACCAACTCTTCGGTCTTTGCTTGCATCAAGCCATAGAAGCGAGGATGATAGATGTTCAGAGACGGACCGTCAGCTGCGATTGTCATATCAGGCGTGTTCATGCGATTGATTAGTGCTGCCAGACCTGCACAGAAACATACATACACCGTACAGAATGTGCATCCTGATAAGGCATGAGTACTCAATTATGCATTTGACCTGAAGTCTGAATTTGTGACATTTTACTAAAAATAAAACATTGACAATTTGCATGAATCTGTTTGGCCCTGTATATTGTAACATACATTATCCTAGCCCGTAGGGTATAGCAGACTGTTCAGTATATATTACTTTATTACATAGACAACATTAAAGTAGACAGTTTATTATGTGGTACAGGTAAATACTACTCGTGATAATGGTCATGGGTCATGCATTTGTGTTAGAATTAGGTAACATTGAACTTTAAAAAAAAATGCGTCCTTGGCTGATTTACATAATCGATTTTTACCAGCATAACTGTTATGCTTTAATTTTTCTTTAGACCGTTCAGACTATTTTGTCTTGCTTCATTTGGTTGTGTTTCTAAAAGTTGTAATTTACAATTAAACGGTATACATCTCGCAAGTGTTTAATTCTCTGTCTTTTATTTGTGAAGGTCGGCCTTACATTTGACAACAAAATAAAAACACTAGTTGTTGGTGATCAACTTTACAATTCGCCTACAGATTGGCAAAATATGACAAACAAGTGTTTTTCCTATGCTAGTTTGCTTACTGATTTGTGTGTGAATGTCTACTTGCTTGACCGTTAACTTACGATTGTTAATATACATATTTATCGTTTTAATTCCATTTTAACGCAGCGCTGCTCCTTATTTGCTAGTGCATGTGTTTTACTACGTTAATGCGCACATGTAATCAGCAACACCCAATTATGTAAGAATTCAATATCCACAGTAACCAAGTTATAGCGTACCGGCAGCAGCAAGAAAAGCTCCACGTTCTGAGACGATTCCACAAACGTAACGAACAATCCTTAAGTCCTCATCCGAGCAATCTTGCAGTTTTAACTTCCCCAACACAAAACTTGTGAAATAGTGATGTTCAGTCTTGTCGCTGAAAAAAACAAAAACACATATAGCTTTTGTAATCAATAAAATGTATGTTTGTTACATTCAGACAATACAATGTTATTGAATTGAATTGAATTGAATTGAATTGAAAATCGTCATTATCCACAAGCACACAAAGAATTGAAACAACTTCAATGATGATGTCAATAAGCTAACAGAATATATTATTGCCGCTCTCGTCATAGGGATTTGGATCCCTTTTAACTTTGAAATGTGCAAAATACACGGACTATGATCGATTTCTGTCCAACTTAGCTTGAAATTACTTCATTTGTATTGTAGAAGATTGCAATAACTTATTTTGATTATTATTATTATTACTTAGATTTAATGCTTATTTAAACTATGCACATCTTAAACATGCCTTCTTTAAACTGTGATGTAAAGCTCCGTGAAACCCTTCACATATTTTACATGCATGTGCATTTCAGATAAGATTACTTCGACGTCAAGCGTTATCGAACAATCTAGTCAACATGTCGGTCCAAAACTAGAAGATCGACTATGAAATCCCGTCTACACTTCTGAAATCGGGCACAAACACACACACACACACACACACACACACACACACACACACACGCACACACACACACACACACGCACGCACGCACACACACACACACACACACACACACACACACACACACACACACACACACACACACACACACATTCATACACCACTACCCTCGTCTCGATTCCTGGTCTATGTTAGATCTTCTAGTCAAAACTAGACTAAATGTAAACACTATAGCCTTGTTGCTGTCTTAATTAGCAGATTATGAAACATGTTTCTCTGATTACATTTCTGAACTAAGAGGTACCTCAATCAGTCAAATATATTCAGATACGAATTCTCACGCTGCACAGAATGCAGTCAATTGTTGATTTGTTGTGTGTGTGTGTGTGCGTGTGTGTGTGTGTATGTGTGTGTGTGTGTGTGTGTGTGTGTGTGTGTGCGTGTTTGTGTGTGTTTGTTAGTGTGTGTCACTATCCAAGGATATTTTTGTTATTCTATGTGGTAAACCTGTGGTGGTTTCTTTGATTGATTTCATAAGAAGGGAGTGTTTTTAACAAACGACAAGATTCATTCTCACCTCTCTATCAGGGAGACATCGTCGGCATCAATACTTCCTCTCTCCTTTAACTTGGAAGTGTCAAAATTGCCGATGAACAGCAGGCCTTCATTTGACAGTTTTACAAGGACCAGCCTCAAAATCTCCCCAAGGTACATTATACTGACCATCTTCTCCAGACTGAAATACACAAGCAATGAGGCAATCATTCTCGACATGCTAAATTGCACAAAGGTGTCAGAAACCAAAATAGTATACGAGTTATATTAACTTTTGAAAATAAACATAAAATTACTTAAAACAGACATTCATATATATCAACAATGTAACAATGATCAGCCTTTGATATTACTTGCAATACTTAATGTTTTTATGTGTCAAAATCATGAATTTGATTTATACAAGCCCGCAGACTTACTTGTGATAGTTTCTTTAAAAACAAATACTTCCAGTAAACTGTGCAACTTCCAAGCACACGTACCCACGCACTCACAAAAGCTTTAATTCCCCATAACAACAATCAAAGTACGTTTTGCATGTGTAACCGAGTGCGTGTTGTGCATTGGCTCTCGGTTACACATGTAACATTTTGAAAGCAGTCCGTAGACCCTGTTGTTGTTATTGTCGTGGTTGTGTAGCCTATCAAAATTGATGCTGACACTTCCAATGCGATGTAATCGAACTCAGTTGATACCTGCGTAAGTAGGAAAAGCGTATCACAAAAAGTCCGTTAAGATAGTAACATAAAACTACCTGCTCTAAATGGGTAATTGCGATTCAATAAACGAGGCGTAGCTATGGTCACAGTACCCATAATTAAAATAAGAAAGATAATACCCATACATCTGTCCACCCGGGTCCAACGAAAACTGGTCGAGCTCTTTGTCGTATTCGGTTATAAAACCGGCAAGAGTTTCGCTCACACTTAGTGCCCCCATTTCCGCCTTTACGAATTCCTGCAGCAAAGGATACATTTACTAAATACACAACATATTATCCTGTCCATGATTCTTCTTATACGAGAATCAGTTGACTTGATTGCAACGCACAAACAGCAAAGCTTAATTAAGTTTCTAGTGTGTTGACCTTTGCCCGTGTTTATGTCCAGCTAGTTCATTATCAAGTATGTCAATGAATTGTTTGTGTGTTTGCTTGGCAATTCAAGTATCTATCAATTGAACGAAAATCGTTGCTACTATAGTTACCAGCGATCGGCTAATGCTGTATTGCAGTCTCAACTTCCTCAATCTAAAGACATATATACCTAACCAAAGCAATCTGCTTAGTTGTTATTGTAAGCAGGTGTATTCCAAATGAGAAAATGAAAATGAAAATACACATTACAGAAATTATGCTCCAAACATTAATCACAGATAAACATTGACAGTAAACGTTCCAGAACTTGTACAACAAAGAAGCAAGGGTGCTTTTAGGTTTTAAGAGAGAAGATCGAATCACTGTATTCATCAGATTCAGTTTTGTTTGTAAAGCAATATTCGGGGACATACTGTGAGTACTCTGCAATTCCTTATAATTTACTTAGCTATTGCATTTGTTATCATGACCATCATTGAGTTTGCGCACACTGGCAGTCAAAATAGAAACATATATATATCTTACAAGACGTTACATTGTTACCGTGTACGTTCCTTTGCCCCCCTGTTCGTTGATGTAACAGCTGTAAAATCCGTTACCCACGACGAGGGAAAGCTTGCAGCTGGGGTCATCATAAGCAGCAGAGACTAGTGCACCGACAGCATCGTTAACAACAATCTTCACATCCAGGACGCATGACTGTGCAGAACATTATACCAGGAAAAAACGCTAAGTAGGTTGGACTTTGTACATCATTAACTATCATTAAGATTCATGCTTTGTTAGTACTAAGCAGTTGTTTTAATCAGTCTGGTTTTCTCTTGTTTTCATCTTATGAACATTCTAAATGTTAGACTAACTTATTGTCTTGTACAGAATAACAACTGTGTGAATGGTGCTATACTGAATGAAAGAGTGTGACATGAAGTTCTTGTACATCATTGCAAAGAGTGTGAATGACGTTTTAGTTTAGATGTCAAGCGCTTAGAGCAAGCCTTTTTAACGAAAGTTTTTGATTTAGCGCTATATAAATGTTCTTCTTATTATTTAAGTTATTGAGACATCCCAGTGCACTAAGGGATTTATAGAGCAAATCGAGAAAATTCATTATTGAACGAAGCGCATAGCGCTGAGTTCAATAATTATTTTCGAGATTTGCTCTATAAATCCCTTAGTGCACTGGGATTGTTTCAATAACGATATTGTCAGTACCGCCATAGAAAAAAGAAGATTCCAAGCGCACATTTTGCAACGCGCATTTGAATAGGCACAACTGTGTGGTCAGGTCGTGTACAGTAAAGATCTACTTTTGTGTGGGGTGTCTCAAGTGTGTCGTGCTTTCGTCACACGCATTTTAATTTCTGTTGGTAAATTCCAGTGTAGCGTTAATCTGAACAGTGATGATCTTTCAGAGAGACCTCATTTGAACTCGGAGAAAGGGCTGTGCTCTTCATTATTTGCGATTCGAAACCTCCAGTCGAGCTTCGACGGATTGACTGTGCGGAGTGACTCCCCTTGAATTGACTCGAAGCCGCGGGACTCGACGGTTCGCACATTTTCAAAACAAATGTGGCATATTTCTCGTGTTGTATCTTCACTCATCGGGGAGTCTGATACTAAATATGAACGGTAAGAATGCTCTGAACCCTACACGTATTATATCCCCATCGTTTTTTCGTTCACATTTGCAAACATGTTAATTTGCTGAGCGGGGTTTATGTCGTCTGCTAGGGCAATCAAACCACTGCATGCAGTCTGCACTGACTGAGTCTGCACGCACGAGGCACGCTGGTAATAAGTCTTATAATGGTAAGAACGTTCTGAACCCTACACGTTTTCGATTATGATTGTTCTTGCCTTGAAATAATAATTCGGAAACCATTCATTTACTGAACTGATGCAGTCGTATTTCAGTGTAGTCAGTGCGGCTACGTATGACAGAGTCGATCGAGTCAGTCTTCCAAACTGGTCTAGCTGGTACGTTATCGGAATAACACTTAAATGTTTTCTGCTAGCGGGTGGGAATTTTATATTAACTCATCATTTGGTAATGTGGATGATAAGCTACATGCCACTAACACGATGAGAAGAATCTAGAATGCAAGTCGGCGAGAATTAGATGAAACACAGCGGCTTGTATTTTTAGATCAGTGGCAGCCGCACTGTGGCACAGGCACATGCAATCTGTCAGAAAAAAAACCCACTTCTGCTTTAATTGAGAAGCAGGGAATTTATGGTCATTTGGTATTGTGGAAAATATAAGCTACATGTCAGTAATTAATTCTGAGGATGAGAGCACAGTCTTGCTTAGGTAAAGGGCGTAAGAATACGCTCTGTGGAAAAGTTAGCGCACTCCAAGAGTGCGCTAACAGTTTTAGCGCATCGCCATTAGCCAATGAACTGGTTCACATCAGTCATGTGACACCAGTACTTACTGACAATTATTATTATTATTACTTAAACAGCAACATCAGCTGGTTAAGTAATTTAACATTTCTGTAATACAATACAGAACATTCAGAATACCGACCAATGTATCATTAAGGTAAGCACATTTCATACACAAAAGGCACATGATATAGCTATAAGATGAAACATAGAAACTATATGATGAACGTTCTGTTATCTTAAGTTGACCGAGTGTCTTCTGTTTGAAATGTGTGTCTGTTTAAGATTAAACTAGCAGTTTAACGTTGCGACTTAAAAGCAATTACCAAAAATTCATGGTGTGTGACATTTATAGATAGATGTATGCATATATAGATTGAGAGAGAGAGAGAGAGAGAGAGAGAGAGAGAGAGAGAGAGAGAGAGAGAGAGAGAGAGAGAGAGAGAGAGAGAGAGAGAGAGAAAGAGTGAGAGGGACAGAGATAACGAGATAAAGATAGACAGATAAATAGATATATATATATATATATATATATATATATATATATATATATATATATCCCATGACCTCCCTTCTTTGTCTCTGTTACTTCAGTATGGGTATATATGTTGTATTTTTATAGCTCAATAAATACATCATGGACTCCAAAAAATATATGATAGTGCAGATTCCGATTTGGGCAAAGGACTACTTTCCTCCCGACCTTTGACCTCGCTCGCGCCGAACAATGTGACACATTTGTATGAAGTTCTAAAATCGTATTGCACGGCTCAGAAAACCATATCAGTTGCACGCAAAAATGAATCTCAGAACTGATCTGATGTATGAGATGCAATAAGCAAAAGTTTCTTTCATTATGAAAGCAATGCAGGTCGAAAAAAACGAACATTCAACTTACAAGATAACCAGATGCTAGCGAACCAAAACAAAAACACGAGTACCCTCCCCTTGCATCGTTAGCAGACGACTTTTGAGAATCTGTCGGTAGTGTGTTTTGCCGGTGTGCGCCTTCAGCTATCAAACATCGGCTGTTTCACGTGTTTTGCGAGCAAGTCTACTCTTTTGCCTGGCTCTGCAGTAAGTCCACATATTTTTCCGTAATCCAGTCATATTCCTTCAAAATGCAATCAATCGGCGGTGACAGACGTGTCGGTCGCGTTTTCCTCTCACCCATACCAGTTTAAGTTCATCCATGCAAACACACTCGCAAAACAGTTTATCACGTAGATACATTTCAAATAGGGAGCAAATGGTTAAATCTAAACCTACATATTTGTTCCCTAAGATTTGCTTCTCTGTCAATAAGCCTAATTACACACGTTCGAGAAAAACAACGTGGAATCAATTCTGAATCGAGTAAGCCAAATGGGTCCCAAACCCGTTTCGCCCGTTCTGCCGACCTGAAACGCAAAACAAAAGAATTGTGCGCTTCAACTAAATTAATTTCTATTCGACTTCATTACTTTCTTGCAACTTATGAACCTTTACTTAAAGCTTTTAAATGGTCTGAAAGTAGTGTTACCGCGTACTTATCGATGCACTCATTCGTTTTATTTTTTCAGCGACGGTCACTTAGTTTAAGGTTGCAAAAGGGCTAAGTCTCGCTGGCAACAGTTTTACCCTGCACAGATCGCAACAGTGCCGCTAGTAGTCTACACTTTGTGTTTGATGGTAGAATGGGATATACAGATTACAACACTCGTGGTTTTTTATATGGCTTGTATTTCAGTCAAGACCCAGCGGGAATATCAATCGAGAGACACTCGCCAGAGGCTCGTGTCTCCCGATGATATTCATCCGCTGGGTCTTGACTGAAATACAAGCCATATAAAAAACCACTCGTGTTGTAACCTATACATATATATATAGTGAGAGAGAGAGTGATAGAGATATAGGGAGATGGATAAATAGATAGATAGAAAGATAAATATACTAGCGGAAAAAAGTTAGGGACGGGCCACTGATTTCTCCGCTGATTTCCATTTGTTTAAAACACCCTGTTCTTTCGTCAGCAAAATCAAATGGCTGTCGCATGCTACACACCAATGGGTAGGTTATGCTGTGTTAGCAGGAAAACTGCACGGGACTCCCGGGCGCAGAGCTGCAGCACGTGACTAAAATAGCAAAATCGCCAAAAAGTAGGCTGTTGTTTGGCGTGCGCACGGGTAGAATAAGGCAGGTAACATGGCAAAATTGTTATGCACATGCAAGGAAAATCCTTCGAGTGTGAATTGTGATCACGAATTCGGCTTTATAAGCCGCCGATTTTCTGCGAGCTGCCATCTCCTCACCATGCCTGCCAGACGGAAGCTTACAACATTCAACCGAGGAAGAGCAATTGCCTGGCTCCACGACGACGTATCCAAGTGCGAAGTGGCCAGGCAACTTGGGGTATCGCATTCAGTCATTGTAAGGCTGAATCAACGGTTACAGACGACAAACAATGTCGAGGAGAGCCCCAGGTCGGGTCGCCCCAAAAAGACTACTCCTAGGGAAGATCGTTTCATCCAACGGCAGGCGCTGCAGCACCGGGCCACCACCTGCAAGGTCATCAGAGGGCAGTTACGGGAGGCCACTAACATCAACGTTAGTGAGAGGACCATCGGCAACCGCCTGCATGACGCCCGGCTGCGGAGTCGTCGTCCTGCTGTGCGTCCCCTGCTGACACAGGCTCATCGCCGGGCTCGTCTGGCCTGGAGTCGCCGCCACTTGAGATGGACGCGCCGGGACTGGGCTCAGGTCCTATTCAGTGACGAGTCCAGGTTCAACCTGTACCATTCTGACGGCCGGCGCAAGGTCTGGAGGCGTGAGGGCGAGCGTTATGAAGACGACACAGTGCATGAGAGGGTGGCCTTCGGCGGGGGCTCTGTCATGGTTTGGGGGGGCTTCAGCCTTCATCAACGCACCCCCCTGTACCATGTGGTCGGGAATCTCACTGGTCAACGATACAGGGACGAAATTCTCGCCCCTATTGTCTTGCCGACCCTGCAGCAGATTGGCCCAAACGCCGTGTTTCAGGATGACAATGCTACTCCTCACAGGGCCAGGCTTGTCAACGACTACATCCAGCAAACCGGGGTCGTCAGGATGGATTTCCCTGCCTGTTCGCCAGACATGAACCTCATAGAGCATGTATGGGACGAACTGGACAGGCAGGTGAGGGCCAACCACCAGCCTCCCAGAAACCTGCAGCTGCTGCTGCAGATGCTCCAACAGGAGTGGCAGGCCATTCCACAGGCCTTTTTCACGAAGCTTATGAACTCTATGCGGTCAAGGTGTGGTGAACTTGAGCGCAAACGTGGCGAACACACCCATTATTGACCTCATGAAAGACTTGTTATGTTTATTTGTGACCCCTCTGCTGTTTGTGGACATGAATAACCGAATCGGCTGGATGAAATAAACCCAAATTTTGCAGTTGCGTTGCACATTGACTGAAGTAAACGTGTTCCAAATTTCCGTACGATATGTTCATTCGTTCTTTTGCTGTGATTGCGTGTGTGAACCGTCCTTAACTTTTTTCCGCTAGTATAGATAGAAAAAGAGATAGAGAGAGAGAGAGAGATGCAGATAGAGAGAGAGAGAGAGAGAGAGAGAGAGAGAGAGAGAGAGAAAGAAAGAGTGAGAGGGAGAGAGATAAAGATAGATAGACAGATAGATATATGTATATATAGATAGTGGAGAGAGAGAGTGATAGAGATATAGGGAGATGGATAAATAGATAGATAGAAAGATAAATAGAGAGAGAGAGAGAGAGAGAGAGAGAGAGAGAGAGAGAGAGAGAGAATGAACTTGAGATGCAGAGAGAGAGAGAGAGAGAGAGAGAGAGAGAGAGAGAGAGAGAGAGAGAGAGAGAGAGAGAGAAATTGTGTGTGCTTATGCAAATGGGTGTTTGAAGGAATCACCATTTTGTCTTTTGGCAAAGCATTCTGGAGCAGCTCCCTCAGATCCTTGTTGTCAAATCCACTGCACTGAAATTCTTTGGTCCACTTTGTGAGGTAAGCCTGCGAAAGATCTGGTCTATTTTCGCATGGGAAGGAGAAGACGAAAGCCACTCGAAAATCCTTGCCCAACATGTCATGGTCTTTGACAAATTTCTTGACGCAGTCTGCAATGAGGTCAAAAAGCTGAAACAGACAAAGAAAACCAGCTTCAAAACACCTTTTGTTTTAATTCTAAAAACATAATTTGTTTCCTGCACTTTGCTCACCACAGGTGGTGTAGCTAATATTTACAACACTCAACAATAGTCTACTTCCATGTGTCTAAAAGTGACGAAACACAATTAAAAGTACAGATTCAGGTTTCAAAGGGAAAACATAGCCTGAACACGTGAAACAAGAAATGCAAATCACAGCATACAGTTACAGTTTCACTCTAGTAAAAAAAATCTAACCAAAGTAAAGAGGTGCAAAAACAATTTGAAAAATGCAGTCACCTGTATGCTTGTGCTTCGGCGAGTTAACTCTGGTATGTGGTAGTGTTCAGACCATACACCACTTTTCTTGTTAGCTTTAAACTTGACGAGTCGAATCTTTAAATCGCCACTGCCAAGGTCAACCACCAGAAACGCAGCATTCACCGTAACTGTAAAATACATTCTAAGAGACTTGAAATCAGGTTCTATTTAGATTAAGCATTTTAATGACAGAACACACATTTTGACAAATGTTATTCGTATAAGAATGACTGAATGAATTGCGTATAATTTGCCTACTGTTTGCAGCTATGAACACACTGTCACTGCTGCTGATATTGATGTTGATGGCAACAACTATGATATATGCTTTTATTACCAATTCAGTTAAAACGGACAGCTATCTTTAAAGATAATATACTTAAAGCGCCATATTGAAAAGTTTTCTGACGATTTGGACCTTAAAAAGTTCAAAGGACATTCGCTGTAATGTAATTTAAAAACACCTCCAATGATTTGCTCAAAACTGCTCCAAAAGTATGCCTAATAATTGTATGAATTTTAATCAGCGAGTGGTTTGCTTTGCGCAACTCTCCTGTCAGGAGTCAGGACTTCTGGTCGTCATAATTATTTATTGAGTTTTGATAGATACCCATTCGTCAAACAGATTAAAACCGTTGGATTGAGGAAGTCAAACCTACAGTGTGTCATCTATTCAACTCCCAACACAAACTATGTAGCGTAGCTCTCGGCTCAATTTCAAATCTGTATCTCTAGGTACAATACTCAGGGGCGAAAGGTAGTACACAAATTACAGTCTGGGATTCCTACTAAAAAAACCTGCCGTTTTCCATTTGAGTAACTCAGCGCTCCAACGTTTATTTTAAGGTATTCCTGGTGTGTGGTCACATAATTACAACCCCCAACCAGATGGGGCGATGAGAGACAGTTTTATTGTTAGATATAATCACTTTAAACTAAAAGCAAATGTTCCATGCACACACAGATTATAGTCTATATACAGTGTAAACGTCACCAATATAACTATTTAAAACCTCTGCACTCTGCGTTAAGATGTAAGCTACAAATAGGCAAAACCAGACCATTCATATGAATGTGTGTTTTCTGATTAGAAGCATACATAAGTATTGATTTTTTGGGGTAGGGGAATTACCCTCCGCAATGCCTTGAAACATATCGAGTATCATAGTATGTAGATCAACTTACCTTCGTTCTGTAGAAGAGGTCTAAGGTAAACATCATTGTCGGTGTGACAACTGTCCATCTCCTTTTCAATATGTTGCATCACATCCTTGCAGTCTTCTGTTGACAACTGGAAACCTTTCACGAACTCCTCGAGCTTGATACAAACACATTATACCCAGATACAATTACCACACACTTACAACTAACTCATCACCTTAATTTCAAGAAATCTATATGAACGCAAACAAGCATACACTGTTACGCATTTGTTATTTAGTTTAGGCCTGCCTCTATCTCTCTCTCTCTCTCTCTCTCTCTCTCTCTCTCTCTCTCTCTCTCTCTCTCTCTCTCTCTCTCTCTCTCTCTCTCTCTCTCTCTCTCTCTCTGAATCCAAATAAAACTAAATGCATGCTACTTACCACGGGGCAAAAAAGACAAAATCTAACATCTAAATTTCCGACATTGCTAATACGAAATCAAGATATTACCGAAGTTGATAGCCATAAAGTCTTGGGAATAATTATTGACAATAACCTGTCTTGGTCAAAACATGTAGATACACTTTGTAAAAACACATCCAAGAAAATATTTCAGTTATCAAAAATCACACACACTTTCTAGACCTTCGCACAAGAAAACTGTTTTTTCAGGCACATATTCAGTCAGCTATTGACTATGCGTCCACAGTGTGGGACTCTGCAAGTGCAAATACTTTGAAACACTTGGGCAGTTTACATAGAAGAGCTGTTAAATTAATTATTTTAAAAAATACATCTCTTTCCATGACTGATTATAAACGATTGCAAATTCTTCCTATCAAAGATAGATTTGCATATAACAAGGGTGTGATGATGCATAGAATTATGTCAGGGAATGCCCCTACACTCATTGCCTCAAATTTCAAAATAAATCATTATAGAAAATGTAACAAATTAATTACACCAACTCCAAGAATTGACCTGTACAAGTCGAGTCTATCATATTCTGGAGCAATTATGTGGAACGCCATTCCAAATATAATTAAATTACGAATTCATGAAACATCATTCAAGGAATATTACATGCTGTTTCTTTTACAAAACTTATAAAAACTATTATCAAGCAGCTGGCAAAATATAACTGTACTCTCTGATTATATTGAAAAACATGATTATATATAATTCATGAAGGATTTTTTTTATATTTTTTTTTATACAAACACATATTTCCCTGTTATATATAATTTTCAAGCATTGCTAAAGAATCCTAATGCATCTTAAAATGTCTTATTGGTTGCTTGACATGTTAATTATGGTAAATATGTCATTTGTACTATTGTTAAACTTATGTTTTATTTCTTCTTGTTTGTTACCCCTCAATGGGCGAGGGCCGGATGAAAAGAAGCATGTATAGATTGCTTATTCTGTCACCCTCGTAAAATAAATTTAAATTCAAAAATTCAATTCTCTCTCTCTCTCTCTCTCTCTCTCTCTCTCTCTCTCTCTCTCTCTCTCTCTCTCTCTCTCTCTCTCTCTCTGATCTCAAAATCTTGAATGGTGTTTGCAATGCGGACAACTCGTGCAAGTTTACTTTTATCTCCCATAGTGGTAACAGTGTGGTGGCCCAATATTCAAACTGCCTATTCACATTATGCTTTACTTTCTCACACATCTGTGCATAGGGAATGCATTCATTCCAAACACATACATCTTTGACATAAACAATGCCAGCTTGAATCAAATGTTTAAAAAAAGCGAGTTACTTCTGTACTCAATGGCTGTGTTGTTAAATAAACACTCATCCAAAAAGGCATTACGCTCGCTCACAACATGCGTTCTATTTTCTAACAAAACCTGTACGAGGTCATACAAAAGCAAGAATGTTAGGTTTAATTATCGACAACACAAAACGTTACGTTTACAGTGCGTCGACCCAGTGGTCTTTTAAGTATGTATATACCGACAAACAGTTATGATACAAATAATGAACTTATCTAAACATTGTTGATGAATCTCGCTTAATTGCAATATGCCTTTGTTAACATTTTTGGGATTCATGTACGAGAGAGTAAACACTCACCTTTTTGTCTGGCATTTGTGAAAATTTTGGTCCTTGCAAATCCACGCCTGGAATCAGCGGCACCTCTACCCTTGTATCCTCGTGAGAATGTGATTGTCTTTTTCTGCAAACCGATATAATAAACCAAGAACACGCACAAATGTATGCATTGGTAAAACTACACTGATTTTAACAAATCCATTACTCAATGAACATTACGTTTTTATCATATACAAAGCATAAATTAAACATTAATGTCATCTGAAAGACCTTCGTACTCAAAAAGATGAAGCCGTGATCAGCTTTCAAAAGCGCTTGCTGTGGGATTCTCCCTTCATTATGCGAACTCTGTTATTTCCTGTACATCCAATATACCTTGTATATTGTTTAGTATTCATCGTGTACTAAGAGTTTATTTTTGAACATCAGAAGTATATATTTCATAAATGGTTGTCTTCAAGTGCTAGAGTTGGTCAACAAACAAATCATACAGCTGCCTCCTGATAAAAAAACCAAGTCGCGTAAGGCGAAAATACTACATTTAGTCAAGCTGTGGAACTCACAGAATGAAACTGAATGCAATGCATTTTTTAACAATGACCGTAGTCCGCCGTTCGTGCAAAACGCAATGAAACTGACGAGCCTGTTTAGCACGGTAGTGGTTTCGCTGTGCTGCATAGCACCCTTTACTGCACCTCTCTTCGTTTGAACTTTCTGAGCGTGTTTTAATCCAAACATATCATATCTATATGTTTTTGGAATCATGAACCGACAAGAAATAAGGTGGAATTGTTTTTAAATCGATTTCGGAAAATTAATTTTTCATAATTTTTATATTTTTATTTTTCAGAGCTTGTTTTTAATCCGAATATAACATATTTATATGTTTTTGGAATCAGAAAATGATGAAGAATAAGTTGAACGTAATTTTGGATCATTTGATAAAAAAAAATTTTATTTACAATTTTCAGATTGTTAATGACCAAAGTCATTAATTAATTTGTAAGCCTCCAAGCTGAAATGCAATACCAAAGTCCGGCCTTTGTCGAAGATTGCTTGGCCAAAATTTCAATCAATTTGATTGAAAAATGAGGGTGTGACAGTGCCGCCTCAACTTTTACAAAAAAGCCGGATATTACGTCATCAAAGACATTTATCCCAAAAATGAAAAAATGTCTGGGGATATCCTGCCCAGGAAATCTCATGTACAATTTCATAAAGATCGGTCCAGTAGTTTACTTTGAATCGCTCTACACACACACACACGCACAGACAGACAGACATACAGACACACACACACAACACACACACACACACACACACACACACACACACACACACACACACACACACACATACACCACGACCCTCGTCTCGATTCCCCCTCTGTGTTAGAGCATTTAGTCAAAACTTGACTAAATGTAAAAACGCCCACAAATAAGCACGTTTGCTTGATAACACATTTTGAGGAAGCGTCATGCAGGGCTTCTTTGAATAAACTCACCTCGAGCGATGCCGCCTGTAGAGGAGGAACATCAACAGAGCCGCAGCTGCTGGAATGATTAGCAGGACGACCAACCATATCTTGTTGCTTTTATCTGTTTGGTGTACATGAACTCACATTAAAGAAACTGTTCTTCTTCTGTTAGCAATCATGTTCACTACTTAAGCTCTCTTCAAGCTTACATGTGGAATAAAAAGTATTTGAACTTAAACACATACCAACAATCTAGCTAGTCCATGTGCTGATTGGAGACATGTTTTTCACATAATTCCGTGAGTGACACCTGTGTCAATCTACAAAATCCAAACAGCAAAAAATGTCCTCAGTACACTGACGTAGCAACGCTAGTGATGTCTGATATTTATCAAAGTGAAAGGAGGCTCTTATTCAACATGAAAGTCGTATTCAACATGAAAGTCTTATTCAACATGAAAGTCTTATTCAACATGAAAGTATTATTCAACATGAAAGTCGTATTCAACATGAACGTCTTATTCAACATGAAAGTCTTATTCAACATGAAAGTCTTATTCAACATGAAAGTCTTATTCAACATGAAAACCGAGACCGATCTGTGGTGGTGAACGTTTTCATTG
>NC_090252.1:42542924-42547924 GCF_037325665.1 Littorina saxatilis
GAGAGAGAGAGAGAGAGAGAGAGAGAGAGGCCTAAACTAAATAATAAATGCGTAACAGTGTATGCTTGTTTGCGTTCATATAGATTTCTTGAAATTAAGGTGATGAGTTAGTTGTAAGTGTGTGGTAATTGTATCTGGGTATAATGTGTTTGTATCAAGCTCGAGGAGTTCGTGAAAGGTTTCCAGTTGTCAACAGAAGACTGCAAGGATGTGATGCAACATATTGAAAAGGAGATGAACAGTTGTCACACCGACAATGATGTTTACCTTAGACCTCTTCTACAGAACGAAGGTAAGTTGATCTACATACTATGATACTCGATATGTTTCAAGGCATTGCGGAGGGTAATTCCCCTACCCCAAAAAATCAATACTTATGTTTGCTTCTAATCAGAAAACACACATTCATATGAATGGTCTGGTTTTGCCTATTTGTAGCTTACATCTTAACGCAGAGTGCAGAGGTTTTAAATAGTTATATTGGTGACGTTTACGCTGTATATAGTACCCAATATTGACGGACTGTGTGATGATATCTTCTGCTATGGTCTGTTGAGACAGTGATATCAAAATCGAGACCGGAGGTCGAGATTTTGATATCACTGTCGAAACAGACCAATGGCAGAAGATATCATCACACAGTCAGTCAATGTTAGATATATTGCTAATTTTCTGGACATTTTGTATTTTGTCTCAGTTTTGGCTGTTCCTATTCCTCCCTCTGATTATTATTTCTTTTTGTTCACTCTTTTCTTGTACTTTTCAGTATTTTAAAATGTCTTTCCTTTCAAAAAGTCTTGTCACTTGCTCAACTAAATTCTGGGATAATTACATTTTCATATATATTTGTTTGATTTTAAATTTAGGTGTTTTAGATTTTGAAGTGGGGAAGCAATAAAGAGGTCGTCGATATCAAAACTGATATCGACGGAAATGTCGTCGATATCACTTTTGCACTGAGCTCAGTTTTGCCCAATTGACCAATGGAAATCCACGTAACATATGAAATAGCAATATACTATAATCTCTGTGTGCATGGAACATTTGTTTTTGGTTTAAAGTGATTATATCTAACAATAAAACGGTCTCTTATTGCCCCATCTGGTTGTGGGCTGTAATTATGTGACCACACACCAGGAATACCTTAAAATAAACGTTTGAGCGCTGAGTTACCCAAATGGAAGACGGCAGTTTTTTAGTAGGAATCCCAGACTGTAATTTGTGTTCTACCTTTCGCCCCTGAGTATTGTACCTAGAGATACAGATTTGAAATTGAGCCGAGAGCTACGCTACATAGTTTGTGTTGGGAGTTGAATAGATGACACACTGTAGGTTTGACTTCCTTAATCCAACGGTTTTAATCTGTTTGACGAATGGGTATCTATCAAAACTCAATAAATAATTATGACGACCAGAAGTCCTGACTCCTGACAGGAGAGTTGCGCAAAGCAAACCACTCGCTGATTAAAATTCATACAATTATTAGGCATACTTTTGGAGCAGTTTTGAGCAAATCTTTGGAGGTGTTTTTAAATTACATTACAGCGAATGTCCCTTGAACTTTTTAAGGTCCAAATCATCAGAAAACTTTTCAATATGGCGCCTTAAGTATAGTATCTTTAAAGATAGCTGTCCGTTTTAACTGATTGTAACAAACGCATATATCATAGTTGTTGCCATCAACATCAATATCAGCAGCAGTGACAGTGTGTTCATAGCTGCAAACAGTAGGCAAATTATACGCAATTCATTCAGTCATTCTTATACGAATAACATTTGTCAAAATGTGTGTTCTGTCATTAAAATGCTTAATCTAAATAGAACCTGATTTCAAGTCTCTTAGAATGTATTTTACAGTTACGGTGAATGCTGCGTTTCTGGTGGTTGACCTTGGCAGTGGCGATTTAAAGATTCGACTCGTCAAGTTTAAAGCTAACAAGAAAAGTGGTGTATGGTCTGAACACTACCACATACCAGAGTTAACTCGCCGAAGCACAAGCATACAGGTGACTGCATTTTTCAAATTGTTTTTGCACCTCTTTACTTTGGTTAGATTTTTTTTACTAGAGTGAAACTGTAACTGTGTGCTGTGATTTGCATTTGTTGTTTCACGTGTTCAGGCTACTTTTGTTCCCTTTAAAACCTGAATCTGTACTTTAATTTTGTTTCGTCACTTTTAGACACATGGAAGTAGACTATTGTTGAGTGTTTTAAATATTGGCTACAACACCTGTGGTGAGCAAAGTGCAGGAAACAAATTATGTTTTTAGAATTAAAACAAAAGGTGTTTTGAAGCTGGTTTTCTTTGTCTGTTTCAGCTTTTTGACCTCATTGCAGACTGCGTCAAGAAATTTGTCAAAGACCATGACATGTTGGGCAAGGATTTTCGAGTGGCTTTCGTCTTCTCCTTCCCATGCGAAAATAGACCAGATCTTTCGCAGGCTTACCTCACAAAGTGGACCAAAGAATTTCAGTGCAGTGGATTTGACAACAAGGATCTGAGGGAGCTGCTCCAGAATGCTTTGCCAAAAGACAAAATGGTGATTCCTTCAAACACCCATTTGCATAAGCACACACAATTTCTCTCTCTCTCTCTCTCTCTCTCTCTCTCTCTCTCTCTCTCTCTCTCTCTCTCTCGTTGTCTCTACATCTCTCTCTCTCTCTCTCTCTCTCTCTCTCTCTCTCTCTCTCTCTCTCTCTCTCTCTCTCTCTCTCTCTCTCTCTCACTCTATCTATTTATCGTTCTATGTATATATCTGTTTATCCATCTCCCTGTATCTCTATCACTCTCTCTCTCACTATCTATATATATACATCTATTTATCTCTGTCCCTCTGACTCTCTCTCTCTCTCTCTCTCTCTCTCTCTCTCTATATATATATATATATATATATATATATATATATATCTGCCTCTCTCTCTATCTCTCTCTCTCTCCCTCTCTCTCTATCTCTTTTTTTTATCTATTTATCTTTCTATCTATCTATTTATCCATCTCCCTATATCTCTATCACTCGCTCTCTCTCACTATCTATATCTATATATATATATACGACTTGTGTCTGTGTGTCTGTGTGTGTGTCTGTGTGTGTGTCTGTGTGTGAGTTCGCGATGCACGGCCAAAGTTCTCGATGGATCTGCTTCAAATTTGGTGGGCATATTCATGTAGACCCGGGACAGGACACAACCTGGTCGATATTTCAACACGTGCTCTCAGCGCGCAGCGCTGAACCGATTTTGGTTCCACCTCAGCTATTTTGGTTCCACCTCAGCTACCCGGGCCCCCATACCGACACACCAAAGCCAAAGTTCTCGGTGGATCTTTTTCAAATTTGGACACCGTATTCAGCTACACCCCGGACACAATATCATCGATGAGATATTTCAACACGTGCTCTCAGCGCGCAGCGCTGAACCGATTTTGGTTTTTGTGTTCATTTCACCATTATAAGTAACTCTTCCTTATCTTCTCATCTTCTCCAGGTTTTCAGCGTTTACCTCCCTTCCTTCGTATGGTGCACTATGGGGCATCTTCGGATATTCCCGGCGTTCTGTTACTATTTTTAGAAGGTCACCGCAGTGTCCAGAACGTAAATTAGACCCGTAAATTATCCTCACTGTAAAAGTGCAAAGGTCGAATCAATTTATAGCCACGCGAAAAATACACTGTCATCCATCTCTCTATAGATACGGCTTCTCTGTGTTTTTGTGTGTGTGTGTGTGTGTGTGTGTGTGTGTGTTTGTGTGTGTGTGTGTGTGTGTGTGTGTGTGTGTGTGTGTGTGTGTGTGTCTCTATGTGAGCAACACCTGGGGATTGTTCAGTTCTGTTTGTGATGTGGTCTGGCGGCTTTTGTGTATTTGTATGTACTGGCCTTCCTTTGAAAAGCCATAACAGTTCAAAAGGGCTTACAGACAAGCTCTAAATTGCTCAATCCTGTTTGAGTGGAGTTCGCCTCCAAAGGTGCACGGTTACATTCGTCGACAAGGATGGGACTCGATATGGTCAGGAATGGCATTATGGCCACTGAATCATTTTCGTGCTGTTCCCATTCCACGAATCTGGGAGGGACCTAAGCTTGGCGGGTCCATTGTTCGGACCCGGCGAAGCCGGCGTACGGCTCTAAGTACTTCTTCCCGGCGAAGCCGGCTACCCGGCGAAGCGGGTATTCATTCTAGTATATATATATATATATATTTATCTGTCTATCTTTATCTCGTTATCTCTGTCCCTCTCACTCTTTTTCTCTCTCTCTCTCTCTCTCTCTCTCTCTCTCTCTCTCTCTCTCTCTCTCTCTCTCTCTCTCTCTCTCTCTCTCTCTCTCAATCTATATATGCATACATATCTATAAATGTCACACACCATGAATTTTTGGTAATTGCTTTTAAGTCGCAACGTTAAACTGCTAGTTTAATCTTAAACAGACACACATTTCAAACAGAAGACACTCGGTCAACTTAAGATAACAGAACGTTCATCATATAGTTTCTATGTTTCATCTTATAGCTATATCATGTGCCTTTTGTGTATGAAATGTGCTTACCTTAATGATACATTGGTCGGTATTCTGAATGTTCTGTATTGTATTACAGAAATGTTAAATTACTTAACCAGCTGATGTTGCTTTTTTAGTCATAGTTAATGATGTACAAAGTCCAACCTACTTAGCGTTTTTTCCTGGTATAATGTTCTGCACAGTCATGCGTCCTGGATGTGAAGATTGTTGTTAACGATGCTGTCGGTGCACTAGTCTCTGCTGCTTATGATGACCCCAGCTGCAAGCTTTCCCTCGTCGTGGGTAACGGATTTTACAGCTGTTACATCAACGAACAGGGGGGCAAAGGAACGTACACGGTAACAATGTAACGTCTTGTAAGATATATATATATATGTTTCTATTTTGACTGCCAGTGTGCGCAAACTCAATGATGGTCATGATAACAAATGCAATAGCTAAGTAAATTATAAGGAATTGCAGAGTACTCACAGTATGTCCCCGAAT
>NC_090252.1:42550424-42590424 GCF_037325665.1 Littorina saxatilis
CGGCAATAATATATTCTGTTCGCTTATTGACATCATCATTGAAGTTGTTTCAATTCTTTGTGTGCTTGTGGATAATGACGATTTTCAATTCAATTCAATTCAATTCAATAACATTGTATTGTCTGAATGTAACAAACATACATTTTATTGATTACAACCGCTATATGTGGGTTTTTTTTTCAGCGACAAGACTGAACATCACTATTTCACAAGATTTGTGTTGAGGAAGTTACAACTGCAAGATTGCTCGGATGAGGACTCAAGGATTGTTCGTTACGTTTGTGGAATCGTCTCAGAACGTGGAGCTTATCTTGCTGCTGCCGGTACGCTATGTGCGCTCACAATGTGATAACTTGGTTACTGTGGATATTGAATTCTCACATTAAAATATACCTACTATGATAATTGGGTGTGTGCATTAACGTAGTAAAACACATGCACTAGCAAATAGAGAGCAGCGCTGCGTTAAAATGGAATTAAAACGATAAATATGTATTTTTACAATCGTAAGTTAACGGTCAAGCAAGCAGACATTCATTTTAACCATTATATATTTTGTTTGATGGTTATACGCATACATATGTCTCACCAACACATATTCCAACAACACATACACATTTAAAGAAGATTAACGATTTAAAAAAAAAGTAAAAAGAAAAAGAGGTATTGTACATAAAATGTTAATGTCCATTGTAGCTGAAACACATTTATAACAGTTTATAAGGAACTAGATGATTACCCGCTTCGCCGGGAAGAAGTAGAGCCGAATACCCGGCCGTCGCCGGGGACCCGGCTTTGCCGGGTGTACGCCGGCATCGCCGGCGCACGAAGGAAGGGAGATCTAAAAATAGTAACGTGCAGTGACCTTCTAAATATATTAACGTACAAACGGGAATATCGATTGACGCCGGCGCACGAAGGAAGGGAGATCTAAAAATAGTAACGTGCAGTGAAAAACGAAAATCGGTTCAGCGCTGCGCGCTGAGAGCACGTGTTGAAATATCTCATCGACCAGATTTTGTGCAGGGTGTATCTGAATATGGACACCAAATTTGAAGCAGATCCATCGAGAACTTTGGCCGTGCATGGCGATCAATCACACACACACACACACACACACACACACACAGACACAAGTCGTATATATATATAGATATTGTAAAAATCAGTGATATATAAAAAAAATGCGTCCCACATGTTGTGCTTGGCAAATTCAAAAAAAAAGTAGACATTCACACACAAATCATTAAGTAAATTTGTTTGTTTATGTTGTCAAATCTAAGGCCGACCTTCACAAATAAAAGACAGAGAATGAAACACTTGCGAGATGTATTCCGTTTAAACGTAAATAACAACCTTGAGAAACACAACGAAATGAAGCAAGACAAAATAGTCTTAACAGTCTAAATAAAAATTAAAGCATAACAGTTATGCTGGTAAAAATTGGTTATGTAAATCAGCCAAGGAAGCTTTTTTTAAAGTTCAATGTTACCTGATTCTAACACAAATGCATGACCCATGACCATTATCACGAGCAGTATTTACCTGTACCACATAATACACTGTCTACTTTAATGTTGTCTATGTAATAAAGTAATCTTTTGAACAGTCTGCTTTATCCTACGGGCTAGGATAATGTATGTTACAACATACAGCGCCAAACAGGTTCATGCAAATTGTCAATTTTTTTTTTTAGTAAAATGTCACAAATTCAGACTTCAAGTCAAATGCATAAGTAAGTGCCCATGCCTCATCAGGGTATACAGTATGTGCGTTCTGTGTATGTTCCTGTGCAGGTCTGGCAGCACTAATCAATCGCATGGACACGCCTGATATGACAATCGCAGCTGACGGTCCGTCTCTGAACATATATCATCCTCGCTTCTATGGCCTGATGCAAGCAAAGACCGAAGAGTTGGTTAAACCAGGAACCAAGGTGAGCAATATATATCATTTTGTGTCTTGTTAGAAAACAAGATTCTGCTTCTGTCTGATGTATTTTGGATTCGTCTGTGTCGACCATGGTTGGAGGCCCTGTCCTTCACAATAAGCAACTTGCATCGATGTTGTCAATATTTTGACATGTCGTGTTATGAAAAAGCGAGGTAAAGGTAGTCATGATTTTAAGAACAATTCATTCAGTCAAATAAAGTGTTGTGTGTTGTTAAACCTGGACCGTGAAACACATTCACACTTCTGGCATTATACTTGTCCATTTTCTGGTCACACGTACATTATCAACAGATTGTTATGCCACCACAATCTTGCAACATTTTTGATGTCAATCATTTAAGGAATGTATTTTTCTCCGCACACATTTGAGCAAAACACAAAGGCATCAATACAAACTTGCGGTTCCAAACAAATTATCTTGAGTGCGTCTGATTAAGTTTGTGTTTCTCATGTTGCAGTTCAAAATCGTATGTTCGCAAAATGGAAGTGCCATCGGCGCCGCACTTGCAGCAGAAGCTCGTCAACGACAGCCACCAGCCCCTAGAGCAACAGTCACACGTGCAGGGCCCAAGGCCCGCCCATGGAAAATTAATTAAAAATGGAACATAAGATCAGTGCACCGATGTGCGCCCAACTTTTGTCGCGGTTTGGTCTCACATACGCGACGCACGGGCCGCGCATTGAACATTAATTAAAAATGGAAAATAAGACCAGTGCGTCGTTGTGGGCCCAATCTTTGTCGCGGTTTGGTACAGTGCAACCCCCGTTTAATTAAGACCCTGCAATTTAAGACTTCCTCCCTTTTAAAACCTTAGTTTGTAAGATGTTCTGTTCAAATCCCCTGTAGATTTACCCCCATTTTAAGACTCCTCCTTTTTAAGACCTGATTTTCTCAGATTTTTTGAGATCATAAAAGGGGGGTTCCACTGTAGAAGCTAGCGAGTTGACAACGAATACACAGCGTGTGCCTGGCGTTGGTCCAGCGCGCTCTGTGCGTGTCTGGCGTCCTTCTGGCGTGTGCATGCATGCGTAGAGCTCTGCGCACATTTTGTTGCATGCACCACAAATGACAACGAATGCATAGCGTTGGTCCAGCGCGCTCGACGAACGAGTGACAAAAATTGACGCACACCTAGGGAACGACAACGAACTGGCCAAAATTACGAATGTTTAAGTCCGTGGGCCGTGCCTCGTGTATGTGTGACTGGCGCATTAGTATGCGTGTGTCACTCACAGTCAATAAAAGCGACCAGTAGGTTTTAAAACGTTACTTTAAAACAATGTTTGGTTTTTCTGTTCAATATTGTGTTTTGTGTAGCTTTATCGTTTTATCAATACGGGATAATGGGTGCCCATCCTGATTTCGAAAAAGCCGTTTCGTCGTTCTATATAATTATGTGTGTATGTAAGCTACACAACGGTAACGTAGATGACGGGCGCTTGCATTTCACCTCAGAGCCAGGATTCACCGGAAGGTCCTGCAAATATGTGTGTCATAGTATTCTGCTGTGGCTGAAAGTCATATTAACATTTGGAGTATTTATTTGTTTCTCTTTTGCGATACAAATCCGGTAACGTAGATGACGGTTATAGAACCCCCAATTCTATTTTGGTTTCTCTTATAGTTGCCTATTCGTTAGATCCAGGCGCTCCTTTGCAGTAATCAAAGCCCTGTACATACACTAAACATTTTTCTCGTGTGTAAAATGGCCCCCAAAATAGTGTCAAATTGTATTCCCGAAAGAAGTCTTTGCGCCTCTGTCCCCGGACAATTAGTTTTAGCCAACATGTCAACGCACAATGACTTCCTCATGCACAGAAAATGACTGCAGCAACAGCACTGGCGGCGGACACATTAAAATAACAGTGCATGTGATCAGAAAGAGCTTGTATATATGTGTTTAATATATTTACGTTCTTCAAAGTACACCCGGATAGTAACGTAGATGACGTATTGGCAGTATTTATTGCACTCATGTAATTCGCATGTATTGATGTGCCGCTGTAAGCTCAACAGTTTACCTTTAACATCTGTTGGTATTAGCTGCAGGACCCCCAGACAACGACAAACTGAAATGGTCACTACTTATATTGACATTGTGCGTGCGTGTGTTTGTGTGCGTGTGTGTGTTGGCATTGTCATTATTTTCTTTGCGATGGACTGTTCCCTTCTTCGATTATGTGTACATTGCAATTGATGGAAGTTTTAAAACGTTTAGTGACACTTGCATTTTAGTTCCATTAGTTTTATTCTATACTATCATCTTGGATTATAAGTATGTATTTCGTTATATAGGCTTACGTTGTTGGTTTGTTTATATGCTGACGTTTCCTATGTATGTTATAGAGAAATGAGAGTTACGCTTTCATGAAAATTATGGTTATATATGCAAAAATACGAGAAATCAACAGAGAGAGAGAGAGAGAGAGAGAGAGAGAGAGAGAGAGAGAGAGAGAGAGAGAGAGAGAGAGAGAGAGAGAGAGAGAGAGAGAGAGAGAGAGAGAGAGATATCAACAGAAAGAGAGAGAGAGAGAGAGAGAGAGAGAGAGAGAGAGAGAGAGAGAGAGAGATCGACAGAGAGAGAGATATATCAACAGAGAGAGAGAGAGGAAGAGAGAGCTTTGAGTGTGATGGGTGACATGAACGTACGATACAGAGTTTAAAGCAAGTCCGGCAAGTTTACGTGGGGAATGATTGAACTTCATGCGCTTGTGTAGGAAAAGGGAGGTGACCGGCGCTCAGAGTGAATCCTCCGGACACAAGGATTACAACTGTAAGCGTGCGACTTGTTTTGAATCTTCAATTGTTAAACATGTATTGTACTAATGAATGATTAAAAAACCCAATGGCCTTTAGGTTCTTTATGTTCAGGTCTAGAATGATGTATGCGCAAGTGCAAAACTGCGAGTGGAAATGTTGTATTTCAGAATTTAGCATAACTATATATATAATTCTGTAAACAGATGATAAGACCACATAGAAGAAGAAACAAGTCGCGTAAGGCGAAAATACAATATTTAGTCAAGTAGCTGCCATTTTTCAGCAAGACCGTATACTCGTAGCATCGTCAGTCCACCGCTCATGGCAAAGGCAGTGAAATTGACAAGAAGAGCGGGGTAGTAGTTGCGCTAAGAAGGATAGCACGCTTTTCTGTACCTCTCTTTGTTTTAACTTTCTGAGCGTGTTTTTAATCCAAACATATCATATCTATATGTTTTTGGAATCAGGAACCGACAAGGAATAAGATGAAAGTGTTTTTAAATTGATTTGGACAATTTAATTTTGATAATAATTTTTATATATTTAATTTTCAGAGCTTGTTTTTAATCCGAATATAACATATTTATATGTTTTTGGAATCAGCAAATGATGGAGAATAAGATAAACGTAAATTTGGATCGTTTTATAAATTTTTATTTTTTTTTACAATTTTCAGATTTTTAATGACCAAAGTCATTAATTAATTTTTATGCCACCAAGCTGAAATGCAATACCGAACCCCGGGCTTTGTCGAAGATTACTTGACCAAAATTTGAACCAATTTGGTTGAAAAATGAGGGCGTGACAGTGCCGCCTCAACTTTCACGAAAAGCCGGATATGACGTCATCAAAGACATTTATCAAAAAATGAAAAAAACGTTCGGGGATTTCATACCCAGGAACTCTCATGTCAAATTTCATAAAGATCGGTCCAGTAGTTTAGTCTGAATCGCTCTACACACACACACAGACACACACACACACACACACACATACACCACGACCCTCGTCTCGATTCCCCCTCTATGTTAAAACATTTAGTCAAAACTTGACTAAATGTAAAAACACACTAAATGATTTTGCTTAAACTCAACACCGAACATATTATCATTAGTTGCTAAATGTTGTCCATCACCGATGATTCTGACATGTGCAATTCATTAATCAATACATGTCTTCTCTTTCAATGTTATCAAAACGCCACATATGTGACCCTCCACCACAGGATGAGTGGCATGTCACCTTTGCATGATTTTCATATTTTGTACATTTTCCTAAAGAGTTTTGTATGCTCTATCCAGTGGTGAAACCCGTTTGAGAAAAGAGCAAAAACTGTTTGAGTTATAAGCCTGTGACTAAGGTGACCCTCACACTGACCAGACACTCCCCGGACTTATATTAAGCCTAGCGCAGAACCGCGCGAGGTGACATGCGACTCATTTCGTGGTGGAGGGTCACACATTGGCATAAGATTCACAAAGAAAAGTATGGAAAATGTTATTCAAGCTTTAATTAACGGAACATTTAAACACAACCGTGAGCGGTGTCATCTACTCAACCCTTAAACCGCACTCCGTAACTCTGTGCGAGATCTAATATTTGACTTTCAGCAAAGGCATTGTGAAATCTTACAGGTGGGGGGAGGGGGGAAGCTTAAACAGAAATCAAAATAAATCAGAACTCTACCCTAGCTGTATGAGAGCCGTTTCAGTTTTGAATAACTGAGCTATCCAACGCTTATCCCAAGGTATTTCTGGTGTGTGCACAGTGACATAATTACAACATCCAAATGAACTGTGTAGCTCTTGGGGCGATTATAGACTTTTTTTGGACGATTATATCCCTTGAAAGAAAACAAATCTGCACATGCAAATGGGTCCTATATTCGCATGTCTGGTGGAAAACAGCATTACCCGTCCAGGTTTCAGCTAGCCAAGCCTTATTTCCATAGGTCTATATTAAAAACGGTCATACACGTAAAAGCCGTGGGAGTTTCAGCCCATAGACGAACAAACAACAAAATAGGTCTATGTAACTATTCGCTCTGTGATTCATAATAGCATATTGGTAAATGTTGGCAAGTAGCCTTTCAAGTCCAGTGTACTCTCATGTGTAGCTTCAGGTTACTTTGCTATCACATACTTGTTTTGCTCATCCCGGAAATATAAGGTCAGGAAATAATTATATTCGAATGTTTGTAAAGACTGCCTGTAGGTTTCAATGCATCGTATGCAGATACACCGCTACTCCATTCGATGTCGTGCATCATGCCACCGTTTGTTTGACAGTTAAGTAGAGGATACCATCGTGTTATTCGTGTTGGAAATGATGACTCCAGTTTCGTTCCTATACTGTTTTCTAGCTGTTTATTTTACGCTGGGAGGCAAACCTGTCAATTCTGTCTGTAAGTATACTTACGGTTGTACGACTGATACCAGGAACAAATTCGTGAAATAATCAGTGTGTATATAGTGTGTTAAAAGACGTGTGAGTAAGCTCAGTTATGTCAATCATCTCTCTCTAGCTAATGTCAGCAACTTTCCTGCAATTGAATTTTCAAGGCATTAAAGTGTTTTGCTGTTTGCAATGCTGTTTAGAGTTAATTAGCAACAGTCTGGTTACGGAACGACTATAAAAGTATTCATGTTTTCTTCTAGACATGTATACATGACAGTGTACTCGTTACATATTCGATTAAAGAAGAAACGCGTATACTATTGTTAGTATTCAATACATGTCATTATATACATACAACTGTGAAAACAATTCTGTCAAAAGCGTAAAGCATTGTTGCTATTTTTAGAAAAGGTATGTATACAAAATCAAGAATGTAAGGCCTATAGGATGAAGTGGTGCAATATGTACAGCATATCCTACCTCTGATATATTCGACAACAAATCCCTGAAATAAGTGCACTTGTAGCTAAACTAGATGATTTTCCCAACATGTGTCAACAACTACCGAGCCTGACACAGATTTCAACACCCTAACTCTTGACAAAAACCTACCAAACTCAACCCGTTTGAGCCTCTTACAAGTATGAGACCTGAATTGCGTTGCGAGACATATTAGGCCCCCCAAAAATAGGTCTGTTTACGGTAACATAGGCCAAAGAAATAGGGTCGGTAGGTCGGGATTTAAAAAAAAATTTTTCTCCCAAAAACCATATTTTTACGTTATTTTGCGGTTTTTTTTTCTTTTTCTTTTTTCTTCCCAAATGCCAAAAAAAGTCTGGGTCGCGCGAAAAAAATAGGGTCGGTCGGGTTACCGTAAACGGACTATTTTTTTTTAGCCTTACAATTGCAAGCCTAACTAATCTCTAAAGCACACACACACACACACACACACACACACACACACACACACACACACACATACACACACACACACACACACACACACACACACACACACACACACACACACACACTGTGACACACACACACGACCAGAGCAGAATTCACGCTAAAGCAGTAATAATTATTTCAGTCGATTTGTCCGACTAATAGATTTAATCTGAACACACGGGATCATTATTTACAACGCGAAATACGTCCTGGTCCTGTCAAAATATGTCGATCTAAACAGCCCTGACTGGTGTGAGCAAAACAAAGGAATAGTGAACGTAATTTGAAAACACACATTATGTTTAGTGTGCAGTATATAGATCTGATAAACAAAGGGAAGTAAGCGATATGTGTAATAGAGTAAGTGAGAGTTATTCGTAACCGTTCTCCTGGCACATGAGAGAAAAACAAGCATTGACATGAACGAGCGACTTTCATCCTCAAAAAAGGATGATCGCCGCAAGCTCATACGTTCCTCATTCTCCAAGGCACTCTTACTAACACTAACGAACCAGCTGTTATTTTTCTGACCGGACATAATTATTGTCCTTAGATTAAGACTAATGTGTACAGAACTAACACTATAACACACACATTGTTACAAGGGTTGCCTCGAAAGTATATGTGAGAATCTTAAACAAATGAGGTGGAGCGCTGTTTAGAGATATGATAAACACATGGAAGTGAGCGCTCTAAATGCATACGACATGTGTAAAAGATTAAGTGAGAGTTGTTCGTTACCATGCAGGCTCCTGGCACCTGAGAGAATAACAAGCATTGTCATCATTTTCACGAGTTTTCATTCATAACCAGCTGTGGAATAAATAACGCTGTTGCCCATGTAACAAATCGAGGTGGTGAATGGTTTTGAGCTTTCAGGTGAAACGTGGATTGTCAAAGAAAAAGCCATTCAGGCTGATTGTTTGATATGTGAAACAATAGCAGCTTTGAATTCGTGTTTCCAAGGACAACGATTGTAGGTATTCACTCTCAAAGACCCAATGTTGATAATTACCGCGGCGACTCATGGTCAATTTGCAATTTATCTCTGTAATCGCAAAATCCACAACGAAAAGTCATAAACACTTAAAAAGAAAATAAATATGCGCAACACTTACTGAACTCACACGTATGATCGCAGCTCTGTACATTTTCAGACAGGAAGAAAAGCGTCAACAAGCTACGTTTGACGTCACATACAAGGTTGACGTGTTATCTCAAGCTACTGTGACGATGCTTTGTGGTCCGGAGTTGGATTCTAAAAATTCGTCTCCCTGTGGGTTATTGTGCATTTTGTTGCACAACCAAAATGATGACAAAAACGATGTTTGGTGGCTTGTCGTCAGACCAGCATTTTGTTGTTGGTCCTCGGGGAGCATATCGCCTTTTGTCTCATATTTATCAACCGCGGCCTTCGGCCTTGGTCGATAAAGATGAAACAAAAGGCGATATGGTCCCCTTGGACCAACAAAACAGCTGGTCTGTCAACAAGCCACCAAACATCTTATATTGTCATAAACAAGCGACTGTCCGCGGCTGCCTGGTGGGTTAAGGGTGGAGATTGTCCCGATCTTCCAGGTCAACTTATGTGCAGACCTGCTAGTGCCTTATCCCCCTTCGTGTGTACACGCAAGCACAAGACCAAGTGTGCACGGAAAAGATCCTGTCACGATCCATGTCAGAGTTCGGTGCCATGGGTTATAGAAACACGAAAATACCAAGCATGCTTCCCCCGAAATCGGCGTATGCTGCCTGAATGGCGGGGTAAACACGGTCATACACGTAACAATCCACTCGTGCAAAAACATGCGTTAGGCACTCTAACTAACACTTACCTACACAGTCTGACACAAGAACCAGCTTTATATAATACATAATATTTTGCAGTATATAATAACTCGAACCAACCCATCAATATAGATTTGAACACATATAATAATGACAAATATGCTGAAGTCCATTTTTAGTCTGTAATTGTATTTTTTTTATTTGAGCAAACTCGTCCATTGTAAGTGTCCTTTGTTTAGGTGTGCGCTTTGGTATTACCAACAAGCCGTCAAAAAAGTAACTTACAAATTTGAAAATGACTGTTGTACTTGTCTAGGTGTCAGTTTCGAGATAACCAGCAAGTCTGTCAGTGACAATGGAGAAAAAAGGACTGTTCACCTGACATTCGCTGTCAACAACACGTGTACTGGTGAAAACACGTCGGTTCGTCGTGTAACGCTGTTGGAACAAACATCACGGCAGTATGAACCACCTATCTGTCACATCAAATTCAAACATGGAGTGTGCACCTTCTCACCAGTTTGCTCGTGCAACCAGCATTCCAACACGTTCTCCGTTACAAAACGGCTTGAAAGCACGGATAATGCGAGGTGGTTACTTGACGGACAATTGGAAAATGATGTCACATTTAATAAAACCGTCGACATACAACCAATTGTCACAACCCCGAAACGTAAGTATTTGTGCATGACAGCATTACAAATATGCAGACAGGTATTTAGACAGACAGGCAGACGTACATGCACACACGCACGCACACACGCACACACACACACACACACATGCACACACACACACACGCACGCACACGCGCACACACACACATACACACGCACACACACACATACACACGCACACACACACACACACACACACACACATATACTGTTTGATTAGATATGTTAGTTGAAATGTTAACATAAATAGAAGGTGCTGACTTTCGTTTGTGCATTGTTGATGGTGAATGCATGTTAATTTATTTTTAATATACTTTCTTATGTGATAACCAATGTGCTGTATTTTCTCAGTTTTGCTGATGTTATACGCTTGGTACATATATTTACTCATTTTCCTTAAATAACATGTGATAACATTACTTCATAGCTAAGCACATGATTTTACCTATGGCACAACACAAATCTCTAGCCTCCCTCTCTGAGATGCGTTTGAAGACAGACTGTTAAAAGAGAATAAATGTATGTACATAATTATGATAGAATATTGATGTATGAATTGAAGAAATGTATAAGAACACAAGAATGTATGAATGACAAAGAACAAATGTTTATTTTTGAATGTTTTATGTATGTTTTATTACGGACACAAAAGCTCAGCAATGCAATTTCTCTTTTAGAGATTAATAAAGTTATTGTATTGTATTGTATTGTATTGAACAAGTGTTGCTTACCTGCAACTACCTAATTTGTGCACATTGACTTGTTTTTGGCCTTAAAGGCCCACTCTGCCTCCCGTAAACTATGAGTTTCCGATCACAGACACTGCCAAGCTTTTACATACAGTACAAACACCCTTAGGTGTCAAGCGAGATAGGTGTGTTAGTTAAATGGTGCCTGTCGTGTTCCTTTGCATGCGTGTAATGTCTGGATGCGGATGTGGGCGTAGAACAAGCTATGGATTCGTACAACAATAATATTGAGACCACACCGGTTCCATTTTGGGCGGAAGTACAAGTGTATTTATTATCCTGTATTCCACAAGAGCTCCGAAAGGGCAACAATCAAACATGGTCATTAACACAGATAAGGAGCTTATCGTTACAGTGCCAGTAGGATGCAACTCTTTTCACTTGATGGCGGGGATGTAGGCTAAAACACCAACTTTGCAACTTTCCCTATTTCTAGACTGCTAGTCGACTGAGATTTCCGAACGTGTGACAATGTTTGTTGCTGTGCTTATGTAGAATGACTATTGTGTTCTGCTGTGACAGGGCTATTACCATCACATCACATGAGCTGCATCTTACCATTGCACAAGCAGACGAAGTTTCTGCAAATCATTAGTTTCTTTACAGTCAACCTACTGATGCACAATGTAAAGCAAAGATAATTTGCAATCTCATGTTGCTTCTTGTTACCGGTTAAGAATGTAACACAGTATGTGTCAGATTACCTGTTTTCAATTCTAACTATCTTGTATTTTTGCGAATAAGTTTCATATTGTGTGTGCATGTAGTCCTTCTCTCTTTAGTTAACCGCTAGTCCTAATTCGAGCGAATTATCTGTAATAGACATTCAGCAAAAATGTAATACAGTAAAATGCACAACTGGTCCGTATTAGGAGCATGGGAGCCTATATGGACCAGTGAAGAGGTCTTCACGAATCACTGTAAAGAGCCTACTATGCTTCAAAATGACATGATACAAATTTGTGTGCAGGTCAGACTAATTCAAATATGCTTTAGATTTATCTGGTTTGGTTTGACGAGAACATTATTTGAAGCACAATAGGAAACTTTTTAAAAACAGAGAGAAAATAAATACAATTATTAACTTACAGGAAAATAAGCTTATTTGTTATACTTTTTTGAAAGCTCGAATGCTAGTTATAGGTTATTTTCACCAAGCATCCTAACGAATTAATGATACCAGCTTTTAGTTTCTTTTTTTACATTTAGTCAAGTTTTGACTAAATGTTTTAACATAGAGGGGAATCGAGACGAGGGTCGTGGTGTGTGTGTGTGTGTGTGTGTGTGTGTGTGTGTGTGTGTGTGTGTGTGTGTGTGTGTGTGTGTGTCTGTCTGTCTGTCTGTCTGTCTGTGCGTGTGTGTGTGTGTAGAGCGATTCAGAGTAAACTACTGGACCGATCTTTATGAAATTTTACATGAGAGTTCCTGGGTATGATATCCCCAGACGTTTTTCATTTTTTGGATAAACGTCTTTGATGACGTCATATTCGTCTTTTTGTAAAAGTTGAGGCGGCACTGTCACACCCTCATTTTTCAATCAAATTGATTGTCATTTTGGCCAAGGAATCTTCGACAAAGGCCGGACTTTGGTATTGCATTTCAGCTTGGAGGCTTAACAATTATATAATGACTTTGGTCATTAAAAATTCAAAAATTGTAATTAACATTATTTTTTTGATAAAACGATCCAAATAATACGTTCATCTTATTTTTCATCATTTTCTGATTCCAAAAACATATAGATATGTTATATTCGGATTAAAAACAAGCCCTGAAAATTACAAATATAAAAATTATGATTAAAATTAAATTTCCGAAATCGATTTAAAATTAATTTCATCTTATTCCTTGTTGGTTCCTGATTCAAAAAACATATAGATATGTTATGTTTGGATTAAAAACACGCTCAGAAAGTTAAAGCGAAGAGAGGTACAGAAAAGCGTGCTATGCAGCACAGCGCAACCACTACTGTGCTAAACAGGCTCGTCAGTTTCACTGTCTTTCGTACGAGCGGCGGACTACGGTCATTGTAAACAAATGCATTGCGTTCAGTTTCATTCTGTGAGTTCGACAGCTTGACTAAATGTAGTAATTTCGCCTTACGCGACTTGTCTTCTATTTGTTGAAGGTGGTCCATATTAGGGGACATGCACATACTTTGCGATTTTGCTATTATTATTTGCTTGCAGTAGCAACTTGGGTTAACATTGCTCAAATGCAACAAATACAGTCTTACCTGTCATATATGTATATATATATATATTGGTCCGTTATAAGCGTCAAATTTAGAGTGAACGCTGCCAAAAGTGTAACCAAGTGAAATAGCCGAACGATGTTTTGATTTGTGTTTCTGCAACTGTTTTGACGTGTGCAAGTTATCCAGAGAATGAAATTGTTTTGAGCGCTCTTGCAGCGTTATTTTGTCAGAACAAGATGTGGTCCATATTAGGCAACCTTCCCCTACTTAGATGAGTGATAGGCACCAATATCCCGTAGGACATGTACAACTTTGCGAATTCGTACGTTTTGGGAATCTTACCATTACATCCTAAGTTTGTTTGTTTGTTTGTTTGTTTGCTTAACGCCCAGCCGACCACGAAGGGCCATATCAGGGCGGTGCTGCTTTGACATATAACGTGCGCCACACACAAGACAGAAGTCGCAGCACAGGCTTCATGTCTCACCCAGTCACATTATTCTGACACCGGACCAACCATAACCCCATAATGCCAGACGCCAGGCGGAGCAGCCACTAGATTGCCAATTTTAAAGTCTTAGGTATGACCCGGCCGGGGTTCGAACCCACGACCTCCCGATCACGGGGCAGACGCCTTACCACTAGGCCAACCGTGCCGGTTTACATCCTAAGATGACTTATAGCTTAAAGAGGATATACACGGCAAGCAAGCTAACACCATGTCAAACGTAGATGCTTTAATTTATAGTTATTTGTTGTAACATCTCTAAGTGTTTGGTATTGCAGGATCTTCCCAAAAACTAGGGAATTGTTGAATTCATGTGACCATCAATAACCATATAGTACTGCGTCCTCAGTTCAATCCTGATATGTAAATCCACGAACTTTCTTATGTACAAGCATTTTGTTCTCACTTTTTTCAGGTGCATTACAACAGACTTCGCTGGGCATCTCAAGTGAAATAACTGGTAAGGTAGTCCGGTCAAGCAAGAACAGAAGCGAGCACGTTACCTGCTTTTCAGTCATCTTGGCTGGAAAAGAAAGCTGTCCCTTGAACCTTGATCCTCCATTACAGTTGCTAACGATGAATTCTTTATGAACAACATGCTCTAGCACAATTGTTGCCGGCGACTATATTTGACCATTGACTGTGTTTCCAAAGAATCATATAGATTGTATGTTCCCAACACCAACAACCCTAATTTTGTTTCTTGGTTGTCATGTGTGGTGGTTCTATGTAAACGTTAATTGCGTTAGTTGAAACCTTCTTGAATGAAACTTAATGTAAAATGTTGAAGATCTGACCAATAGTCGTATGAATCCCAATCCTAATATTTCCATTGAGGTTGTGATGTTTTATTTGTACAATGTGTTCAAAACACAAATCTGTTTGCTTTATCTGTAACGTTTTAGTGACACTTTTTCACCCATGCAATCAAAGACAATGTTCTAATACTGATGATTTGATAGTGTTTCAAAAACAATCAGGGATTCGTTTCGATAATGTAATGTAATGATCAATTATAAAAACACCCACTGTTTCTTATTTTTCTTTCTTCATTCCCCGACACGCCCTTTTCTTCTTTTATCTATACTATATTTTGTTTGCTTATTTTTCACTTGTTTTCTTTTTCTTTTTGCTTGTTTTTTTTCGTAGGTACAACAACAACAGCTGTTTCCAAGGTCACCCCTGCCAAAACAACAATCGTTGGTAAATGTCAGACTCTCACTCACTCAATACAAAATTGACAAACTGACCATCCTGGGTTGTGCTTTCATGTTTGTAACTGTTTATGTATTATTCTATTGTGCTTAAAAGCAGTGTGATAACAACAAAACAAACTAAAGAGACGAAAACAAGTAAGCAAACACATTTAAATATACATGTAGCAAACATAAACATTGTTGTAACCTCTGTCATCATGTAACCTACCTGCCATTTGCAAGAAAGGCAACACACTCACACGTGCTTTCAAGTCTCATCATGGAATGTGGGTGGACAAGACAAGACCTGACAACTTTCTCAGAAACTATTGATGCTAGTGTGTCTAAAACCATCGTATACGAGGTTTAAAATTGAGCGGTAACCAAACTAACCCGATTTAAGTACTCTAGTTTGGTACCTTCGGAATCATGTAAAGGACTTAGTATACCATAACTAACCTTAAACAATTATGTGACTTGAATACAACAATTACAGACAGGATAAGGACATTGTCCATGAAGAAATGCGTTCACGTCAAACATGAATTGTGCGTGCCTTTGCGCAAGAATGACTTTGCAACGAAAAGAGTCCATTTTCCAGTCATTTGAGTTCACCAAATAGCTTTATAGTTGTTGTGCACGAACTTCAGTTTGTTCAAGACCATTCCACGAAGCTTCCTTTTGTAGGTGGTAACATGGTCCGACTTTTACCGTCTCTTCAAAATGTGTTCCACATTACCAACTCAAAACTAACAATGACACGAACGCTTTCTTGTCTAGGTATTGCCTTAAACCTAGCTGTAACTGCTGTTTTCGGGGGGGGGGGGGGGGGGGGGTGGGGTATACTGGGACTTATACGTAATCCAAAAGTTAAAAGTTTAAAGGGTTTATATCAGGTTCGGGTGGCTACCGCTCAATGTCAAAGTTCGTACTGTTGAGTCGATCCCCAAATTCGGAAGTTCCCATGGGGTCGCCTTCACGCGGCGGGAGTGTTTCCACTAAGCTACCCCACCCCTTTACTTCTCTTCTTTTGTCTTATTTCTGCCTTACCAGTCCTTTCACCTATATTTCCTTCCAAGAAAACTCTCCCTACTATTCCCTGCAGATTTCCGATTCCTTTCTTGTTGTCTTACTTCTACCTGACTGGATCCATCACCTTTATTTCACTTATCAAAAGTCTTCTTTCCCACATCCTTATCTCTCTGTGGTCTCCTTAATTAAGACCCAGCGTGTTTGCCGTGCGCTGCAACCTGGTTTGGGCTGGTGACCTGATGATTGAGGGGTCTACTTAGTTGCGACTTTGTAGCGCCAACGCATCATTTTGGCCCAGTCTTTATCTAAGACAGGAGGTTGAAGAAGGCTTACCCGCTTCAATCAATCGGCTGGTCAAGACTGGGTATATGTCATGAACATATTGCTTTGGACCTCTGGCTGAAGGAGCAAGCGGCGGTAGGAGGGGGCGGCGGTAGGAGGGACGAACATTATGCCAAGTTGTTACCTAACCCGTTTCCGCTTGGAAAGAGTTGACGAACATTATGCCAAGTTGTTACCTAACCCGTTTCCGCTTGGAAAGAGTTGACGAACATTATGCCAAGTTGTTACCTAACCCGTTTCCGCTTGGAAAGAGTTGACGAACATTATGCCAAGTTGTTACCTAACCCGTTTCCGCTTGGAAAGAGTTGACGAACATTATGCCAAGTTGTTACCTAACCCGTTTCCGCTTGGAAAGAGTTGACGAACATTATGCCAAGTTGTTACCTAATCCGTTTCCGCTTGGAAAGAGTTGACGAACATTATGCCAAGTTGTTACCTAACACGTTTACGCTTGGAAAGAGTTAAATCTCCCACTACAGATGTATACCATATGTTTCCTCTTATCGCCGCGTATATCCATCTGTATCCTTGGCGCTTTGGAATTGGATAACCGCTCCATCTAAGCGTCCCCTTGTTGGGCTCCGTGGCGGATGGGGATCAGATGTGATGAAGACAAACGCTGCAGACATGACTTCTTCTTTTTCTTTTTCGAAACCCCAGAACAGAAACAAACGAGGATACTGTGTTGACTCTGACTCGGACGATGAAGTCCGAGTCAGAGCAACAAAGAATAACATCAACGAGGCCTGGCCCCGTTTCATTGTTGTTGAGACACAAGATGAGGCACAGCCCATCTCAAAACTTTCGCCTTTTGCGATACAGAAGTGTATCGCAGGAGTATCGTCAACGATTGAGAACATAAAGAGGCTTCTCTACTGATTGAATGTCCTTCCAAAAAGGCATCAGATGGTCTTCTCAGGATGAATGGACAAAAGTTTGTGGATAGACTGGTCAAGGTCAGTCCCCACAGAGGCCTGAACACCAGCAAAGGGGTCATCCGATTCCGAGAGCTGGAGGGCCTCAGTGAGGCTGAAATTAAAGAAGGACTGAAAGATCAAGGTGTAATTGACGTATACCGGGTGTCAATCAGAAAGGGCGATATCAGAGTGCCCACCAACACCCTTTTCGTCACATTTTGCACGCCGAACATCCTTGAGAGAATAAAAGTCGGATTTGTACAAATCAGAGTGACGTTGTACATACCATCACTGATGAGATGCTTCCAGTGTCAAAGATTTGGCCACTCAAAGGTTGGATGCAAACAAAAGGTAGTGTGCGAGAGGTGTGGCGGGGATCCTCACGAAGGATCCTGTACATCACCACCCACCTGCACAAACTGTAAGGGAAACCATTCCCCGTCCTCCAGAGAGTGTCCAAAGTACAAGTTTGAACAGGCCATCCAAAAAACAAAAACGGAGAAAAAGATGTCTTTCTCAGACGCCAGGAAGGAGGTAGAAAAAACTAATGTTTTTTCCTTCCAGAAAAGTTTTGCGACAGCAGTCAGTCAAAGACCTACAACAAAGGCAACACCCACCCAGACCAGTATTACATATAGGTCTGTGGGTGTCCAGGCAAGCCCGTCCATGCCGAAAAGGACAGAGCCCACAAGAAACAAAAGTATTTGTACACAGACAGAAGAAAGCACAGGTGGGGCTATCCCCACTGGAGACCCTGGGGGGTCTCCTGGTGAGGTTAGCTTCACCACCCCAACCAAAAAGCCTGTTCACAGGGCAACCCACACCAAGGAGGCCGTTGAGGTAATGGACCTTACATAATCCACACCACGAACACCTCCGGACAAGAGAAAAGTTACTCTACCTCCAAAATTGCCTCGCACTCCAAAAATAGAGATGAATCCCATCGCACTTCACAATCGTTTTGGGAGTTTATCCGACGATGAGCGCATGGAGGCAGAAACTTCTTAAAACTAAACAAACATAGCCAATTTTATTCAATGGAATTGTAGAGGGGTCCAAGGTAACTATGAAGAATTATGTCTACTTTTACACAAATGTCATCCTGTTGCCACAGCATTACAGGAAACAATGCTGAAGCCAAACAAAGATTTTAATGTATCTGGATACAATGTTTTTCGAAACCATTCAGACGATAACACGTCTGGGGGAGTTGCTCTTTTAATTAAGGAAAGTGTACTTTGTAGTGAGATCAACCTATGTACAAACATTCAAGCCGTCGCAGCACGAGTGACATTAGATAAAACTATCACTCTCTGCAGTGTATATCTGTCACCATCCAAATGTTACACAAAGCACGACCTTGAAAATCTTATTGATCAGCTTCCAGCTCCCTTTGTTTTAATGGGAAATTTTAACGCTCATTCCCCTCTGTCGGGCAGCAACTCTCTAAGTACGAGAGGACGAATCCCAGAAGATTTTTTTTAGACAATCGTAATCTATGCGTTTTAAACGATGGAGTACCAACATATCTCCATCCAGCAACAGGATGCAAGTTCATACTAGATCTAGTTACCTGCGACACCTCTCTTGTTCTAGACTTTTAATTTAAAGTCTATGATGACACATGTGGTAGCGACCATTTCCCTATCTTGATGTCTCAAATAGATGGACTGGAAGAAGCTTCCCCACAGAGATGGAACCTGAACAAGGCAAACTGGCTGTCTTTTACTGCCGAATGTTCTGTCCAACTCACAGAAGACACTGTCTTTGATGGAAGTGACGACCCATCATCTATATTTACAAACACTCTACAAGACATTGCCACTGAGTACATCCCAAAAAACATCTTCAAACAACCACATTAAAGTGCCATGGTTTAATAACGGATGCCAAGAAGCTCGATCCGAACGAAAGAGAAGCCTACACAGGTTCTACAGATGCCCGACCCTTGGCAAGAAGTTGACTTTCTTCCGATTTCGCGCTAAGAGTCGCACTGTCATAAAACATTCTAAAAGAACATCCTGGAGGTCTTTTTGCTCCAACTTAAACTCCAAGGCAGCCTCAAGTAAAGTTTGGAATGCTATTCGTAAAATCAAGGGAAAACAAGTCGCGTAAGGCAAAATTACTACATTTAGTCAAGCTGTGGAACTCACAGAATGAAACTGAACGCACTACATTTTTTCACAATGACCGTAGTCCGCCGCTAGTGCAAAAGGCAGTGAAAGTGACGAGCCTGTTCAGCGCTGCAGCGGTTGCGCTGCGCTGCATAGCACGCTTTACTGTATCTCTTTTCGTTTTAACTTTCTGAGCGTGTTTTTTTATCCATACATATCATATCTATATGTTTTTGGAATCAGGAACCGACAAGGAATAAGATGAAATTGTTTTTAAAACGATTTCGGAAATTTAATTTTAATCATAATTTTTATATTTTTAATTTTCAGAGCTTGTTTTTAATCCGAATATAACATATCTATATGTTTTGGGAATCAGAACATGATAAAGAATAAAATAAAAGTAATTTTGGATCGTTTTATATAAAAAAATGTAATTACAATTTTCAGATTTTTAATGACCAAAGTCATTAATTATTTTTTAAGCCTTCATGCTGAAATGCCATACCGGAGTCCGGCCTTCGTCGAAGATTGCTTGGCCAAAATTTCAATCAATTTGATTGAAACATGAAGGTGTGACAGTGCCGTCTCAACTTTTACAAAAAGTCGGATATGACGTCATAAAAGACATTTATCGAAAAAAAATGCTGGGGATACCATACCCAGGAACTCTCATGTAAAATTTCATAAAGATCGGTCCAGTAGTTTACTCTGAATCGCTCTGCACACATACACACGCACAGACAGACACACACACACACACAAACACACATACACCACGACCCTCGTCTCGATTCCTCCTCTATGTTAAAACATTTAGTCAAAACTTGACTAAATGTAAAAAGGATCTGCATCAATTAATCACCGTGTGGTAAATGGATCCCTTATAACCCAAAATAATGAAGTAGCAAATGTTCTGGCTTCAACAATCGAGAAAAACTCATCAACAGAAAATTACTGCACATATTTTCAAAAAATCAAAGCCACCCAAGAACGTAAACCCATAAACTTCTCATCTCAGAATGAGGAGAACTACAAGAAGTTGTTCAGTTTAACTGAACTCAAACAAGCATAACAAAAATGCAACAACTCAGCAACGGGGCTGGACGGAATACATTATCAGTTCCTCACACACCTACCAGAAAGTTGTCTTCTGGTCTTGCTGAAGGTTTTTAACCACATATGGGAGAGTGGACCCTTCCCACCTTCATGGCGGGAAGCGATGATTATTCCCATTCCAAAACCAGGTAAAGATCATACAAACCCCAGCAACTACCGTCCGATAGCCTTGACCAGCTGTCTGTGTAAAACCATGGAGAGATTGGTCAACGTGAAGATGGTGGGGTACCTAGAAAAACAAAACCTCTTTAGTGATGTGCAATGTGGTTTCCGAAAGGGACGCAGCACCACTGATCATTTGGTACGTTTTGAGACCTTCGTTCGAGAGGCCTTTGCGAGATCTGAACATGTACTAGCTATATTTTTTTACCTCAAAAAGGCTCACGACACGACCTGGAAACACGGTATTTTAGCTGATCTGCATGAAATGGGTTTTCGTGGACGTCTCCCTGTTTTTGTGGAAGGATTTCTAAGTAATCGATTTTTTACAGTACGGGTGGATTCCAACCTATCAGAGTTCTGTCAACAAGGATGAGTGTTCCTCAAGGAAGGATTCTCTCACCTATGTTGTTCAACATCAAAATCAATAACATAGTAAAGGCAGTATTGAAAGGATCCGAGTCATCCTTGCTTGTTGATGACTTTGCATTTTGTGTGTGTGGCAAATTCCTACATAGAGTGAAAAGGCAGCTTCAATTATGTATAGACAAGGTGCAAACATGGGTAACAGAGAATGGTTTTAAATGTTCCACCAGCAAAACTGTCTGTATGCATCTTTGCAAACAAAGGGGAGTTATGCCAGAACCCTCTCTTGTCTTGAATGGTAATCCTGTCAAGGTCGTTGAAGAATTTAAATTCCTAGGACTGATCTTTGACCGTCGACTAACATTCCCAAAGCATATCCAGTATCTGAGGACATCATGTCTGAAAGCTCTGGATGTATTGAAAGTGGTCGCTCATACGGACTGGGGTGCTGACCGCACAGTCCTACTCAGACTTTACCGTGCTTTAATCCGATCCAAGTTGGACTATGGTTGTGTCGTCTATGGTGGAGCCGCAAAATCCAACCTAAGGCTATTAGACACAATACACCACCAGGGTATACGTCTTTGTCTGGGAGCTTTCAGGACGTCTCCAGTACAGTCCTTATATGTTGAGGCCAAAGAACCCTCTCTGAGGCTGCGACGCCTGAAACTCACCCTAAATTATGTGTTGAAACTTAAAGCTATGCCTACAAATTCAGCCTTCCAATGCGTATTTCAACCACAATGCTCTGAATTTTTTGAAAGTCACCCATATGATCGAGCACCTCTGTCTTTTCGGATTCAGTCACATCTGGTCGAATCGGAGATAAAACTCGATCATGTTAGTGAAAATCGATGGACAAAAACACCGCCATAGATATTGCCAGAACCAGTTGTTCGACTCGATCTGACAAGGTTAAATAAGTCAGAGACAAATGATTTGATTTTTAAACAGTGCTTTAGCCAGTTCTGTACCGAGTTTCCTTCCCATCAACGAACATACACTGATGGGTCCAAAGCTGAAAGTAAAGTGGCATCAGCCTCTGTCACAGGTCCTACACTAGATAGGGCTTTTTCCACCCGTCGTCCAGATGACAGTTCTATATTCTCTGCAGAGTTGAAAGCTTTACAGCTAGCTCTAAAACAGGTGTATCAGTCACACAAAAAAGAGTTCCTGATTCTGTCGGATTCCCTATCGGCTTTAACAGCCGTGAAGGGAATTCAGCTAGATCACCCACTGTTGGTCGAAATCCAAGAGCTACATGCATCTCTGATTGAAGAAGGCAAAAGGATTGTGTTTGCATGGGTGCCGTCCCATGTTGGAATTACAGGCAACTCTGCAGCTGATCAAGGAGCTAAAGAAGCCAGAGAAAGAATCATCACTGACAAACACACAAAGCATTCAGATTTCAGAACTCGCAACAACATGTACATAAAGCATCTATGGCAGAGCGAATGGGACGATTGTGAAGAAAATAAACTTCATAAGATCGTCCCCCAGCTGTCGGACAGCCTACCCCAATGTCGCCTCAACAGGAAAGAAGAGACAGTTCTCTGTCGCTTACACATTGGGCACAGTCACATTACACATTCTTATCTGCTGAAAGGTGAAGATCCACCATACTGTTTTGGATGTGATGAACCATGGACATTAGAACATGTCCTCACACAATGTGTAGACGTTCACGAATTTCGAGACAAACACTACAATGCGGAAACGCTGAAGGTTTTATTCCGGGATGTTCCCCCGGACAAGATTTTTAACTTTTTAAAAGAGATCAAGATTGTTTACAAAATTTAAAGTACCAGAAGTGAAAGTGATTAATTTTTAGAACCTTCTTTTACAGTGATAGATCTGAATGTAAATAGTCTGAAACGTAGAACTTGCCACATGAATGGAAAAAGAAAATAAATGCATCGGTCTCGAATAGCAGCTAGCATCTGCTGAAGGGACATTAACACCCAAAAACCAACCAACCAAATTCGGAATATTTCTTTGAAAGTGCACACAAATTAGATTATTTGACCAACACACTTGTTAATTTAATGACTGGTCATGCATAAGAAGAATTTAGGGTACACATAATCTCCAGTAATTCGGTCAACATGTGTGGAACTAATTAGGATTTGTGTGGAGTGTCATCCTCCACTTTATCTCATAAAGCAAATGTCGGTCGTGGGAGAAGTCGAAATATTGTAATTGTTGTGTTGTTGTTGTTGTTGTTGTTGTTGTTGTTGTTGTTGTTGTTGTTGTTGTTGTAAATGGTGTTGTTTTGTTTTTTAACACCTGAAACGCAAATAATATTTTCTTTGTGATAACGATTTATATATTGCAGTAGTGTGGAAGTATGCCAGACATAAATTGAGGACCTTATGTTGCACACGTTTAATTTCTTACGTTCCGTATTGACTGAGAGAAAGTTAATTGGTTGACTGACCTTTTTATTTACAGCAGTAACTACTACTGTAAAAGTCACCAGTACCACAGAAGCCAGCACATTATCCTTTCACGCGGGGCTCTACATAATGGGTGGTTGTATAGGGTTTGTCTTGCTGGTTGTCACAGCCCTTGCCATCTTTGTGGGACGTCTCTACATGAAGAAAGGTTTGACACTAGCATTTCAGCGGTCTTACTTGGTATTATGTGCTCACATTATGCGGCAGTACGTGCATAATCTAAGTAATTGTATAAAGTTAGTGTGACTGTGTGCGCGCATGAGCGTGTGTGTGCGTGCGTGCGTCCGTGTTTGCGGGTATGTGTGTGTGTGTGTGTGTGTGTGTGTGTGTGTGTGTGTGTGTGTGTGTGTGTGTGTGTGTGTGTGTGTGTGTGTGTGTGTGTGTGTGAATCTTAACGCTGGCATCCTCTCCAACCCCCTGTCTCCCTATCCTCGCCTTGGAAAACTGTCTGCATAAAAGCATAATATTTGTTTATATATTATGTTCTTGTTTCTTTTGTTGTTGTTGCTTGTTTGGCAACTTAGTGTCTGTACATATTTGATTGCCGTAACAGAGTAGTACATACACTTTTCCCTTTTTCCCATTGACCAGGGAGGCTGCGAAGACTACCCCCACCCCCCGCTCCTCACAACGTGAGACGTGCAGTAGGTAACGCCGTGATGTTCCATGCAGGACAGGATGACTGTGACTCCTTTGTCAGCATGCAGGGACACGAATACGCCGAGATTCCTGATAGCTCTGATCTGAGTATGAATCTATATATATATACGACTTGTGTCTGTGTGTCTGTCTGTGTCTTCGCGATGCACGGCCAAAGTTCTCGATGGATCTGCTTCAAATTTGGTGGGCTTATTCACAGAGACCCCGGACACAACCTCATCGATGAGATATTTCAACACGTGCTCTCAGCGCGCAGCGCTGAACCGATTTTGTGCGCGCTGAACCGATTTTGGTTCCACCTCAGCTACCCGGGCCCCCATACCGACACACCAAAGCCAAAGTTCTCGGTGGATCTTTTTCAAATTTGGACACCGTATTCAGCTACACCCCGGACACAATATCATCGATGAGATATTTCAACACGTGCTCTCAGCGCGCAGCGCTGAACCGATTTTGGTTTTTGTGTTCATTTCACCATTCCCAGTAACTCTTCCTTATCTTCTCATCTTCTCCATGTTTTCAGCGTTTACCTCCCTTCCTTTGTATGGTGCACTATAGTATGAGGGGGGCATCTTCGGATATTCCCGGCGTTCTGTTACTATTTTTAGAAGGTCACCGCAGTGTCCAGAACGTAAATTGGACCCGTAAATTATCCTCACTGTAAAAGTGCAAAGGTCGAATCAATTTATAGCCACGCGAAAAATACACTGTCATCTATCTCTCTATAGATACGGCTTCTCTGTGTTTGTGTGTGTGTGTGTGTGTGTGTGTGTGTGTGTGTGTGTGTGTGTGTGTGTGTGTGTGTGTCTCTCTATGTGAGCAACACCTGGGGATTGTTCAGTTCTGTTTGTGATGTGGTCTGGCGGCTTTTGTGTATTTGTATGTACTGGCCTTCCTTTCAAAAGCCATAACAGTTCAAAAGGGCTTACAGATAAGCTCTAAATTGCTCAATCCTGTTTGAGTGGAGTTCGCCTCCAAAGGTGATTAACACGGTTACATTCGTCGACAAGGATGGGACTCGATATGGTCAGGAATGGCATTATGGCCACTGAATCATTTTCGTGCTGTTCCCATTCCACGAATCTGGGAGGGACCTAAGCTTGGCGGGTCCATTGTTCGGACCCGGCAAAGCCGGCGTACGGCTCTAAGTATTTCATCCCGGCGAAGCCGGCTACCCGGCGAAGCGGGTATTCCCCTAGTTCAGAATATGTACAACTCTCGCTTTTCTGAATCCCTCAACCCCATACAAACTACTATGCTGGATGGCGAACATTAATAAAAACAAGCGTATGTATGCAGTTTGGAGGAAGACCGAGTTAGATAACTACTCAAGAAAGCTTGTTTTGTTACTTTTCATCATGCAGCATATTGTTTTGTTTATTGCAGAACAATTATGTTCAATCGTGGGGTTCTGTTAAACTACAAATACTAATTTTCATTAAATGTTGTCTAAAACAAATCATACACTTTTTTCAGCAATTAAAGAATTAATAGTGGGAGCAAAACATGACTCATCCGTAACAACATTCCTCCGTTTGGTGGCAGGCACTTCTCACAACACCTCGACTTCGTCCGATACATACCCAGTGTCAGACAGCAGCATGTCAGATGACTGCCTGCATTACATCGCCTGTCCTTCGTCTGACAGCTCCCTGCCTGAAGACTACCTGCATCCCGTCGCCTCTGCTTCTGGAGACGCTGCTCCTGATACCCCTAGAGAAGCACCCTCTTCTCGAAAGACAGGAAAGGACTCTACAAAAGCAAGAGCCTGTGAGACAAGTTGGACCCCAGAAGCCGCTTTGGTCAGCGTGGAGCTTCATTATCAAAATGACCAGAACGCCCAATGAAATTACGAACGCTAATGTTGTTAAATTAAAAATGCGCCTCTCCTTGACCGACTCTGTCAGATTAATACTTGCCTCATAGTTACCATTGTGTTAATTGTGCCACCACATTACACAAAATGATGGCTCTTCAACCTCTTCCTTGAAATGATCCTTTACAAACTAAAACAAACACAACAGGTGTACTGTGTGTAGAAAATAACGCCTTTTGTTTGGGGAGGGGTGGGGGGGGGGTCATTGCTTGAGTAATAACTGTCAAGTGGATTTCCCACACTATTGTATGACACATGGTCTTACCAAATGCTTTCTTTGCGAGTATCTGCTTGTCATTGTAATCATTGATGTTCCGTTATGAAAATGTAATAATAGTGGATACTCTTAGTACTCATGGAGTTGTACATAATGGGTTAGGAGGTGATATGTCAATGTTTGTTTGCTAGATGGTTTTGCTTAATTCTTTATTTCTTGATCCTGAAATGTCTATGTGGTCTGCATGTGTGTGTGTGTGTGTGTGTGTGTGTGTGTGTATGTGTGGGTGTATGTGTATGGGTGTAGGTGTATGTGTGTGGGTGGGTATGTTGTAAGCATTTTTGGCACATTAAATACTCCCTTTGAATAATTCTAATTGTCTCGAATTGTTTGTACAGTATTGTACTTTAATGTAACTGTTCTTCTGCATTTGTCATTGCCTTACTGCATTTATATGTTGTATTCGTTTGATTCAAGAACAAACTTTACACAAAGAATAGATCCTCTTATGTACATACAATTGGTGCTTCCTTGCACAAGTATTCCATTGTAAGGGACAATTTGGAAGATAAAATGCAACTCCTCAAAGATCCCTCCCTCCCGTATGAAGGTGGTCTTCCATGAAAGGTCAGTACTGGTAAGAAAACAATTATCACCTAAACATGCAACCGATGGATACGAATATCATTGAAATCTGCGTAAAACAAAGTTTTGCAACAACGCCCCTGTTGATCTTATTTATACCTTTACTTGCGAAATTCAGTTCATTGTATTGGTGTCTGAGCTCTGTTTAGTAATTGCATCTGACATTGATAGAGCCACTCACTCTATTTTCAAGAGAACAAACATTCACTTCAAATTTAATGGGTTTTTTTTTAAATTTTTTTAATCAGCTCGCTTTGTTATTACTCTGTCGTTGTTTTAATTATGATGTTTTGCCATGTACATATTTAACTTTGATACAAATAGAAACAAAATAAAATCTTGTCATTTTGTCAACTACATGTGTGTTTCTGTTATTGTGTTTTAGCTATTTTCTCCAAAAAGCATGGTATTGCCATTATGAATGCACACATAAGGATATGAGGACAGATGCACACCCACCGCATCCCCCCCCCCTTCCAAACAAATATAATAATTTTATTAAACACACACATAGACACAGACACACACAAATGCACGCACGCAGCCACACACACACACACACACACACACTCACACACTGACATAATGCAATGCATTTGATTATTACATCTGTAACAACAAATATGATAGTGTACGTGTATACAACATATCTATATTCCACAACCTGCTTCTCTGTCTCTATTGTTGTAGTGTGGAAACATATCTTGCACTTGAAGAGTGCAATAATCACATCGAAGATGCACACGTAGCTTTTGCTTGAGTTCGTGTCCTATAAAGTTGCATATTTTCAATTGTTCCATGTCATGTATTTTGAGTAACATTTTGTTCAAACCAAACTTTGTCCACGAAATAATCCGGACACAATGAAATTTAATCCAGGATTGGTGCAATCGGGAATGTTAAATTGTACATGCAATCCTGCACACGATCTGCTATTCTTCATGTCCTTACACAGGTTTGTCCATGCTATTTTACGGGACTTCCTCTTCTGACAGCCATGCTGTGGTTCTTACTTGTATCCAAGGACCAAGGGAATGCACTCTAGCTGTACAAGGAGTGACATGTTGATCACACCTACTCAAGTAAAATGTTTTGGAACATCGGAGCAAAAACGACGTTCCTTCCATCCTTAGCCTCTAGATTGTTGGCGTGAAATGGTGACATATCCAGCACTAAAAGACGGTGCTTGGCCGGGGTCTGGTTTTTGCATCAGAACACAAATTCTGTCTTGCTTTTGACAGTTAAGAATCCGTGCAATGTCATGGCTGCTACAGTTGGGGTCCTCCTTCGACGTGTATTTCACACCTGCAACCAATTTGGCGTTTATCTTTTAAATACTTTTGACCAAACACAGATTGTCGGCAGATTGTTTACCCAAATTAAGATTATATTGTCTGTTAAATGGTGATTAGTAAGCAATCACTGACATGACTAACAGCTGAAATATTCAACTGAGGTCTACAAAGTGGGTAATGCGTACAATCATCATATCTCCTCAAGCGCGAAGATCATCCTCATACAACGTCAAATTCCGATCAGTTTGAAACAACAAAATATTGCTCTGACCATCTTGGATGCATTAGTCAAATTTAAAAATCGCAACATCAGTTATTGTGTCTCTTATGTTTATGTTTGTCCACTTTCAAAGCCGATAAGTCGAAGTTCTTGCGAACATTTTGTTTTGTCCTGAATAAAAGGTTCAAGTCATTAAATTCATTGTTAAGTTAAAGTCATCGTTTCTATTTTTCCGATCCTAGTATTTTGGCTCGGTATAAACATAAACAAGCGTAGTTTAGACATTATTCTACTAACAACCTTGATTTTGTGCCTACAAACGTGTAACATGTTACGCTGTGGAACGATGTGTACGTTCTCGAAGTACCCCTCTTATAAAATGCAGACTTAGGAGAAACGTATTCTTATTTCACCACCCTTGTGTTGATTAGTGACTGTAGATGTTGTTAGACCTACTTATTAACGAGACATGTGGTACACACACAATATGTGCACACGGAAGATTATCACAAGGTCCAGATTACAAAGCGCATGCCAAAGGTCATCAAATTCAATGAAAACAGGAAATATTTTCAAGCACATACTGACCTCTACATTTTACGCGCACGTGTGTGTGTGTGTGTGTGTGTGTGTGTGTGTGTGTGTGTGTGTGTGTGTGTGTGTGTGTGTGTGTGTGTGTGTGTGTGTGTGTGTGTGTGTGTGTGTGTGTGTGTGTGTGTGTGTGTACTTGCGGGCGGGCGCCGTACGCGTATGTGTGCGCACGCGTTTCTGTGTGTTTGTGGGAGGAGGTGGATGTTCTTCTCTTAACATTGGCTGATGAATCAACGTTCAAAATGGCAAACAAATAAGTACCAGCATTACCTAAAGACATCGATGGACATACATGGGTTTATACATGTGGTCACTATGGTAGAAGATGAAAGTTGTTGTCTTTGCCTCCATGCGCAACTCCCTTGTAATGAGGCTTACCACAATCTTTAATATTGATTAGAACTAAAACACACACACACATACACACACACACACACACACAACACACAACACACAACACACACACACACACACACACACACACACACACACACACACACACACACACACACTCACACATGCGCGAGCGCACTCATATATGCTTGTAGGCGTGCACTCAATTCATTCCTTTTTTTAAAGGTACTGAACTTGTCAAATCCAGGTGCACGGAGCCCCTGGGGCTTTTAGTCATACCTCAGGCAGCTATCCGTTAGAAGAACTACCAAGTTTCATTGACTTGCACCCAAAGAGTCAAGAACTGCGATTTTTTTACGAATTAATTTCGTACTCGGACCCGGCTGGTCTTGGCCTATTTTTGGATCTAAATTTAGATCAGGTAGATCACCACATCATGCATAAAAAGACACGTCACTAGCAAACTATGTCAGACGTCATCATGAGTTTGTGTAAAACGAAATGGAGGCCGGAATCACTCAGTTGAATCGAACTCCGCCCAAACACCACGTAATAACTAGGTTAATTTATGCACTCGCGTGAACAAGAAACTGTCAAGCTTCACAGATGTCGTCGTTGGGTAGCTTTGGGTTTGTTTTACTACCATAGGAGGATTTTTGAACTATAAATGCACTCAGCTGCAACAACAACGCAAAACGAAGGCTGTGAGCTGCACTGTGCCTTTAAGGAATGCTATCAATTTAAGATAGTTGTCGCCATAGGAAGAGGTAATATAATGTTTATGCTGACTCTTCGGAACTACAAAGAGACCAAACTTAGTGAATAAATAGTCTTCTCTGTTTTTCTATTTGGCCATAAGCCATTACGAGGCCTACATTTTCAGTAAACTCAAAATATGTTTTGACTCATATCAAACAACGTACTTCTTTAAAGTGGAATATATTTGTTGGCTGATGAGCAAGTTTTCATGAAAAGACGGACTGAACTTAAATGTTGTTTGCGTGTACTTAGTGTGTGTGTTAATTGTTGTGTCGCGGACACAGATAACGGGAAATGTATCTACCTAATCAGCCATCATTGTCATGTTCTACTCTTAATGGGTACGTCCAACAGGGAAGTATTTCAACAGGCTGCCAACAGAAGTGCAGTGAAGGAACTTAATGAGAAAGCCACTGTAATGTACGGTAGTAACTAAACCAAGGTCTGGAAACAGTACTGTGTGACAACTACATTGACAGTCTTTGTGGGTGGAGTCGAACTCAGCTGTGCGCAGCTCGATACCTGACGAATGTGTTTGTTTTATTGATAGTTGTTCCTGATAGAGAACATGCCTCTGCGGGTGTTCTTATTTCTTCTGGTCACTGCTTCGTTACCACATGATACCGTCTCTGTCTGTAAGTATTCAGTTCTTTCGCTCGATGTTTGTTTTTGTGTTTTTAGCAGATCAACCGATTCCTACTATCATTGCGTTTTACAGTCACACTGGCTCTTGGGTGTTATGCCGCACATGTTGTGCGTAGTAAATTAAGGAATGTAGGGAATATGCCGGTATTTTACGACCGATTAATACACTTGACTGCTTTTCATTCATAAAGTTTACTAAACTTAGTGGTTAATGAGTATGTCAAATAAACTCGAACAGATTAGAAAGCTAATTAGACGTGTGTCAACATTAACTCCGTTAGAACAAAATTGGCCATGTTTCATATCTTCTTCCTACTGTTCACTGGCAATATAATTCTTGAAATAACCCAGCAAACAGCTAACAGAATTAGAGCAAATGTCACATACTAATACTTACTGAACTCAGCACTTCACCCTTCTTTCAGCGATTTTGTCTGGTTTACGATTTGTTTGTTTCGATGTGTGATAGTAATAAAACTACACAAAGCTGTTTAGAACTTCGATCGTTTTTTCCAAGAGGTACATAATTATGCGATTTTCTGCTTAAGTGTTTGTCAATAATGTGGATTGAGAGAATGATTATTGTCTCGTAAATAATTATAACAAAAGTAACTTACATTTCTAATAATCACTGTTGTACTTGTCTAGGTGTCAGTTTCGAGATAACCAGCAAGTCTGTCAGTGACGAAGGAGAACAAAGGACTGTTCACCTGACATTCGCTGTCAACAACACGTGTACTGGTGAAAACACGTCGGTTCGTCGTGTAACGCTGTTGGAACAAACATCACGGCAGTATGAACCACCTATCTGTCACATCAAATTCAAACATGGAGAGTGCACCTTCTCACCGGTTTGCTCGTGCAACCAAAGTTCCAACACGTTCTCCGTTACAAAACGGCTTGAAAGCACGGATAATGCGAGGTGGTTACTTGACGGACAATTGGAAAATGATGTCACATTTAATAAAACCGTCGACATACAACCAATTGTCACAACCCCGAAACGTAAGTATTTGTGCATGACAGCATTACAAATATACAGAAAGGTATTTAGACAGACAGGCATACATACATGCACGCACGCACACACGCACACACACACACACACACACACACACGCACGCACACACGCACACACACACACACACAAACACACATACACACACACACACACACACACACACACACACACACACGTATAGTGTTGCTTACCTGCAACTACCTAATTTGTGCACATTGACTTGTCTTTTGGCCTTAAAGGCCCACTCTGCCTCCCGTAAACTATGAGTTTCCGATCACAGACACTGCCAGGCTTTTACATACAGTACAAACACCCCTAGTTGTCAAGCGAGATAGGTGTGTTAGTTAAATGGTGCCTGTCGTGTTCCTTTGCATGCGTGTAATGTCTGGATGCGGATGTGGGCGTAGAACAAGCTATGGATTCGTACAACAATAATATTGAGACCACACTGGTTCCATGTTGGGCGGAAGTACAAGTGTATTTATTATCCTGTATTCCACAAGAGCACCGAAAGGGCAACAATCAAACATGGTAATTAACACAGCTAAGGAGTTGTCTGCCATAGACCATCAGCTTATTGTTACAGTGCCTGTAGGATGCAACACTTTTCACTTGATGGCGGGGAAGTAGGCTAACAACAACTTTGCAACTTTCCCCATTTCTAGACTGCTAGTCGACTGAGATTTCCGAACATGTGATAATGTTTGTTGCTGTGCTTATGTAGAATGACTATTGCGTACTTCTGTGACAGGGCTATTACCATCACATCACATGGGCTGCATCTTACCATTGCACAAGCAGACGAAGTTTCTGCAAATCATTAGTTTCTTTACAGTCAACTTACTGATGCACAATGTAAGCAAAGATCATTTGCAATCTCATCTTGCTTCTTGTTACCGGTTAAGAATGTAACACATTATGTGTCAGATTACCTGTTTACAATTCTAACTATCTTGTTTTCTTGAGAAGAAGTTTCATAGTGTGTGTGGTAGTCCTTCTCTCTTTAATTAACCGCTAGTCCTAATTCGAGCGAATTATCTGCAATAGACATTCAGCAAAAATGTAATACAGTAAAATGCACAACTGGTCCGTATTAGGAGCATGGGAGCCTATATGGACCAGTGAAGAGGTCTTCACGAATCACTGTAAAGAGCCTACTATGCTTCAAAATGACATGATACAACTTTGTGTGCAGGTCAGACTAATTCAAATATGCTTTAGATTTATCTGTTTTGGTTTGACGAGAACATTATTTGAAGCACAACAGGAAACTAAAGAAACTTTTTAAAAACAGAGAGAAAATAAATACAATTATCAACTTACACGAAAATAAGCTTATTTGTTATACTTTTTTGAAAGCTCGAATGCTAGTTATAGGTTATTTTCACCAAGCATCCTAACGAATTATTGATACCAGCTTTTAGTTTCTTTTTTTTACATTTAGTCAAGTTTTGACTAAATGTTTTAACATAGAGGGGGAATCGAGACGAGGGTCGTGGTGTATGTGTGTGTGTGTGTGTGTGTGTGTGTGTGTGTGTGTGTGTGTGTGTGTGTGTGTGTGTGTGTGTGTGTGTGTGTATGTATGTTTGCATGTGTGTGTGTGTGTGTGTGTGTGTGTGTGTGTGCGTGCGTGCGTCTGTCTGTCTGTGCGTGTGTGTGTGTAGAGCGATTTAGAGTAAACTACTGGACCGATCTTTATGAAATTTTACATGAGAGTTCCTGGGTATGATATCCCCAGATTTTTTTTCATTTTTTGGATAAACGTCTTTGATGACGTCATATTCGTCTTTTTGTAAAAGTTGAGGCGGCACTGTCACACCCTCATTTTTCAATCAAATTGATTGAAATTTTGGCCAAGCAATCTTCGACAAAGGCCGGGCTTTGGTATTTCATTTCAGCTTGGAGGCTTAAAAATTATATAATGACTTTGGTCATTACAAATTCGAAAATTGTAATTAACATTATTTTTTTTATAAAACGATCAAAAATTACGTTCTTCTTATTTTTCATCATTTTCTGATTCCAAAAACATATAAATAAGTTTCATTCGGATTAAAAACAAGCCCTGAAAATTACAAATATAAAACTTATGATTAAAATTAAATTTCCGAAATCGATTTAAAATTAATTTCATCTTATTCCTTGTCGGTTCCTGATTCCAAAAACATATAGATATGTTATGTTTAGATTAAAAACACGCAACAAATACAGTCTTAGCTGTCATATATATATATATACATTTTTGTGTGATAACAGCTTTGGTCCGTTATAAGCGTCAAATTTAGAGTGAACGCTGCCAAGCGAAATAGCCGAACGATGTTTTGGTTTGTGTTTTTGCATCTGTTTTCACGTGTGCAAGTTATCCAGATAATGAAATTGTTTTGAGCGCTCTGGCAGCGTTAGTTTGTCAGAACAAAATGTGGTCCATATTAGGCAACCTTCCCCTACTTAGATGAGTGATAGGCACCAATATCCCGTAGGACATGTACAACTTTGCCAATTCGCACGTTTTGGGAATCTTACCATTACATCCTAAGATGACTTATAGCTTAAGTAAATCCACGACCTTTCTTATGTACAAGCATTTTTGTCTCACTTTTTTTCAGGTGCATTACAACAGACTTCGCTGGGCATCTCAAGTGAAACAACTGGTAAGGTAGTCCGGTGTAACAGGCCATTTTGACACATAGTCAGTTTTGACCGGGAGGTCATTCTGGGCTAGCTGATTTTGACCGGGAGATTATTCTGGGCTAGCCAATTTTGACCCCCCCAGTCAGTTTTGACCCCCCCTTCAAACTTTAAGAGTAAGTACGTTAGGACCATTTAAAACGAAATATATGTTTGTGTGCACAAAATCTGTTGGAAAAATGATCTAAAAAATTAAAATTAAAAAAAATTAATTCTAAAAAAAAAGAAGAAAGTTTTGACGCTTCCTTTTAAACTTCAAAAATACGTACACTAGGACCTTTTAAAACGAAATGTACGCATAAATAAATGCATCTATGCATCTCCTCCCGGTCAAAATCAGCTAGCCCAGAATGATCCCCCGGTCAAAACTGACTAGGCCAGACAGTTTTGACCCCCCCCCCCCTTCAAACTTCAAGAATTAGTACTTTAAGACTTTTTAAACCGAAATGAATGTAAATGTGGACAATATTTGTTAGAAAAATGATATTACAACAAACAAAACAAAAACCCTTAACTCTAAAAAAAAAAAAGTGTCGACGCTTCCCTTGAAACTTCAAAAATAAGTACACTAGGACCTTTTAAAATGAAATGTCGCATAAATGAATGCATCTATGCATCTCCACAAGTTTGGGGGGGGGGTCATTCTGGGCTAGCCCAGAATGACCTCCCGGTCAAAATCAGCTAGCCCAGAATGACCCCCCGGTCAAAACTGACTAGGCCAGTCAGTTTTGACCCCCCCTTTAAACTTTGAGAATAAGTACCTTAGGACCATTTAAAACGAAAAATATGTATGTGTGCACAAAATCTGTTGGAAAAATGATCTAAAAAATTAAAATAAAAATAAAAAAATTCTAAAAAAAATAAAAAAGTTTTGACGCTTCCTTTGAAACTTTAAAAATAAGTACACTAGGACCTTTTAAAACGAAATGTACGCACACATGAATGCATCTATGCAACTCCACAAGTTTGGGGGGGGGGTCATTCTGGGCTAGCCAGAATGACCTCCCGTTCAAAATCAGCTAGCCCAGAATGATCCCCCGGTCAAAACTGACTAGGCCAGTCAGTTTTGACCCCCCCCCCTTCAAACTTCAAGAATTAGTACTTTAAGACTTTTTAAACCGAAATGAATGTAAATGTGGGACAATATTTGTTAGAAAAATGATATTACAACAAACAAAACAAAAACCCTTAACTCTAAAAAAAAAAAAGTGTCGACGCTTCCCTTGAAACTTCAAAAATAAGTACACTAGGACCTTTTAAAATGAAATGTACGCATAAATGAATGCATCTATGCATCTCCACAAGTTTGGGGGGGGGGGGGGTCATTCTGACCTCCCGGTCAAAATCAGCTAGCCCAGAATGACCCCCCGGTCAAAACTGACTAGGCCAGTCAGTTTTTGACCCCCCCTTTAAACTTTGAGAATAAGTACGTGAGGACCATTTAAAACGAAAAATATGTATGTGTGCACAAAATCTGTTGGAAAAATGATCTAAAAAATTAAAATAAAAATAAAAAAATTCTAAAAAAAATAAAAAAGTTTTGATGCTTCCTTTTAAACTTTAAAAATAAGTACACTAGGACCTTTTAAAACGAAATGTACGCATAAATGAATGCATCTATACATTTCCACAAGTTTGGCGGGGGGGGGGGGGGGTCATCCTGGGCTCAGTTTTGACCCCCCCTTCAAACTTCAAAAATTAGTACTTTAAGACTTTTTAAACCGAAATGAATGTAAATGTGAACAATATTTGTTAGAAAAAGGATATTACAACAAACAAAACAAAAACCCTTAACTCTAAAAAAAAAAAAAAGTTTCGACGCTTCCTTTGAAACTTCAAAAATAAGTACACTAGGACCTTTTAAAACGAAATGTGCGCATAAATGAATGCATCTATGCATCTCCACAAGTTTGGGGGGGGGAGTCATTCAAGGCTAGCCCAGAATGACCTCCCGGTCAAAATCAGCTAGCCCAGAATGACCCCCCGGTCAAAACTGACTAGGCCAGTCAGTTTTGACTCCCCCCCCCTTCAAACTTCAAGAATTAGTACTTTAAGACTTTTTAAACCGAAATGAATGTAAATGTGGACAATATTTGTTAGAAAAATGATATTACAACAAACAAAACAAAAACCCTTAACTCTAAAAAAAAAAAAAAAAAAATGTTTCGACGCTTCCCTTTAAACTTCAAGAATAAGTACACTAGGACCTCTTAAAACAAAACATACGCATGTATGTGTTCTGCGCGAACTTAGAATCCGGTTTCATTCTAGAATGGACCGGGTCCAGGTTGGAATTCTAACCCTGCGCAAGTACAGGGGTGCCATTCTAGAATGAAACCCTTGAATAAAGGGGGCCGTAATGTTTGTAGGTAAGACTGAGTTGTCTTCCCTTGAATTATCTCCACCTGCACCTTCCCTTTGATAAAATGGGGCTGACTGATTTGTCTACCCCTGAAAAAATCCTTTGGCGATCTTGCGATGTCATGTCATGTCAAGAAAGTTGACACTCCTGAGTACGCAATAAACAAAGGCAGACCATAGCAAGGGGGACTACCAGGGCGGTATTGTTTGCAGGGCAGTTGTTTTTGTGATGAGAGCCGGTTGCGGCCGCTTGCAATGTCAGCGCTGTCTCCCTCTCGGAAATGTCCGGTTTTTTGACAATTTTTTTGACAGACAGACAGACAGACGGTCAGACCGACTAACCGACAGACAGACCAACAGAAGGACAGAGTGAGTTATAGAGCTGTTGTCACAGGTTTAAAAAAAGGTTGATATTATATCTTCACAATTCAGAAGACCAACTTCATGTATATGAATAAGATTAAAAGTTACAAGCGAGATCGGCAAAACACTGTCAGTCCGGAAATTTCCGTTCGTAGCGATCAGTGCTGAGTGTCTCTCAAAATCGTAATCACTTTCAGAACATCACAATCCCAATTCACGATGTCTTTGAGTAAAGTGTAAAAAACCCGAAAAAAAACCCCAACCAAACACACAAAAAACAAAAACAAACACAGAAAATCCACATTTGTGGCTTTGGTTGTGTGATAGTCTAACTGAAATGACTATTCCAACTTGGACCCAAATTCCAACCTTGCGCACGGCCGATTCTAGAATGGACCAGTTTCATTCTAGAATGGCACCCCTGTACTTGCGCAGGGTTAGAATTCCAACCTGGACCCGGTCCATTCTAGAATGAAACCGGATTCTAAGTTCGCGCAGAACATATGTATGCATCTATGCATCTCCCCAGGTTTGGGGGGGGGGGGGGGGGGGGTCAAAATCAGCTAGCCCAGAATGACCCCCCCCCCCTAAAATTGTGGAGATGCAAGTTATCCAGAGAATGAAATTGTTTTGAGCGCTCTGGCAGCGTTAGTTTGTCAGAACAAGATGTTGTCCATATTAGGCAACCTTCCCCTACTTAGATGAGTGATAGGCACCAATATCCCGTAGGACATGTACAACTTTGCCAATTCGCACGTTTTTGGGAATCTTACCATTACATCCTAAGATGACTTATAGCTTAAGTAAATCCACGACCTTTCTTATGTACAAGCATTTTTGTCTCACTTTTTTCAGGTGCATTACAACAGACTTCGCTGGGCATCTCAAGTGAAACAACTGGTAAGGTAGTCCGGTGTAACAGGCCATTTTGACACATAGTCAGTTTTGACCGGGAGGTCATTCTGGGCTAGCTGATTTTGACCGGGAGGTCATTCTGGGCTAGCCAATTTTGACCCCCCCAGTCAGTTTTGACCCCCCCTTCAAACTTTAAGAGTAAGTACGTTAGGACCATTTAAAACGAAATATATGTTTGTGTGCACAAAATCTGTTGGAAAAATAATCTAAAAAATTAAAATTAAAAAAAATTAATTCTAAAAAAAAAAAGAAAGTTTTGACGCTTCCTTTTAAACTTCAAAAATAAGTACACTAGGACCTTTTAAAACGAAATGTACGCATAAATGAATGCATCTATGCATCTCCACAAGTTTGGGGGGGGGGGGTCATTCTGGGCTAGCCAGAATGACCTCCCGGTCAAAATCAGCTAGCCCAGAATGACCCCCCGGTCAAAACTGACTAGGCCAGTCAGTTTTGATCCCCCCCCCTTCAAACTTCAAGAATTAGTACTTTAAGACTTTTTAAACCGAAATGAATGTAAATGTGGGACAATATTTGTTAGAAAAATGATATTACAACAAACAAAACAAAAACCCTTAACTCTAAAAAAAAAAAAAAAGTGTCGACGCTTCCCTTGAAACTTCAAAAATAAGTACACTAGGACCTTTTAAAATGAAATGTACGCATAAATGAATGCATCTATGCATCTCCACAAGTTTGGGGGGGGGGGGTCATTCTGGGCTAGCCCAGAATGACCTCCCGGTCAAAATCAGCTAGCCCAGAATGACCCCCCGGTCAAAACTGACTAGGCCAGTCAGTTTTGACCCCCCCTTCAAACTTTGAGAATAAGTACGTGAGGACCATTTGAAACGAAAAATATGTATGTGTGCACAAAATCTGTTGGAAAAATGATCTAAAAAATTAAAATAAAAATAAAAAAATTCTAAAAAAAATAAAAAAGTTTTGACGCTTCCTTTTAAACTTTAAAAATAAGTACACTAGGACCTTTTAAAACGAAATGTACGCATAAATGAATGCATCTATACATTTCCACAAGTTTGGCGGGGGGGGGGGGGGGGGGGTCATCCTGGGCTCAGTTTTGACCCCCCCTTCAAACTTCAAAAATTAGTACTTTAAGACTTTTTAAACCGAAATGAATGTAAATGTGAACAATATTTGTTAGAAAAAGGATATTACAACAAACAAAACAAAAACCCTTAACTCTAAAAAAAATAAAAAATAAAGTTTCGACTCTTCCTTTGAAACTTCAAAAATAAGTACACTAGGACCTTTTAAAACGAAATGTACGCATAAATGAATGCATCTATGCATCTCCACAAGTTTGGGGGGGGGAGTCATTCAAGGCTAGCCCAGAATGACCTCCCGGTCAAAATCAGCTAGCCCAGAATGACCCCGGTCAAAACTGACTAGGCCAGTCAGTTTTGACCCCCCTCCCCCCACCTTCAAACTTCAAGAATTAGTACTTTAAGACTTTTTAAACCGAAATGAATGTAAATGTGGACAATATTTGTTAGAAAAATGATATTACAACAAACAAAACAAAAACCCTTAACTCTAAAAAAAAAAATAAAAAAAAAGTTTCGACGCTTCCCTTTAAACTTCAAGAATAAGTACACTATGACCTTTTAAAACAAAATATACGCATATATGTATGCATCTATGCATCTCCCCAGATTTGGGGGGGGTCAAAATCAGCTAGCCCAGAATG
>NC_090252.1:42592924-42600705 GCF_037325665.1 Littorina saxatilis
ATGCGTGCGTATGTACATGTGTGTGTGTGTGTGTGTGTTTGTGTGGGTGTGTGTATGTTCTATAAGAGATAAAGAGAGAGAGAAAGAGAGAGAGAAAGAGAGAGAGAGAGAGAGAGAGAGAGAGAGAGAGAGAGTGGGTGGTTTGGTTTGTGTTTGTGCGTGTGCGTAAGTGTATGTGTGTGTGTATGTGTGTTTGTTTGTAAAGGTGTGTATATCCGTCTGTCAATATGTGCGTATGGGGGGGTGTTTTGTGTGTACAGTGAAGTGTGTGTGAGAGAGTGAGTGAGTGCATGTGTGTATGTGTGTACGTGTGTAACTTGGGTGTGTGTGTGTGTGTGTGTGTTTGAGAGAGAGAGAGAGAGAGAGAGAGAGAGAGAGAGAGAGAGAGAGAGAGAGGTAGAGAGAGAGAGGTTTGTTTTTCGCTGGGGTATGCAGTGCCTTGGCGTTGCACATCTACTTAATTTATTTGTACATTTCGTTTTAAAAAGTCCTAGTGTACTTATTTTTGAAGTTTCGAAGGCGGTGTCAAAAAAAAAATTATATTTTTATTTTTTAAATTTTTTTTAAAATTTGTTTAAATCATTTTTGCAACAAATATTGTGCACATATACATATATTTCGTTTTAAAAGATCCTAACGTACTTATTCTTGAAGTTTGAAGGGGAGGTCAAAACTGACTGGCCTAGTCAGTTTTGACCGGGGGGTCATTCTGGGCAAGCTGATTTTGACCGGGGGGTCATTCTGGGATAGCTGATTTTGACCCCCCCCTAACCTTGGGAGATGCATAGATGCATACATACATGCGTATGTTTTGTTTTGAGAGGTCCTAGTGTACTTATTCTTGAAGTTCGAAGGGAAGTGTGGAAAGTTTTTTTTTTTTTAAGTTTTTTTTTTCTTTTCTTGTAATATCCTTTTTCTAACAAATATTGTCCACATTTACATTTATTTCGGTTTAGAAAGTTATAGTACTAATTCTTGAAGTTTGAAGCGGGGGGGGGGGTCAAAACTGACTGGCCTAGTCAGTTTTGACCGGGGGGTCATTCAGCTGGGCTAGCTGATTTTGACGGGAGGTCATTCTGGACTAGCCCTCCCCCCTCAAACCTTAGATATATGTAGTTATACATATATGCATAAATATTGTTTCTAAAGGTCTTAATGTACTCATTCTTGAAGTTTGCAGGGGGGTCAAAATTGACTAGGGGGGGTCAAAACTGACTAGCCCAGAATGACCTCCCGTTCAAAATAGGCTAGCCTAGAATGACCGGGAGCCCAGAATGACCTCCCGGTCAAACTGGGCTGCTTCAAAATAGGCTGCTACACCGGTCAAGCAAGAACAGAAGCGAGCACGTTAGCTGCTTTTCAGTCATCTTGGCTGGAAAAGAAAGCTGTCCCTTGAACCTTGATCTTCCATTACAGTTGCTAACGATGAATTCTTTATGAACAACATGCTCTAGCACAATTGTTGCCGGCGACTATATTTGTGACCCTCCACCACGGAATGAGTCGCATGTCACCTTTGCATGATTTTCATATTTTTTACATTTTCCTAAAGAGTTTGTAATGCTCTATCTAGTGGTGAGAACCGTTTCAGAAAAGAGCGAACACTGTTTGAGTTATAAGCCTGTGGCGAAGGTGACCCTCACACTGTTACCAGACACCCCCCGGACTTATATTAAGCCTAGCGCAGAACCGCGCGAGGTGACATGCGACTCAATCCGTGGTGGAGGGTCACATTTGACCATTGACTGTGTTTCCAAAGAATCATATAAATTGTATGTTTACTCAAGTAATGTCCCAACACCAACAGCCCTAATTTTGTTTCTTGGTTGTCATGTGTGGTGGTTCTACGTTAACGTTAATTGCGTTAGCTGAAACCATCTTGAATGAAACTTAAATGTAAAATGTTGAAAATCTGACCAATAGTCGTATGAATCCCAATCCTAATATTTCCATTGAGGTTGTGATGTTTTATTTGTACAATGTGTTCAAAACACAAATCTGTTTGCTTTATCTGTAACGTTATAGTGACACTTTTTCACCCATGCAATCAAAGACAATGTTCTAATACTGATGATTTTATAGTGTTTCAACAAAAATCATTTAGATAATGTAATGTAATGATCAATTAAAAAAACCTTTTTACATTTAGTCAAGTTTTGACTTAATGTTTTAGTAACATAGAGAGGGAATCGAGACGAGGGTCGTGGTGCATGTGTGTGTGTGCGTGTGTGTATGTGTGTGTGTGTGTGTGTGTGTGTGTGTGTGTGTGTGTGCGTGTGTGTGTGTGTGTGTGTGTGTCTGTCTGTCTGTCTGTCTGTGCGTGTGTGTGTGCGATTCAGACTAAACTACTGGACCGATTTTTATGAAATTTGACATGAAAGTTCCTGGGAATGATATCCCCGGATGGTTTTTTTCATTTTGTCGATAAATACCTTTGATGACGTCATATCCGGCTTTTTGTAAAAGTTGAGGCGGCTCTGTCACACCCTCATTTTCAATCAAATTGATTGAAATTTTGGCAAAGCAATTTTGGACAAAGGCCGGACTTTGGTATTGCATTTCAGCTTGGTGACTTAAAAACTAATGATTAACTTTGGTCATTAAAAATCGGAAACCTGTAATTAACAAAAAAATGTTTATTAAACGATTCAAAAATAATTTCATCTTATTCTTCGTCATTTTCTGATTTCAAAAACATACATATGTTATATTTGGATTAAGAACAAGCTCTGAAAATTAAATATATAAAAATTATGATTAAAATAAAAATTCCGAAATCGATTTAAAAACAATTTTATCTTATTCCTTGTCGGTTCCTGGTTCAAAAAGCATATAGATATGTTATGTTTGAATTACAAACAAGCTCAGAAATCTAAAAATAATAGAAACACAGAAAAGCTTGTTATCCTGCTCAGCGCAACCACTACCGCACTATTCTGCATGGCTTGTCGATTTCACTGCCTTTGCCACGAGCGGTGGACTGACGAAACTACGAGTAAGTGGTCTTGGTGAAAAAATGCAGTGTGTTCAGTTTCATTCCGTAAACTTGACTAAATGTAGTAATTTCGCCTTACGCGACTTGTTTCTTTCTTCATTCCCCCGCGCGCCCTTTTCTTCTTTTTTAACATAGAGGGGGAATCGAGACGAGGGTCGTGGTGTGTGTGTGTGTGTGTGTGTGTGTGTGTGTGTGTGTGTGTGTGTGTGTGTGTGTGTGTGTGTGTGTGTGTGTGTGTGTGTGTGTGTGTATGTGTGTGTGTGTGTCTGTCTGTATGTGCGTGTGTGTGTGTGTAGAGCGATTCAGACCAAACTACTGGACCGATCTTTATGAAATTTGACATAATAGTTCCTGGGAATGATATCCCCGGACATTTTTTCCTTTTTTTCGATAAATACTTTTGATGACGTCATATCCGGCTTTTTGTAAAAGTTGAGGCGGCACTGTCACACCCTCATTTTTCAATCAAATTGATTGAAATTTTTGTAAAGCAATCTTCGACGAAGGCCGGACTTCGGTATTGCATTTCAGCTTGGTGGCTTAAACATTTTTTTTTTAAACGATCCAAATTTACGTTCATCTTATTCTACATCATTTCCTGATTCCAAAAACATAAAAATATGTTATATTTGGATTAAAATCAAGCTCTGAACATTAAAACGAAGAGAGGTACAAAAAAGCGTGCTATGCAGCACAGCGAAACCACTACTGCACTGAACAGGCTCGTCAGTTTCACTCCGTTATGCACAAGCGGCGGACTACGGTCTTTGTGAAAAAGTGCAGTGCGTTCAGTTTCATTCTGTGAGTTCCACAGCTTGACTAAATGTAGTAATTTCGCCTTACGCGACTTGTTCTATACTATATTTTGTTTGCTTATGCTTCACTTGGTTTCTTGTTTATTTGTGCTTGTTTTTTTCGTTGGAACAACAAAATCAGATGTTTCCAAGGTCACCCCTGCCAACACGACACTTGTTGGTAAGAGTAACACACTCACTCTATCCCAAACTTACAAACTTACCATCCTGGGTTGTACTTTCATGTTTCTAACTATGTACGTAGGCTGTTTCATAATTATTTAGAATCTCAGAAACGGAAACACATATCAACAATCTAACCAGGCCATTTTCTAGACCAATCCTTCCCCGACGGCGTTTGTGCCAAGCCTCGAATATTTTCGACCATTAGTGGTGGACACAGCAGTCAGACGTGACTGTATGCCTGTCCTCAAGAGTCACAGTGTACTGTTTAAATACCTTGATCTAGCGACGAAAGATGCACACCATTTTTTAGGGCTTCTTGTTATTTGAACTTGGCAGGGGTTGGGTCACCTGTTTAACCACCCGAACAGACGACAGTTGTTTGGTTTCAGAGTGGAACTAATTAACCCAGGTTTCGTCACCACTGACGATATTCCATGTTGATTTCGACAAGCCATTGCTGATTATTTACAGTATTGTCAGGCAACACTCTGCCCTACCCCACTTTTTCCCGTCACTGGGTTCATGTGGTACCCAACCGGCAAATCGCTTTGGGGCATTAAATATTTGTGTAAGATCTTTTCAAATGCAGAGCTTGCCAAGGGAATATTGCATCTACCTGAATATAATTAAGTGATCTTCTCTTATTATCTGTTCAACAACGCCAATGTTTTCGAGGATAACGGATGAAATGAGTAGACCAGGGTGGGTATGATTTTCGAGGCTCCGTCTACCCGGTTTGAAATTGCTGTACCAGTTTTACACCACGTCTCTCCAAAGAGCGTTCATCCTAAAACATGTCATCACACTTTCATGCACATCGGCCTGTTTTAACCCTTATTTTGTAGTTATTGTAAGTTATCGGTCCAAAATCGCGAATTTGAGCTTCATGACGCAATTTCATACATTGCGCGGTGAGTATCTTCCCGAGTCGACCATATGAAAACGACATAATTCTGGAACTTCATTTTTTGTGTCAAGCCTCACGATAGTCTATTATTTGACGGCATGTTTTTTTTTAACGCCATATTGCCAGGAGCCTGGATTCTAAATAATAATGGAACAGCCCTCGTATCTATCATTCCATTGTGCTTAGAAGCAGTGTGAGAACAACAAGACAAAATGTAGAGACGAAAACAAGTAAGCTTGCACATTTAACTGTTAATGTAGCAAATGTGTATATTTGTTAATCCTCTATGATAATTTAACCTACCTACCTACCTTGTTCAAGAAATGCTAAACACTCACACACGTGGATTCAAGTCTCATCATGGAAGTTGGTTGGACATGAACAGTTCTGACAACGTTCTCAGAAACCACTGAGGCAACACGTGTTTCAGAAAACCAATGTAACTTAGATAACAAACAAACACACAAGCAACAACAACCACAACAACACAAACATCATCATCAATAACAACAACACAAACAACAAAATCACATGCCATTTGTGTTTTAGCCTTGAAATACGAGTTTGTGCATTTATTGGTCAGTGATGTTTTAATCCCATGACTGTGTTGCCAAAACAAAATACTCAGAAACAAATTTTGTTTGGTAAATTATGTGTACTTGTCATTGCAAACCAATTTTTCAAAACGTGCATATCTTTTGTTTTCTCAGAAGAGTCAACATATACCTCACCCAAAAAAGATGACTCAACTTCCGCAAACGTAGTGCTGGCAGAGCTTCGTCTTTTTGTTGTGCTCCTGGGTTCAGTGGGATGTGTGACACTATTGGCTGCTCTGTACATTGTGTACACGGTTTTGTGTCCGACGGCGACGTACAGTGAAAATAGGTATTCTGCATGCTATTGTAACCAGTTGAAGCAGACATTTTAAAAATCGAATGTATGTTAAAAGTTTCTTAACAGGTTTGATCCACATGTCTGAACCTTAACGCCGTTGTTGTATCAGGCAGTCTGCTTCTTCTTCTTCTTCTTCTTCTTCTTCTTCTTCTTCTTCTTCTTCTTCTTCTTCTTCTTCTTCTTCTTCTTCTTCTTCTTCTTCTTCTTCTTCTTCATCATCGTCGTCGTCTTCATTTTTTCCTTGTTACATTTAGTCAAGTTTTGACTAAATGTTTTAACATAGAGGGGGAATCGAGACGAGGGTCGTGGTGTATATGTGTCTGTTTGTGTGTGTGTCTGTGCGTGTGTGTGTGTAGAGCGATTCAGAGTAAACTACAGGACCGATCTTTATGACATTTTACATGAGAGTTCCTGGATATGATGTCCCCAGATGTTTTTTCATTTTTTCGATAAATGTCTTTTATGACGTCATATCCGGCTTTTTGTAAAAGTTGAGCGGCACTGTCACACCTTCATTTTTCAATAAAATTGTTTGAAATTTTGGCCAAGCAATCATCGACAATGGCCGGACTTTGGTATTGCATTTCATCTTGGAGGCTTACAAATTAAAGAATGATTTTGGTCATTAGGCATCTGAAATTTGTAATTAAAATTGTTTTTTTTTAAATGATCCAAAATTACGTTCATCTTATTTTTCATCATGTTCTGATTCCAAAATCATATAAATATGTTATATTCGGATTAAAACGAAGCTCTGAAAATTAAAAATATAAAACTTATGATTACAATTAAATTTCCGAAATCGATTTAAAAACAATTTCGTCTTAATCCTTGTCGGTTCCTGATTCTAAAAACATATAGATATGATATGTTTTGATTAAAAAAACGCTCAGAAAGTTAAAACGAAGAGAGGTACAGTAAAGCGTGCTATGAAGCACAGCGCAATCGCTACCGCGCCAAACAGGCTCGCCACTTTCACTGCCTTTTGCACTAGCGGCGGACTATACGCTCAGTTTCATTCTGTGAGTTCCACAGCTTGACTAAATGTAATAATTTCGCCTTACGCGACTTGTTGTTCTTCTTCTTCTTCTTGTTCTTGTTCTCTCTCTTCTTCTTCTGCCTGTTTTTGTTCGTTTTCTTATTCTAAGTCTCGTTTACCATTAATCCAGACTGTGAATCAGTTAAAGCACGAACATTTCTTGCATCTGTTTATCCAGTACACTTTAATGTGAGTGTGAGCAAGTTATTATTGTTAAAATCATGTCAGGCACATGGATCAATTTAAGGTATGTGATTGTAGCTTGTAAAAATCCATCACATTCATTGAACACTTAAGACATCAAATAAGTGTATACACTTTGCTTCCTGCACAGTGAACATTATTGTCAATGTGTTAACAAAGTATAATTGTTTTTAATTTCAGATCGGGCACTCATGGATGTCTTAAGGTATTTCTTTGTCAACAGTAATCATGCATGTTATAATGTACTTTGTTTGGTTGACACACATCTTAAACAATGTCGCTTTGCTTGCTTCACGTTACATAGTCCTAGCCGACTTATTGAAAATAACTAATTTATACAAGAGCATCCACTCCGTATCTTGGAAGGGGTAGGAGGAGGGAGTGGCTTGTCTATTTCATGAGCACGGATTTGTTAACGTTATGAAATGGTAACATTATATGTGTATGGTTTGTTTGTTTGGTTGGTAATTATGTGCTACGTTGGGGTTTATATTGAGTTTGGCTGCTTTGATACTGCCAACGGAAGTATTTATTATGCTATTGTAATAAACTTACCTACTGAAGTATTTATTTGTATCTCATGATAAATTGACACGTGTTTCTGTCAATAATATAAACCATATAATCAGAAATGTCATGTACACCATTGTAATATTGAACGTACTTAACGTGTTCGTGTTTCAGTGCAGCTGTACCCTCTCTCGCGATGAATGGACGCAAACGAATGAACGCATTGTCAAACCAGGCAAGAAATATTATCAT
>NC_090252.1:42600905-42610905 GCF_037325665.1 Littorina saxatilis
TGGCAACCAATCCTAGCACTAACCCCATAATGCCAGACGCCAGGCGGAGCAGCCACTAGATTGCCAATTTTAAAGTCTTAGGTATGACCCGGCCGGGGTTTGAACCCACGACCTCCCGATCACGGGGCGGACGCCTTACCACTAGGCCAACCGTGCCGGTTAGACAATTGAGTACATGTATACGAAATAGCATTTCCTGACGGGATAATTTTGAGTGACACCAGGGTCATCGATCCGCAGGACATAATTATGAGCGTTTATTCCCATGGACCTCGAGCTCATAGCCAAAATGAGTTTCAATAGCTTTACCCATTTGGGAGAAATGAGTACATATATATGTTAGTCATATTGAGAACAGACACAAGTCAAACGGGATAATTGCACTATGATCAACAAACTACTTCGTTTGAATGCAAATGTGTTGTTTGTCCCCCAGAAAGTGGACGTTTGCGTTTGTTCCGGTCAGTCTATATGTCACACAAGTCACTAAAATATCACTCACGCGAACTGTCAAGACGCAAAATAGATAAGTTGGTAAATTGCTCTCCTAACGTGACAAAACGAAAGTGTCTGAGGCAGGAGATCGAATCCCATTGGCGTCGTTAATTTTAAAAAAAGCTCACTTGGTGACGCAGGGGTTTGTCGGACCTGTTCTTCTTAGGGGTTGGGGAGGGGGGAGGTGTTGCGTTGTTGTTGTTGTTTTTTGGGGGAGAAGAACATTGCAGTTATGATAAAAAAAATTCTGTCAATATTTGTCCCGCGCTAATCTGTGTGAAATCGCTTACCCCGGCGTTGCCAATCATAATTCATATATTAATACAGGTACTGGTAGCCTCAGTCACACGAAATTGCTAATGTCTGTGGTACTGGGCAACTTTCACGTTATTCCTTTTGCATGGGCATAGTGGAGGCCACCTCAATCAGGACTGGCTGGGACTAATGTGTTTATTTTTTTTAATTAAGTGGGTTTATTTGAACATTAAATATTTTTACCTACCGCCGGATGCCCTTAGGCACCCCTGAAGCTCGACATGCAGCCGTCCGGGATAAAACTGCCCGAGAATCCAATAAACACTTTAGACAACACAGTATCATGTCAAATCAAGTTCACTCTCAAACCTATCAAGTTATTATTGTTGTTACTTATTGGAATGGCAAACGGAACATCCATTGCCTATGGTTTTTGTAATGACATAGCTGTATTTCTCCCTGAAACTTTTGCAAATTATTAGTAGGCCAGTTGGTTAGGACACTCTTGCTTCATCACGTTCTAATCACGCACGTTCGAATCCACGCGGTGTCACTTTTTTTTTCTCCCTTTCCCCTACGCTACATTACTTTTCAGGGAATGTGTGCTGTTCATTGTTATTTTATTTTACTGATACGTTTTTTTTATAATTTAATTCGTCATCCAGCGGGGACGTTTGCGATTGTTCCATTCCGTAAGTATGTATGTATGTCACAATATAGGAACTGCGATAAATCCTGAACGGCTAAGTATTTTTCAACCAAACGTTGTAGGTAGATGTAGACACACGATAGCCTATTGCGTGCAACATTTATATTGGATAGGTCAAAGGTCAAGGTCATTACGGGGCCCGATGGTCAAAATACATAATCAGCCATGTCTCCCAAAGTTCTGGGAATATTTCAATGAAACTTGTTTTCATTACATACTCTGAGGACGGGTCTACAAAATAGCAGTTAAAAATTACATAATCACAGCAAAAATGTTTTTCTCAGAAAATCGAGTTGAATTTTTTCTTCTTTTTTTTCCCCCTTAAGTTGAAGGGACTAATGTGCTGCGTCTTCATGTTTAATTTCATTTAAAAAAAAATGGTTGGCTGGTTCCAAAGTTATAAGGGTTTTAACCATCATATTTGTGGTAATCATATGACTGATAGTTATAAGGCTTCGCTGATCAGGGGAGCTAATCTACTCCACTGAATCACCATCGCTTTGAAGCTATGAATACAATAATAAATCAGTCATGATTCAGACAAGATAAGTCGACCATTGCAACAATAATAGCAATTGATAATGGTATGGATTCGCATAGACACTTTAATATCCACACCATCAGTGATTAATGAAAATCATAAAACATTTGTTACATCCCGTGAGGAGCACGAGTATTGCTAGTGATAATAATTATAAACATTTAGAATCCGAATACTTCCTAATGCAAGGAGCCCTAGTCGTTTACATAAACCGAAGATGGGGAGGTAGAACTTTTCTCTCCCTTCTTCAATGCTAGCGTTCTTGGCCAGGGCACGGTAACTTGATACCAACACGAACAGGAACGCTGAAACCATGGTCCTGTGGCGCCGCTAACCCGTAACCGGTGGTCAGCATCTGAGTTACAGTGCTAGCTCGGCGAAGCCACGGCGAAAGGGCTACGGCTGTAACCCGATAACGGCACCGGCTGATAACAAGTTCACGCTGATATCAATGGCCTTGCTGCATCGCCAACTACCCTTCTGAGGCTCGGGCACCCCGCTGCACTAGCCTCTCCTTTCACCTCTACTTCTGGTGGCCCAATCGGAGGTTCCTCTGCTAGCCACCGATGCTCTGGTTGCTTCAACTTTACGTGATATTTGACATCCTTGACCTCTGATAACATCTAGCCTTGTGTAGAGCACTTGATCACAAAATCAGGACTATTATAATTAAGACAAGTACTATACACTTATAACTTTTTTCATATTTTTTTCTTGCTGTTTATTTTTAGTATTATCATAAAACCATTAATATTACAATTAAGTTCTCATGACCCACAATCTTGACAATAACTGAAATAATGACATCAGTGACTATGCCTTGAAGCTCTTGGACAACATTCAAGTGTGTGATATTTATACTGATATTACTGACTTGAAAAATAACTGTGAAGTAAAATGCTTATACATGTACTGTCTTAATATACTGTTTAAAACGTTCGCCAGAGACGTTTCTGTTTAATTTTGGTAGCACTTATTTGAGCCTCGTGCTTTTGTGTTTCTTCATCTTGCCCTTTCTATTGTAATTCGGACTGTTGGATAAATATGTATTTAAACCAAAAGAAGGCGTACTTCTCTTTTTAACTGTCAATAGTTCGATGAAACAACGCATCAGTTCAGGCGCAGTCAAGTCCAGACAAGCCCCTGTCAGTCACTCCAGTACACGCGTTCGGAATGCACGACAAGCTTGATACGGTTAGTTAAACACTTCCCCTCCGCCTTTGGTAACTTGACACTGATAGCGCGGCGGGGAGGTAGCTCAGTTGGTAGCGCGCTGGCTTTGTAGCCAGTCGGTCGCTATCAGCGTGGGTTCGATCCCCACGTTCGGCGAGAGATTTATTTCTCGGAGTCAACTTTGTGCAGACTCTCTTCGGTGTCTGAACACCCCCGTGTGAACACATGCGCACGAAAAAGATCCCACGTTCACAGCGAAAGTCTCAGGGCTTGGAAAACACGAAGACACGCATGCATCATCTCTCGTCTCCGATTATAATGATCGTATTTCGATACTTTGACGAGACAAACCCAATGCTGGTGTGTCGAAGAAGACAGCCACAGCGGGCTTGTTCGAATCAAAGTATCACACCATAACTTCAACGTATTACCAATACCTGTCCCAATATAGACCAGTTGGTCTAAGAGGACGTTAAACCCTAAAAGTCAGTCACACTGATAGCCGAAGGCGCAGCTCCTTTGCCCAGTCCATAAAACAAGAGGCACATATACACGCACAGGGGTAGAGGAGACGAAATAGGTGAATAAGAATAATCAGATATGTAATAGTTTTACTGCATTATAACAAACATTTAGGTGTTAATGTTGCTATTTTAAATTAAAGTCATGCTTTTTTTTTGTTTAAACTGTGGCGTCATTTTCTGGTTTTGTTTTTGTATCCGGGGTTGTAAGAATTTACATGACAAATACAGGCATGTGATCATGCAGCCGAGTTGCAATGAGAAAGGCAACACAGATTCAGGCAGTTCGAGTTCATCATTAAAATTGTCTACTGTTGGTCTTTGGCATGGTGCGTGTCAAGACCTCACAGTCATGCTGGGAAGAAACCCTAGGTAGTGGAAGGTTACCGCTGTTCTCCCCTCACACTCTCTGTATCTCTCACGGTCCCTCTTTCTCCTCCCCCCCCCCTCTCTCTTGTATCTTATAATAAATTTAGAGTACAAATATATATCTCTCTTTCCCCCTATCTCGATTTCTCTCCCTTTCCCTCCTCTCTCTGTTTCCCTCTTTCCTCTATCAATAAATTTAGAATACAAATTTTTTTTCTCTCTCTCTCTCTCTCTCTCTCTCTCTCTCCCTCCCTCTCTCTCCCTCCCTCTCTCTCTCTTTCTCTCTCTCTCTCTCTCTCTCTCTCTCTCTCTCTCTCTCTCTCTCTCTCTCTCTCCCTCTCTCTCCTTTTTAGAATGCAGTGAACGTTTCGACATTTATAATTGTTACAAAACATGTTTGGAAAAAGAGAAATACATTGAATTAATCGAAGATATTAAGTACAGAGTTGCTCTTACTCGTTTCCGCGCAGGAGTATCCGAAATCAACGCTCACAAGTTTCGGAACACACCAAACCAAAGAAACTGTCCTCTCTGTACAGCTGATAAAGAAGATGAACACCATGTTGTATTTTTATGTCCTTTTTATCAAGACCTTCGAGCAAAGTATTTAACAATCTCGATCTCTAAGACGCTGCAACAACAACTTGTGTATTTCTGTGGCAGTAATGAGGATAATTTGATGAACAGCTTCAGCAGATTTGTGTTCTTCATGTTACAGAAGAGACGAACCCTTAGAAATCAGGTTCAGTGACATGTCATCAGGGTCTTAATGTATTTGTTGAATTTTATGCGTGACTATAATTTATAACTGTGCAGATACTAATGCTGTTATTTTAACCACTATTGTAAGGGGCTGTGGCCTTAGACAATTAAAGATTTGTTCTTGTTCTTGTTCTTGTTCTCTCTCTCTCTCTCTCTCTCTCTCTCTCTCTCTCTATCTCTCTCTCTCTCCCATAATTTATTGATAGTGATACTAATAGTATTCCTTCTCCCCTCACGCTCTCTGTATCTCTCATGGTCCCTCTTTCTCTCCCCCCCCCTCCTACCTCTCTCTCTTATCTTATAATACATTTCTCTTCTCTATCAATAAATTTAGAATACGATATTATAATAATAATAATAATTCTCTGTATTTATATAGCGCCTTATCCGAAGTTCAAAGCGCTTTTATGCCGTGTGAGATGGAATTTTTTACACAATATATCACGCATTCACATCGACCAGCAAACCTCAAGCCTGTTAGGCGAATGTTCACCTTTCGCGGCCTTTATTCCAAGTCACACGGGTATTTGATGGACATTTTTATCTATGCCTATACAATTTTGCCAGGAAAGACCCTTTTGTCAATCGTGGGATCTTTAACGTGCACACCCCAATATAGTGTACACGAAGGGACCTCGGTTTTTCGTCTCATCCGAAAGACTAGCACTTGAACCCACCATCTAGGTTAGGAAAGGGGGGAGAAAATAGCGGCCCGACCCAGGGTCGAACACGCAACCTCTCGATTCCGAGCGCAAGTGCGTTACCACTCGGCCACCCAGTCCATATTATCTCTCTGTGCCTCTCTCTCTTACTGTCGTTGCGCGCGCACGCTTATTATGAGATAAGGGAGGTAGAGGTAGGGGGGGGGGGAGAGGGAACGTGAGCTAGAGACGAAAAAAGTGAGGAGAGAATACTATAAATATATATTATGTAATAGAGAGAGAGAGAGAGAGCGAGAGAGATATAAAAGAAAGAGAGAGAGACGAGAGAGAGAGAGCGAAAGAGAGAGAGAGAGAGATGATGATGATGGAACTTTATTTTTCAAGGATAGAGGTTTAAGGCGACGCCTTTTCTTACAACCGGTCCTTACTTCTAATACAAATATCTAATAAATGATAAACAAGTAAAGCAACATGACAAATAAACAAAGTAAACGAACGAACCAGCAAACAATCGACAAGTAAGCAAACAAGCAAATAAACATAAACAATAAAATGGCAAAGTAAGCAACATACAAATCGAAAGCGAAACATGCAACATGTTAACACATGGAAAGTGATCGACGGTAAAATTCACACGATACCAACGTTTACACTAATGCTAATAATGATTATATGGTGTAAATGATAATGATGATGATGATGATGATGATGATGATGATGATGATGATGATGATGATGATGATGATGATGATGATGATGATGATGATGATGAAGTGATGATGGAAAATCGCAACATAAATTCCACATAATACATATAATAAAGAACATATTTGTGTAATTCATAAAGCTTTGCCAATTGTTGACAGCTACTTGCACGTGTTAAGACTAGTATAGCCATCTAGGTAGACATAAAATGATTATGCAGAGCTTGTTTAAAACTCTTTAGTGAGGTTAATGATCTTATTACAGACGGAATGGAGTTCCACACCATAGCGCCAGAGAAGGCTTGACTAGTTTTGAACAAATCAATTCTGGGTATTGGTGGTAGAAAATTGATAGACCCGTACCTTTCGGTGACTCTGTGAAATAGGTCCTGAATATAGATGGGCACTTCGCCATGATATACTTTATACATCATTACAGTCTTATTAAACTGTAACTGTTTAACTAGCGGCAGGTAGTTTAGATTCTTTAACTTCAAATCAGCTGATAATTGTGGACCATTTACCATGATTTTAGCTGCCCGACGATGCCCGACGATGTTTATAGTATTCTCTCACTCCTTTATTTATTTATATGGGAGATTTATATAGCGCTTGACGTTCTCTAAGCGCTCTACATACTCTCTCTCTCTCTCTCTCTCTCTCTCTCTCTCTCTCTCTCTCTCTCTCTCTCTCTCTCTCTCTCTCTCTCTCTCTCTCTCTCTCTCTCTTTCTCTCATAATTGCTACATGTTCGATTGCTACCAGCTTGTATTTATTATTACCTGCATAGTATGCATTTGATTTTATGAATAACCACATATGTATGCTCTTCATGCCTCATCTTCAAAATAAATACAAGCTGGTAGCAATCGAACATGTAGCAATTATGAGAGAGAGAGAGAGAGAGAGAGAGAGAGAGAGAGAGAGAGAGAGAGAGAGAGAGAGAGAATTGAATTGAACTTTATTTAACAAGGATTAAGATTTAAGGCTACGCCTTTTCTTACAATCTGTCCTTGGGACGCATAGACACACAATAATATAATTAAAAAAAATAAAAAAAATTAAAAAAAATAAAAAGTTAAAAAGTCAACGAGGTCGGAAAACTGCAGCACGTGATAATAAAGATGACGATGATGATGACGATGATGATGATGATGATGACGATGATGATAATGATGAAGATGAGGCATGAAGAGCATACATATGTGGTTATTCATAAAATCAAATGCATACTATGCAGGTAATAATAAATACAAGCTGGTTGCAATCGAACATGTAGCAATTATGAGAGAGAGAACTCGAACTCGAACTCGAAAACTTTATTACCGAGGGATGATAGCATTAGGTCCATATGGTCCTTTCTTACAGCTAGTCCCTACTATAATACACACATGAAACAAAGAACAAATATGAAGAATGAAGACATTTAAACAAAAAATCAAATAAAACTAAATTATGCAGGGAAAAGTATAACAAAATAAAAATAAAAAATTCAAAAGTGTGCTTGTTAATGGAAGCATACTATGCACTTTCTCTTTCACACATCCTCACACACACTCGCACAAATTGTACACCGACTTAGTCGTTAGAGAGGGAGAGAGAGAGAGAGAGAGAGAGAGAGAGAGAGAGAGAGAGAGAGAGAGAGAGAGAGAGAGAGAGAGAGAGAGAGAGAGAGAGAGAGAGAGAGAGTATGTAAAGCGCTTAGAGAACGTCAAGCGCTATATAAATCTCCCATATAAATAAATAAAGGAGTGAGAGAATACTATAAATATATTATGGAAAAGACAGAGAGAGAGAGAGAGAGAGAGAGAGAGAGAGAGAGAGGGGGGGAGAGAGAAAGAGAGAGAGAGAGAGAGAGAGAGAGAGAGAGAGAGGGAGACAGAGACTGACACTGACACAGTTTAATTGAATATGGGCCTACAGCCCCTTTCAATGGGGGGGGGGGGGGGGGGTACACATAAATCACAGGAAAAAAAATAGAAAACATGATATTTAAACGTATGCAAAATACACAGTGGTTTGTTCCAAGCATTGCTGCTTTCCTCTATCAATAATCTTGCACATCAATGCTGCCTAATATACACATACAACCGAGAGAGAGAGAGAGAGAGAGAGAGAGAGAGAGAGAGAGAGAGAGAGAGAGAGAGAGAGAGAGAGAGAGAGAGAGAGAGAGAGAGAGAGAGAGAGAGAGAGAGAGAGAGAGAGAGAGAGAGAGATGCCTAATAAAGTTTGTTTTCAGGCCTATTCACTTCACTATTGGTCATTCTTTGTAAAAGATTGTTTCTACTCAGTTATTTACTGTCAATGATGCTTGAGACACAAGAGAACGATTGCTGTTATTTTTAAATCTGCAGTGAGAACTTTTAGGTTGTGTGTAAAAAGTTGGTTCTGTACGTATATTTCATACGTTAAGTACCTTTGAAATTCAAACCGCTACTACTTGACAAAATGATGAGCCTTATTTACAAAAATAAAGGATCGTAGTTCAAACTGTTTGTCTATGAATGTCTGAATTGAATGTGCTGTCCCGATATACAGGTCGAAATAATATGGCCACCAACATCTCTATTTCTGTGTAATAAAACCTTGGAACCGCAGGCGACGTTAAGTACCGCTATGTCCGTACGGAAAGCACTAAGTACCGCTATGTCCGTACAGAAAGCACTAAGTACCGTTGGTCATAACACCCGACTACTCCCAATTAGGGCTATGTTTCTACTCAGTTATTTGCTGTCAATGATGATTGAGATACAAGAGAACGATTGCTGTTATTTTTAAATCTGCAGTGAGAACTTTTAGGTTGTGTGTAAAAAGTTGGTTCTGTACGTATATTTCATACGTTAAGTACCTTTGAAATTCAAACCGCTACTACTTGACAAAATGATGAGCCTTATTTACGAAAATAAAGGATCGTAGTTCAAACTAACATGCCTACATATAAACATCATAAACAACACACAAAAGTATTATGTACATGGGTTTTAACATCGCAGGTACTTAGCGCGGTACCTAGTGCAGCCAAGGTCTATGCACGGTACCTAAGGCCCTCTCATACGGACATGCCGGTACTTAGCGTCAGCCTCGCACACACACACACACACACACACACACACACACAAGCATACACACGCACGCACGCACGTCTACACACACACACACACACACATACACACATACACACACACACACATACATACACACACACAAACGCACATTCACATACACTTTGTTGAGCAACATATTGAAACAGCAACAGCAGCAAGGTTCATTTATATTCAAGGGAAGTAAGCCACATTTTACGTGATCAACAAGGCTTGTCAGAGTTGCCTCCGCTTTAACTGTGCTAGGAACAGTCCGATTTTGTTTCGCAAATTAATGCAAGTTCTCCAGATATGACGTAGTTAACACATAATTATAAGTCTTACTCCGCCTATCTCAACAACACGAAACACTTTACCTTTGTAGTTTCTGGCTTGCAGCCCAATTCGTGCTAACAGTACCCCTAAGCTACCGAGGAACCTTCACAGTCATTTGAACTATCTCACCCACTGACTATATTACTTGTTCGTGATCAAAGTTCCGGGAGAAACATCGTCATGTATGTTACAGACGTCATCTTACCTTGGTCAGAGAGCTGACATCAAATGACTGTGGGCGAATATGTTTTAAATCTTCAAAGGACTAGCCTAAATAGTAAATACTTGCTTCAAACACAACTTATGTAGAGCATCCTTTGGGATTTTCTTCCCTGCATTATACACTAAAACAGTGGCATTATATTATCTTTAGCAGATATTTTTGAATCATATG
>NC_090252.1:42613405-42635905 GCF_037325665.1 Littorina saxatilis
GACAGGAAGAACGCTGGGAATTGGACTTGGACAGTAACGACTTTAGGAATCAAGGATCAGTTTTTACTTGAGTTCAACATTACGTGTGAGTATTAGCGCAAGATACACAACACACAAAACGTACCCTGGCTCTCCGACAAAGAGGTTGATCCTTCAACATACATTCTTCAACATTTTGTATGGGTTCTTTTTACATTTAGTCAAGTTTTGACTAAATGTTTTAACGTAGAGGGGGAATCGAGACGAGGGTCGTGGTGTATGTGTGTGTGTGTGTGTGTGTGTGTGTGTGTGTGTGTGTGTGTGTGTGTGTGTGTGTGTGTGTGTGTGTGTGTATGTGTGTGTGTGTGTGTGTGTCTGTCTGTCTGTCTGTGCGTGTGTGTGTGTAGAGCGATTCAGACCAAACTACTGGACCGATCTTTATGAAATTTTACATGAGAGTTCCTGGGAATGATATCCCCGGACGTTATTTTTCCTTTTTTCGATAAATACCTTTCATGACGTCATATCCGGCTTTTTGTAAAAGTTGAGGCGGCACTGTCACGCCCTCATTTTTCAATCAAATTGATTGAAATTTGGCCAAGCAATCTTCAACGAAGGCCGGACTTCGGTATTGCATTTCAGCTTGGTGGCTTAAATATTAATTAATGACTTTGGTCATTAAAAATCTGAAAATTGTAAAAAAAATAATTTGTTTTTAAAACGATCCAAATTTACGTTCATCTTATTTTTCATCATTTTCTGATTCCAAAAACATATAAATATGTTATATTCGGATTAAAAACAAGCTCTGAAAATTAAAAATATAAAAATTATGATCAAAATTAAATTTTTGAAATCAATTTAAAAACAATTTCATCTTATTCCTTGTGGGTTCCTGATTCCAAAAACATATAGATGTGATATTTTTGGATTAAAAACACGCTCAGAAAGTTAAAAAGAATAGAGATAAAGAAAAGCGTACTATCCTTCTCAGCGCAACTACTACCCCGCTCTTCTTGTCAATGTCACTGCCTTTGCATCGAGCGGTGGACTGACGATGCTGAAAAAATTGCAGTGCGTTCAGTTTCATTCTGTGAGTTCTACAGCTTGACTAAATGTAGTAATTTCGCCTTACGCAACTTGTTTTAAAGTTTTGTTTAATCTTGTCCTGTCTTCCTGGCTCTCTCATTGCAATTGTGACTGAGTGAAACCAACATTATTATTGAAAAAACACACACAAGAAGGTGCATTTTGTTTTAAAAATTGAACTACATGTATATAGCTTTGACAACCGAAGTGAAGAGACATCACTGTGCTTCTTCAAAGAAGGGAAACAAATGAATAAAGAACAAGTCGCGTAAATGGAAACTTCTATACATTGTATCAACTCACAGAATGAAATTGATCGCACTGCATTTTTTTTCACGAAGACGATGTAGCTTCGTCAATACCCTGCGTCAAGGAAATTGCTCGCACTTTACGAGAAAACGTTCTAACATTGACAATCCAGCGACAGGAAAGTAGGCTTACGCTTTTCTTGATTCTTTTTAACTTTCTGAGCTTTTTTTAAAGCCATATGTACTCGATGACTATACACGCTAATTGCTTTACCAACAGCTGGAGACAGACTAAATTAAGTTCCCTGCAAAATATTGTGGTCTAGGACCCCTTAAATGTTGAGATATTTGAATTTTCATTTTGATCTGGATCGTCCTATTTATAGATTTGGCAACACATGTAACGTTGATGCAAGGGAGAGAACACCGCGGCTTTGTTGACATCCTCACTTTTTCAGAGGCTAGAACAAGCTGTAATGCATGTATTATGGTCCGCGCATGGTGACGTATCGTCATTATATGGTCTTATGGTGCGTTTGACATCGATTGTGGGCAAACTACACTTTGTAAACACGGGAGTGCGTTAGTATGCCTTTAAATCCAAACATTACATATCTGTATATAGCTATTCTGATGAACACATGGGGGAATTCGGGGGCTGTGATTGGATGGTCTCTCCCGATCATCAAAGCATATTGCTGCCGAAGTCGGCCATTTTTCTCAATATCCAAAAGCATATTGAGAAAAATGGCCGACGCATGGTTCCGGTTTACACATCTGTACCACGCGGCGATGTTTCTATCGACAACAGCATACACTGACAACTTAAAAAGCTGTTTCAACAACTGTGTTGTGAAATCGAATGCACTTGGAGTCAGTTTTTCTTCCAAAGTCAGAAAGCGTGTAGCGGTGTGCATGTCTGCGCGAACGTGATGCGCGTAAGAAGTTTGTCTGCTATCAAAACCTGAGATCAACGCATCGACGCAAAAACTGTCATTTTGTAAGTTTGGAACAACAAATCAAGGTCATAACAGCTATATAATCGCTATTATGTTTTCAGCGTAGCAATAGGGTCCGATATTTAGACTCGAACAAGTATAATGCGACTCGTCTTCGACTCGTCGCATTATACTTGTCTCGTCTAAATATCGGACTCTATTGCTACGCTGAAAACACAATAGCTGTTAATATTTTTGAAATCAGCAAATGATAAAGAACAAGATGGAATCATTTGTAAATCGATAACTAAACCTTTTAGTTTAATTATAATTTTCAGATTTTACTAAAAGCTTTAATTTGTGCTATGGAAAAATAAAGAGAAGGTTTACATCTTAAACTGGTCAAGTGTTAAACAATTCACATATCTACACTGCTGTTTACATGGCTTTCCATTTTGTTGTTGCTTATTTACAAAAATCATCAATCTTATATATATCACACTGGATGCATTGTTTTCAGATCCTCCCAATGTGACTGGTTTGAAATTACTGGTTGAAGATGAGCCAATCGACAGTCCCGTGACGCAAGGTGATCCCGTGAATATTTCTTGCTTGTGGGACAGTGGAAATCCTCCTCACGTTCAACCGCAACTGACTGGTCGTCATGGAAACCTGACTGCTGACGTCACATCAGTTGGATTGATAAGCCACACTATTCGCGGTTCACAGTGCGATGATGCTGGTACATACGTCTGCAAGGATCAATATTTAAACGTAGCTCAGAAAACACTTCTAGTCAAATGTAAGTTTAAATGATGTATTTCCGTTATGTATCTGGTTATGAGGCAAACGGGGCACGAAAGCAGGTAAACACGAGAAGTTTACTCAGCTACAATATACCTAGCAAGCTGTATCCCTAAACTTAAATGTGGAGAAAAGACAATCATTACGCATTGTAGAGTTTGAGCAATCAAGAAAGCAAACACAAGCATGGAAATTGAAGTTGGGATATCATGTATGCAACGGCACTAATGCAAATAAGCTCAACAAGAAGTTTTATATTGGTAGCAAGAAATGTCATCTCATCTTATATCTGTCTCTCTGTCTCTCATTGTGTATTTTCTGGCAAGTTTTCTTCAACGCTATCATACGATCTCTTTCTCTCTCTCCCTCTCTCTCAGGGGCGGGGACGTAGCTCAGTTGGTAGAGCGCTGGCTTTGTAGCCAGTTGGTTGCTATCAGCGTGGGTTCGATCCCCACGTTCGGCGAGAGATTTATTTCTCGGAGTCAACTTTGTGCAGACTCTGTTCGGTGTCCGAACACCCCCGTGTGCACACATGCGCACGAACAAGATCCCACGTTCACAGCGAAAGTCTCAGGGCTTGGAAAACACGAAGACACGCATGTTGCACCACACTTTGAAGTAATCCCACACTTTGAAGTAAATTACTTCAAAGTGTGGGGATGTGCCCCACACTTTGAAGTAAACCCATTTTTTACTTCAAAGTGTGGGGGGATCTTCCCACACTTGGAAGTAAACTCAGTTTTTACTTCAAAGTGTGGGGGGATCAAACCACACTTTGAAGTAACTTACTTCAAAGCGTTGGACCTTTGCATCGCCTGTTTGAGCCTGATGATTTTGTCCAAAAAAATGGCAAAGTCTTTTGTGAACAGAAAAAGTGAGCGAGCCAAGAAACATAGTGATGTTTGTTATCAGGCTTTAAGCAATGTCCCATTGTTGTGTGTGACGAAAACTCGTGGTGACGATTTTAAAACATGTTGGGTCATGCGGAGACTATCTGGGAACAATTGGGCTATTTCGGCACGATTTTACAAGCATGGGAGGGAACATTTGGTGGGGAATTGTCGCAGTGGGGGACACTTGGTGGGGAATTGTCGCAGTGCGGATATTTGGCGAGTAATTGTCGAAGTGGGATATATTTGGCGGGAACTGTCGTAGTGGAGACATTTGGCGGGGAATTGTCGTAGTGGGGACATTTGGCGACGAATTGTCGCAGTGGGGCCGTTTGGCGGGGAATTGTCGTTGTGAGGACATTTTCCAGGGAGAATTGGCGTAGTGTGGACATTTGGCGGGGAATTGTCGCAGTGGGGGACACTTGGTGGGGAATTGCCGAAGTGGGGACATTAGGCGGGGAATTGTCGTAGTGGGGACATTTGGCGGGGAATTGTCACATTGGGGGACACTAGGCGGGGAATTGTCGCAGTGGGTTAGTTTGGCGGGGAATTGTCGCAGTGGGGATATTTTCCAGGGAGAATTGGCGTAATGGGGACATTTGGCGGGGAATTGTCGTAGTGGGGCTGTTTGGCGGGGAATTGTCGCAGTGGGGACCTTTTCCAGGGAGAATTGGCGTAGTGGGGACATTTGATGGGGAATTGTCGCAGTGGGGGACACTAGGCGGGGAATTATCGTAGTGGGGACATTTGGCCGGGAATTGTCGCATTGGGGGACACTAGGCGGGGAATTGTCGTTGTGGGTCAGTTTGGCGGGGAATTGTCGTAGTAGGGACATTTTCCAGGGAGAATTGGCGTAATGGGGACATTTGGCGGGGAATTGTCGCAGTGGCGGACACTATGCGGGGAATTGTCGTAGTGGGGACATTTGGCGGGGAATTGTCGCAGTGGGGAACACTGGGCGGGGAATTGTCGTAGTGGGGACATTTGGCAACGAATCGTCGTAGATGGGCTGTTTGGCGGGGAATTGTCGCAGTGGGGACATTTTCCAGGGAGTTTGGCGTAGTGGAGACATTTGGCGGGGAATTGTCGCAGTGGCGGACACTATGCGGGGAATTGTCGTAGTGGGGACATTTGGCGGGGAATTATCGCAGTGGGGAACACTGGGCGGGGAATTGTCGTAGTGGGGACATTTGGCGACGAATCGTCGTAGATGGGCTGTTTGGCGGGGAATTGTCGCAGTGGAGGCCATTTTGCGGGGAAATGTCGTAGTGGGGACATTTTGGTGGGAATTATCGTAGCTGGGACATCTGGCGGGGAGTTGTCGCAGTTGGAATATTTGGCGGGAAATTATCGCAGTTGCGGACATTTGGCGGGAAATTGTGACAGTGGGGACATTTTGTGGAGAAATGTCGTAGGGGGGGCTTTTTACAGTGAGCCCATGCTTGTAAAATCGTGCCGAAATAGCCCAGATAGTCTCCGCATGACCCAACATGTTTTAAAATCGTCACCACGAGTTTTCGTCACACTCAACAATGGGACATTGCTTAAAGCCCATTAACATTAAAAACAAACATCACTGTGTTTCTTGGCTCGCTCACTTTTTCTGTTCACTCATCCAAAAGACTTTGCCATTTTTTCGGACAAATTCATCAGGCTCAAACAGGCGATGCAAAAGTCCCACGCTTTGAAGTAAGTTACTTCAAAGTGTGGGAAGATCCCCCCACACTTTGAAGTAAAAACTGAGTTTACTTCCAAGTGTGGGAAGATCCCCCCACACTTTGAAGTAAAAAATGGGTTTACTTCAAAGTGTGGGGCACATCCCCACACTTTGAAGTAATTTACTTCAAAGTGTGGGATTACTTCAAAGTGTGGTGCAACACACGCATGCATCATCTCTCGTCTCTGATTATCATGATCGTATTTCGATACTTTGACGAGACAAACCCAATGCTGGTGTGTCGAAGAAGACAGCCACAGCGGGCTTGTTCGAATCAAAGTATCACACCATATCTTCAACGTATTACCAATACCTGTCCCAATATAGACCAGTTGGTCTAAGAGGACGTTAAACCCTAATCGTCAGTCAGTCCCTCTCTCTCTCTCTCTCTCTGTTTCTCTCTCTCTCTCCCTCTCCCTCTCTCTCTATCTCTTTCTCTCTTTCTCTCTCTCCCTCTCTCTCTCTCTCTCTCTCTCTCCCCCTCTCTCTCTCTCTCTCTCTCTCTCTCTCTCTCTCTCTCTCTCTCTCTCTCTCTATCTCTCTCTCTCTTTCTCTCTCTCCCTCTCTCACTCTCTCTCCCTCTCTCTCCCTCTCTCTCTCTCTCTCTCTCTCTCTCTCTCTCTCTCTCTCTCTCGTCTATTCTATTGGTCCTCCCTTTCTTTTTCTATCTCCCTCTCTCACTCTATCTTAATCATGCATATATACCGGGCAAACACGCACGTAAGCTATACTTGATTTAGCATGCAACAGTTGAGAGAAAGAGAAAGCAGAAGTCAGAGAAACAAAAAAAGCAAAGACAAGCCGATGTGAATGTATTTTTTTTTCTTGTGATCTAAAGGTAAACCAAAGTTTCCTGAGGCCTCACCTCCACTGCAGTTCAATGGAACACGTGGCCAAGATCTGGTGCTTTACTTTCCAGTGCGTACCCACAGCACAGTCATTATGTTGTGCGAGATTAGTATCGTGTGGGACATTTCAGCAGGTCATCAGGATCCCATTCTTTGCAGGTTTGTGGATAATATGTCCTTCACATCATTACTTTAGATGAGCTATATGAACTCTTATTTTGACTCAAATTGTTACCGATGAAATACAATGCAAAATATGATGCTGTGAGACAAGACAATCAGAGATATGTTTTGTGTGTGCTTTCATCCAGGTGTTGATTTTTGGGCAGGAATGAACGGCTCATGGGAACCGCCCCGGATCTGACGCTTACAGTCACGTTTAAACGCGTGAACACTCACCAAGGGGGACTACACACACTAACACTCACCAATGCTATTGGCAGAGGTCATGTCGATTTTGTCCTCAACATTGAAGGTATCTCATTTTAACATCTTTGCCAGTTTTCTCTTGCTGTCTCTTTCTCTCTGTTTCTCTTTTTCTCTGTGTATCTGGCTCTGTCTCTGTCGCTGTCTCTCTTTCTTTCTCTCTCTCTCTCTCTCTCTCTCTCTCTCTCTCTCTCTCTCTCTTTCTCTCTCTCTCTCTCTCTCTCGGGGGTCAAGGTCGACCACGAATGGCGCAGGAGGGAAAAATTTTCACAGTGCAGACAAGATGGATATTTTTCAAGTTCAAAGTGGCTATATCAAAGTTTGAGTCTCCAGAACTATACAAGTGAAAGTCTAAAGTGATTGTGTGCAGAAATCTACTGAAAATGATCGAGGTAGGACTTTGGAGGGCCAGTATTGGTCGTTTTCATTTGGCTTGTGTGGCAAAACATTTCTTGAACCGGCTTCGTGCTCAGCCCGTGTATGGTGACAGTTCTGAAATCAGTGTCAGCGACGTGTGCATTACTTGGGGATGCCTTGTTTTTCTTGCGAACATCGTGTGCTGTTTCAAAGATGTTGCGGAAAGTGCTTTTAGTACGCCATTCCCACCCCTGGGAACTGTGACTTATAATTCGTCAACAGTGACTGGCCATTTGTCAGTGCCAAGTGATGACCTTGTACACCTGTCACCGATGGCGGTGACCTTTCCGCACGCGCAGCACGCGCCATCTTTGTGCCTGGCAGTGATTGCCTTCGCGATACGACGCTTGAGATTGAGCAATGACGTAGAGGAAAACCCTGGGCCTGCTGTCAGTGGCAGTAGCGAAAGTAGTGGTGGTGGTGCGGAGTCAACTGCAGTGGCAGATAGCATCAGACACTTAGAGCAGTCGTTGCAGCAGAAGCTGGATGTCGTTCTGGCAACCATGCAAACACAGGCGGACTTTCTCAAACGACAAGAAGACATGCTTAGAAAACAAGAGACATTGATGAAGAAATTTGGGGATGAGCAAGAGACAATGAAAAAGTCCCTCAAGAAGAACGAACAGTCGATCTCCAACCTCTCCTCACAACAAGACGATCTGTATCGTGTGGTGACTAGCCTCGAGGCAGAGGTTGACAGACTGGAGGGGTTTTCCCGTCGCAACAACGTCAAGTTTTTCGGAATACCAGAAGAAGTTGGCGACACCGATGCTGACTGTGTTGTTGCAGTGAAAAACGTTCTTGACACCTACATTCCTCAGAAGCAGTGGGAGCCTGACGTCATCGAGCGAGCGCATCGCCTCGGCAAACCCAACCCCAAGAATCCCAACCCCCGCCCTATCATTGCCAAGTTCCAACGTTGGGGCGATGCGATGCGTCTCATGAAAGACCGTGAGGCACGAAGCGACATGGAGCACGACAACCTGAGAGCGGCCCAAGATCTCACCAGACGGCAGACCCAGAAGCTGAAACAGCTGAGGGAGGAGGGGAAGACGGCCTACTACACAAACGGCAAGCTACGCTTCCATGACAACCCCAGAAACAACGATGATCGCCGTGCTGACAACCGCCGGCCGGGTGGCCCCGGTTTGTTGACAAACACCGACTCGGAGACGCCCCCTGATCACGAGCAACGTCAACCAATCAGCGAAGTAGAAATAGAGCGTGACGTCAGTGACACTCAGGGTCACAGCCGTGACACTGAAGAAAATTCCGGTCGGAATTCCGGGCAGAGTGACCCCAGAGATAAGCGTGTGACCCGCTTAGCCAATCGGCAGGGCCACAAAGACATGACATTGGGTGGCGATAGTGGAGGTGGTGGGTACTCGGCCTACATTCGCAACGTGCGTGGAACTCCCACCCGTGCAGGAAACAGCGAATAGGGGCGTGGCCAAGGCTATGACAATGCAAACAAACAAGACACACAAGCACATGACAAAAACACACCTGATGTAAATAATGTTGCAACAGCAAATAAGGACAAATTGAATACTTCTTTTTCATTTCTTTGTTGGAAAATAAATGGGTTGATTGCCAAGCTAACTGACCCTGATTTTGTTGATTACATAACTTCTTTTGATGTTTGCTTTTTGTCTGAAACCTTTACTTTGCCAAGCTTTGACTTCAGTACCTATTTTAGTGATTTCATTGTTCTTCATTCACCAGGTGTGAAACTGACCAAGATGGGCCATGTTTCTGGTGGAACTGTTATGTTGATTCGTAAATGTCTGTCGGATTTTGATGAGACTATTGATACCAAGAGTGAAAATGTTTTGTGCGTAAAACTTTCAAAAGAATTGTTTGGTTGTGAGAAAGACATGATGTTTATTGGTCTGTATAATCATCCAGTGGGCAGTGTGTACTATGATAAAAAAGATTATGATTGTACTCTAGAAATGCTAGAACAGTTTATTTTGTCTTTAATGGAAGCTGGCAGGGATGTGTACTATTTACTTGGAGGTGATTTGAACGCCCGAATAGGGGATTGGTGTCTTGAATGTGTTGATGAAGAAGATGATGATGAGGATGGTAATGTTTTTGAAAGAAAATCACAAGATGTTTTGACAAATAACTTTGGTAAAATACTGATTCAGTTTTGCTGCATGTTTCACCTTGTACCTCTGCATGGATTAGTACAACCAGGTTTCGATGATAAATTCACTTTTGTGTCTGAAAGAGGAAATAGTACTATTGATCACTTTTTGTCTTCAGTTGATTTTGTTGAATGTGTAAATATGTTTTCTGTTGTCAACCGCATTGAGTCTCATCATATGCCTGTTCGGCTAGATGTGTGTGCTGCCCTAAAAATTGACGCTGATGTAGACAGTGAGAATAAGACTAGTTCAGAGAAACTGACTTGGGATTCCTCCAAAGCTAGTGTATTTTTAGATTTTCTTTCTTCACGTGAAGGTCAAACTGCCATCGATGACGCTGCTGCATGTATTGATGATAACTCTGACGCTGCCTTGACAATGTTTGTAAACACGCTTTTAGAAGCGGGTCGGTGCATGCGACGCACGGTGTTTTTTGGAGGCCGTCAGCGTCGTACGAGCCGATGGTTTGACACAGAGTGTAGGGAGGGAAAACGTGAAGTTAATAGATTACTTAGTCGGTACTCTCGCACTAGAAAGGTTGAGGATAAACTACAGTATTTGCAAAAAAGATCTGAATATCAAAATATGATAAAAGAGAAAAAGAAAGCATATAGAAAATCAGTACAAGATTCTTTACTAGAAAACAGAAAAAATCCTTCCATGTTCTGGTCAACGGTAAAACGGTCTCGCCCAAGGGAGAGAAACCGTGCTACTATAAATATCGATGTCTGGAAAGATCACTTTGAAAACATTTTGGGACAGCACACAGCTTCAACGCCTGAACAAAACGAAAATGTAATAAATGAAGAAAGTGAGGAAGATGTACATATTTATGAATTGGATGAACAAATTTCGTTAGCTGAGGTAAAACAAGCCATTCGAAAATTAAAAGCAGGGAAAGCTTCTGGTATTGATGAAATACCAGCAGAATTTCTAAAAGCAGCTGAGGATATTGTTGCCCCTTTTCTCACTAAGTTCTTTAACCGTGTTTATGACACTGGTGTGTTTCCTAAACAATGGAGTCAGTCCGTGATAGTTCCTTTACTGAAAAAGGGTGATGTAAATAATCCTGGAAATTATAGGGGCATTTCCCTCCTGAGTACTATTAGTAAAGTTTTTACTTCCATCCTAAATAGGCGTCTGTATAAATGGGCAGAGAGTGAACACAAGATATGTGAAGAACAAGCTGGTTTTCGAAAAAACTATTCAACTATTGATCATCTTTTTACACTTGTGACTATGATTAAGAAATGTCTGTATGGACAAAGGAGAAGTAAACTGTACGTTGCTTTTATTGATTATTTGAAAGCTTTCGATTCTGTAGACAGGGATAGTTTGTGGGTCGTTCTTCAAAAAATAAAAACTTCGACGAAAATGCTCCGTATGCTACAAGGGATTTATGATTCTGTCCAGTCATGTGTAAGATGGGGCCCTGAAGTGTCTGACTTTTTTGATTGCCCTGCCGGGGTGAAACAAGGCTGCATGTTGTCTCCCCTGATTTTTTCCCTGTTAATTACCGAAGTAGCCGATATAGTAACCTCAAATGGAAGGCATGGTGTTCAGTTTTTGCCTGGATTACAAGAAATTGTTTTGCTTCTTTTTGCTGACGATATTTGTTTGATTTCTACAACACCTGCTGGACTACAAAACCAATTGAACAATCTTGAACAAGCCTCCTCTGCCCTTGGCCTCAGTGTAAATTTAAAGAAAACAAAAGTAATGGTTTTTCGGAAAGGCGGTCATCTATCTAAGACAGAAAAATGGTTTTATCAAGGTAAACCTATGGATGTTGTAAACAGTTATAAATATTTGGGTGTCACATTGACAACAAAATTATCATTTGACATTGCTTTAGAAGAATTTGCAGGCAGAGCCAAGGGAAAAGTGGTAGAAATCATGAAAACAATGTGGAGCTTAGGTAGCATGGATGTTAGTGTATTTTTTAAATTGTTTGATGCGCTAGTAAAACCTATGCTTCTGTACGCCTCTGAAATATGGGGTATCACACGCTTTCGTTCTGTTGAATCTCCGCATTTGTTTGCTTGTAAAAGATTTTTGAATGTTTTACCAAGAACTCCAAACGCGATGGCATATGGAGAACTCGGTCGTTTCCCTTTATTCATTGACAGTACTGTCAGTGTTATCAGGTACTGGCTAAAGCTGCAGAACATGTTTTTGGTTAGATTACCTAGACAAGCGTACGAGATGGATAAAAAAAGATTTTCAAGGTTACCCGGAAATGAGGTCGATTTGCAAAATTGGGCTTGCTCGGTAAAGCGTCGTTTGGATATGTGTGGGTTTTCCTTTGTATGGCTGAATGGTGGTGTTGTTCATGAAAAAGCTTTTTTGCGTGCGTTCAGACAGCGTTTGATTGACTGCTATAAGCAGGAATGGTTTGGTAAGATAATGGAAAGTGATAGATTTTCAACGTATAGTTCGTTCAAGTCTTTATTGCAGCCGGAAAAATACCTAACAGATATCACACTTACTAAATTTAGAAACATTTTTGTCAAACTACGCCTAGGTATTATTGACCTGAATGGAAACAAACGCTATAGTGCTGTACCAAACACGTGCCTGTTTTGTCCTGCTGTGGAAAACGAAATACATTTTCTGCTACATTGCCCAAAATACCAGGATCTACGTGTAAAATATATTTTGAAATATTTCACTGACAATGTACATGTACCACCCTTGATTTTTCTGCTACAAAATGAGAGTATATACATTAATAGAGCTGTAGCCATGTATTGTTATTATGCCATGAAAACACGTGATGAAGAAATTTCAAACAGGCAATTGTTGCTATGACTGATACTTTGAGACAAAATTTGTAAATTTTCGTGCCACGATATATATTTTTTTGTTTCTGTACAACCATGAAATTTTGTTGTTGATTTTTATTCCTATTTTTTCCTGTGTCTTTTGTAAACCCCCATGCGTATATGCCGGTGGCCTCGCATTAAATTTCCTGCGTTCCTGCGTTCCTGCGTTCTCTCTCTCTCTCTCTCTCTCTCTCTCTCTCTCTCTCTCTCTCTCTCTCTCTCTCTCTCTCTCTCTCTCTCTCTCTCTCTCTCTCTCTCTCTCTCTCTCTCTTTCTCTCATGCCTCATCTTCATCATCATCATCATTATCATCATCATCATGGTAATCATCATCATTATCATCGTCATTTTTTATTATCACGTGCTGAAGTTTTCCGACCTCCTTTTGTTTGTTAACTTTTAAACTTTTTAATTTTTGATTTTTTAATTATATAATTTTGTGTCTATGCGTCCTAAGGACAGATTGTAAGAAAAGGCGTACGCAAACACATTGACAGTCTCATTTAACCATGACAATGAGTGAGAGAGAGAGCTAGCTACGTAGCCCTAAATCTTAATCCTTGTTAAATAAAGTTCAATTCTCTCTCTCTCTCTCTCTCTCTCTCTCTCTCTCTCTCTCTCTCTCTCTCTCTCTCTCTCTCCCTCTCTCTCTCTCTCACTCATTGTCATGGTTAAATGAGACTGTCAATGTGTTTGCTGTGGGTTGTTTGACACAAAAAATACCAGTTGAGAATCATTTGTAGATTAATATAACTCATTTAATGTATGTTTTGCATTTCCTCAACATAGAGTTTCAAACTAAATTTTAGAATGTACAAAGCAGAACGCAACATTGGTTTTTATAAACAAAACCAAGACAGCAAAATCGTACTAAAATTAGATACATTTTTGTTTCTTGAAGGAGAGGAACAAGCAACTGGATCGACCCAAACGACGGCATTAATAGCTGTTGGTGTCTCTATCTTGGTTGTGCTTGCTGTCTGCAATACGCTGTTTGTTGTCTGCCGTATACGAAAAATCATAAAAGGTACTATCTTTTTCAGAGTGCACAAGAGAGAGGCAGAGGGAGAGAGAGAGAGAGAGAGAGAGAGAGTGAGAGAGAGAGAGAGAGAGAGAGAGTGAGAGAGAAAGAAAGGGAGAGGGGGGTGGAGATGGATAGACAGACAGACAGGCAGACAAACAGACAGACAGACAGACAGACAGGCAGCCAGACAGACAACCAGACAGACAGACAGACAGACAGACAGAGAGAGACATCGGGAGACAGCGAGAGACACAGTGAGAGTCTTATTTTTTCAGGAGTGAGTTGTTTGTAAAAGGATGTTTTCCCTCTCTTTTTGGCTCTGCTTAGAGGTGTTAGCTAATTTACAATTGTGTCTTTGTTGATGTGAAACTTCCGACACGGACTATTTAAAATGTGATGTGTCCATATCTGCCTTTATGTGAACGCAGCATCCATTATTTCGACATTATCCCCTCCTACAATATCAGTTGTTGTACAAACAATTTTTGCAACATAACCCTCTCTATCTACGTTGTATTTCATCAGTTTCCCATTATTTGACCTCTTTTTTATGTATCACCTTTTTATCCTTCTTCATTAAACATTTGTTTTGGACCATGCCCTTCTTACTAGGGTCTTGACCACACCAATCACACGTCCTTCACCCAATCTGTAATATATCATTCCATTCACAGCGCTAATGCACCGAACAGTTTCACTGAGGTCTTCCTCTTCTGTCCCTCGTCCAGTGCTTTGTGGATGCTGTAGTAGAAGCGTCAATCAAAATCGTTCTCGCCCTCGACTTGAAAGTGTCACAGTAGAGACATGGTTCTTGGAATGTTTATCTGTATTGTCTGTTCTGACTTGAATGTTCTTGGTCCACCGCTGTCCTATACGTACTATCCCCAATGACAACGTTTAAATATCCCCATTTGCAAATCAATGCAGACTTATATGTGTAATGTTGTGCATTATCATAGTTGACGGATATATTCACATTTTGAAGTTAGTGCCCTTGTTTCCAGGTTTTAACACGTTTTGATCCCTCCTTGGAAATATATCAATGTACGCGTTTTGTGTTTATTTTAGGCAGGAAAAAGAGTCTCCCTCTTCCTCCCGCCCCTCACACGTTCAGACGTGTTGCACCAGACGCCGTGATGTTCCACGTGCAGCCTGCAGGACAGGGCCACCGGGACTCCTTCATCAGTGTGCTGGGGCATGACTATGAAGAGATTCCGGAAGGTCCAGACACAGGTACATGTTACATTTTGATTTATTGCATATTTTTTTAATAGGTGGTTTGTTTGGCATAGTGCTTTCCTGTGGATGTTTTTTTATTGTGTTGTTGTTAACATGTTAGTTGATTTCTGTTGTGAATGTATTATGTGATAAGCTTAACAGATAATGTGTGTCATTTGTATGTCTACTTAACTGACACCTAATCTTTGCTGGACTGCTTCTGCAAGATTGTAAAGCAATGCAGTCTACAAAGGGTGTTTACTCTACTTGTTCATTGTGTAATCATGTATTTAAGAATTAGTCAGTCCATTGTATATTGTTTCCTGTTCAATGTGATAATGACTCGATTGTGATGAACATCATGACAAACGTCAACATTGTAATATCACAAGTGTTTGCAGATTGTGTCATTGGTTTGCATGCATGATTTTGATGTAGGGTTTTATTTGGTTAACAAAGAGACATGGTAAGCATTGTGTTATTTGATACACAAGTAAGATATACAATTCCATGCACATAGATAGCCCAACAGCGGTTTTGTTTTCATTTTCAGCAGCAGTAGAAGATGGTGGGACGTCAGCTTCGTCATCTTTGTCATCAGAAAGAAGCATAGCTGCTGGAATCTTGCTCCGCATTGCAAATCCTTCCCCAAACATTAACATGTCTGATGATCCCGACGAACCAGTTCTGCCTGCACGGGAAACGATGACAACTATTGCTACAGTGCATGCAGTTATCTCAGGAGACGGGGCGACAGCTACAAGTTCTCCTGACGCAAAGTGTGAACCACCGTATGAAAACACAATGAATGCAACAACCTTTCAAGACGACGTCACGTTTGGCGGGTGCAGGCGTTCCACTGACTCTCCACATGGGCGCAGGAAAGACAGCAGCTTGCCTCGCGAAAACCTGGACACCTTAGTCTTTACACAGAGACAACCAAGTAACAGTGACCCTCCCACAGACAACGTCATCTCGACACCATTTGCACATAAGCAAATTAAAAGCAACCTTTTACCTGCTGACAACCTGCATTTCATTGCCTCCACACAGGAACAGGAACAGGATGCTAAGTTACCAGATGAAAACCTGACGGTCATTATCCCACCACAGAATCAGGTGAACCAATGTAAGCTATTTGATGATTACTTGCATCCTATTGCATCTACACAGGAACATACAAAAGAGGCGGAGTTACCTGCTGAAAACTTGCCGCCCATTACATCTTCAAAAGAAAAAGTGAAACAAAGTCAGTTACCTGATGACTACTTGCACCCCATTGCCTCTCTAGCAGAACACGTGAAACACAGAAAGGTCTCCAAAGCTACACAGCAGAAGGAACAGGAGGCAAAGTTACCTGTGGAAAACGTGAGACCAATTGCTGGGTCACAAGAACAAGAGAAATACAGCCAGTAACCTGATGCCTATCTGAAACCCATCGCCTCTCTAACGGAACAGATTAAGTAAAGGGAGCTAACACCTGCCTCTCAAAAAGAGGAGGTTGAAGGATCCAAGTTACCTGATGATTACCTACACCCTATTGTAACTCCACAGGAACTGGTGAAACAAATAGAGCTGCCCACTACCTCTTCAAAACAAAGTGTCCGAATGACCACCTTCATCATAATTATTATTGTCATTGTCTCTCGACAGGAGCGGGTGAACCAAAGGCAGCATCTTATCTTCTCCCAATATGAACAGAAGACAGACGCCGATGTACCGGATTATTACATACCCCCCGTTGCCTCTGCTAAAGAACAAGTGCAACACAGAATACGTGCCGTTGCCTCTTCAAATGAACTGGCAAAGCAAAGCACATTACCGGATAATAACTACCTACATCCCATTGCCTCACTGCATGAACAGGCGCGAACTAAGTTAGCATGTACCTGCTTGGACCCACCTGCCTCTCCACATGCACACGCAAAACAAAGCAAGTTGCATGCTGACTACCTTTCTCACACTGACTATACAAACAAGCATAATTAAAATAAAACGCGTTGCTAATTGACTGTCCAGGGGAACAGGTGCAATAAGCCAAATTACAGTCACACACAGTCACACACATGCACACACACCCAAGCACACACATACACACACACACACCCAAGCACACATACACACACACACACTCACACACACACACACACACACACACACACACTCACACTCACACTGTAAAGCAACATAATTAAGAAGAGCACACACACACACACAAATACACACACATACGGGCGCCCATGATTGTATGTAGTTACAGCATGTTTTTTGTGTGTGTGAATAGTATAGATTTCGTTTTGATATATTTGTTTCTGTACATGTTGTTTCATTTTGTGTTGGTGCTATCACGTACAACACATCACCAAATGAATGTCAATTAATTCATAATGCAAACATAGCTGCACCTGTAAATAATGTTCCCAGTTTGGCATTGAGTAGTATAATTGTGACCCTCCACCACGAAATGAGTCGCATGTCACCTTTGCATGATTTTCATATTTTTACATTTTCCTAAAGAGTTTTTTATGCTCTATCCAGTGGTGAAAACCGTTTTAGAAAAGAGCAAAAACTGTTTGAGTTATAAGCCTGTGACAGGGGTGACCCTCACACTGTTACCAGACACTCCCCGGACTTATATTAAGCCTAGTGCAGAACCGCGCGAGGTGACATGCGACTCATTTCGTGGTGGAGGGTCACAATTGTAGACACAACTGTACATTTTACAAACTGGAGTAACGATAATATCCTTTTTGTCGTATTACTTGATGTTTGACGTGCTGGGGATGCACGTACTTTTTTTTACGCCCTTGTGTTACATAATGCAAAAGGAGAGACTGCAGGCAAAAACGTCACTGTGTAACGTGAATAACAATGCAAATGTGCTCACTATAGAGACGCGCAAAACATTTCAGGAAAGTAAACCAGTCCTGCTCAGTGATGGACACAGAAAGTCGTAAACGAATGTGAAAAAGAAGCTAGTTATCATTATTTTCCTTATGCCTTTTTTGTCTCCATTTGTGACAATTCATCTTGTTATCCTTCGTCACTGAGGATCATTAAGCCTCGATCAATGTGGAATACTGTTTATTTTAATCCGGGTGTGCGTGTGTCTCTCTAGTGTGTGCATTTGAATAGATTGTATTGTTATCTTATAAGTGAGGCTGATGTGCCAGTACGTGTTGCAAGAAGGATTATTTTTATTGTACGCCTGGTTTATTTGGCATGCCACTGAAGCATATCACGCAACACAGTTATGCAGCTCAGTGCTGATGTCGGTAAACCAGACACAAAACTTCCATCATGTAGGCGTGTAAGCCATGTTACGACTGACAGAAACACATCGAAGCTTTCGAACGAGCAAGAAACTTAGCTAAACACGTCGTACAATTAGACCACTGGATGTGAACGTCAGCGAATGAGACTGAACTTCCTCATTCTTTTTGCTAAGAGAGCAACCTTGGCATTATTTTGGTGTTTAAAACTGTATATATGGTTCAACGTTATGATATTACACCAGATTGTTAATAGTATGAGCAAACTTTATGCACATATCAAAATAAAAGCTAAGAAATGTGCACTGAAATAATCGAACGCAAACACAGACTTACCTACCACGCACATTGTCAACAAGACTTCCTGAAGTCCGGAATAGGATGTACATAGACACAGTATTGAATCCAGAACAACAACGCGTGCCTTGTAGAAAAAAAAAGTCTAAATAAATATATTACACCATACTCTGGTTTATCTCACATGGAGAATCCCTCGTGACGTTCTTTGTTTAGTCGCGCACTGAGGGGATCTCGGCAAGCCTCGACCCATGTAAGTCTCTTGGGAATCTCAATGTGATTTAATAATATCTATGTTTATTTGGTTGTGAATATATCTTAGCGATATCTTAGCAAAAGCACGATTCGTGTTACAAATAATTCAACAAACTCATCAAGTACTTATACAACACTAAACATTTCCTTGATAACTTGACCCGTATTTGTTATCAGTCTTTAATTATGTGTGACAATTAACGTGTGCATTGTGTGCTTTTATCTCTTCGTCGTAAAAAGTTGCCGTTGTTCTGTGGTATTTTCTGTTGTCTTCTAAATGGTTTTGTCGTAAGTTACCGTTTTTCTTTTGTATTGATTTTGCTGAGTGCTCTTCACGTGCAACCATCGCGTGCTAAATGCGAACTTTTGCTTTGGGTATTTCCATCTGAAAACGAGAATGTGGTTTTTATGTGCACATATATTTGGGATGCGACAACTTTGAATTTCCATCTTCAATTTAGTTGTTGTACATGTATGCTAAGACAATGTCAAAAAGAATGCCCTAGCTAGAGCTGAGCTTATGTGGAGGTCTTCTTATTTTTCATTGTTTTTTCTGCAAAAGTGTTCGGCAATTCCTTAGTAAGCACTAATTGCGAAATTCCCAATAAAGGGCGTTGATTGTATAAGTCATGTCATGACCTTTTTTACTTCCTCTTATCTACACTTATGTACTACACTACTTTCAGGTTATAAACCTGTTCATGAACTGTTTTCAATTCCTCGTATATACTTATATACTAACATACGTTCATACTGTAATTGCATGCTTTCCACGATTTATGTGCGTGTACAAATTGCTGATTCGTTTTAGCTTCATGAATAAAACTCCAAACATTCTTGAGTGAGCTTGTGCGTGAATGTGATATGATATATCCGTATTCCTACATCGCACAACTACGCCTTTCAGATAACCACAACACCAAGCGCGAAACAGCAGTTTTATTCAATTGGTTAGGAACAAAGTGGTTGCTATTTTTGATGTACCTGGGAACTAAGCGATACTGTGTTCACGAAACGCATCCATTATATGCATTAACGATCAGACAATTATGTTACTGAATGAATTAAGGATGACAAATAAATATTACTAATGAACCCCGATACACCTATAATTCATCCCTACAGGAATCGCATACATGATTGACTGAACTCATGAGCTATGGTGTTGTTTATTCCTGCCAAACATGTTGTCCAAACAAGACTGAGAATTGGCTAATGCTTGATTTGCACGAGGGAATTGTCTATTCGTAGTCTAGCGTGGATGATGTTTGCCTCAAGTTAATCATCACTATTAGAGCAGGACAAACGGCGTTTCACATTCCGCCTTTCCACTATGGCTAATGAGCACATCAAAGGATTTGTGTCATGAACGTCGAGGTAACGCTACTCGTCTCAATGGGTATTAACAGCACATGCCGAGTTTAGCGGATCATAAAACATGGGAGCTTCGGCGTTTGCGGTTCGTGTTGTGGTTGTTGTCGTCGTCTTTTTTGTTGTTGTTGCTTTTGTTGTTTTAGTCGTCGTCGTCGTCGTTGTTGTTGTTGTTGTTGTTGTTGTTATTATTCTTGTTCTTGTTGTTCTTGTTGTTTTTCTTGTTGTTGTAGTTGTTTATCATTCACGTGCACTTTAACTTGATTAGATGTGTATGTCCTAACGTTCACCATATCATACAACCTACTTAGAAAGCAACGCAGAATATTTCCTTGTTCCGTCAAAGTTTAAAACAAAAGGGGGCTGTGAACTATTGGCTCGAACAGGAGCGATGTCATTCTACGCACGAGTCTAATACACATATCTCTGTCTCTGTCTGTCTGCCTGCCTATCTGGCTGTGTTTGGCTGTCTGTCTGTCTCTATTTATATATCTCTCTCCATGTCTCTCTATCTCCGTCTCTCCATCTTTGCCCCCCCTCCCACCGCCCCCTTTAGTCTCTCTGTGTCCAATGAACATCTGTCTGTGTACATTTCTTGACTGATTTGGTTCGGATCCCAAAGTCATACAACTTTCCCAGCCGCAAATTAGTATCATTTTGATGTATGTTCGAATGGTTACGATTTTATTTGTCAGTGCAACATGTTTGTGAAATGTGAATGACATCATATACTTACATATTCATAGCTCAGCGAGTGTTGCTTGCCTGTTAAAACAGGTATTAATAAAGAAGATGCTAGCAAATGGTTATATCAACGGGTAATAATCTCATTAACACCATCGGTGTATGTTGAACAAGAAGTCAGACAACCAATGAAACCAACAAACAGCCAAACTGAAGAACAAACAAGTAAATTTCCTAACATTCCAAAGAACAGTGCAGTGAACTAAGAGTCACACGGGAAAAACTTAATTCAAAATGTTAAATAACGATCACGTGTACACTAACTTGGCAATGGACCAAAACATACGTTAAGCGCATCTCGACTAGTTTACTTTCGTATTTCAGCTTAACGGGAAGATTTTACTTTGACCCTCACAGTTGAGAAAACTATCATTATCAAAGCGGATGTTAATAGACGCTCGTGTGTGTACTACACTGTGCAATTAAATGCTACTGGATGCACTAAAACCAGTTGTAGTAAGTAGAAGTAAGTGGCTACACGGAAACACTGGCTATGTCGATGGTTTTTTCCCTGTTGCTCTGTATCCAGTCTTTCTTAATTCCTGACATCTTCTGCACTGCTTCATGTAAGTATTCGTTATAATGCAAAACAGCTGTCTTAGGTATCTTGAATTTTGTAATTCAACAAAATAATGAGTGTTCTGGTAGACTGGTAATCGACATGAGATGTTGGGGTGGGGGGAGGAGGAGATTGTTGGTGTGGATACATGGGTGAATGGTTTTCTTGTTGTCAAAGGAATTATAAAAACTTGCTTCCCCACATAAAACAAACTCTTTCGTTTTGTATCACAGGTGCAGATCTGAAATTCAGTGGTGTAATTAACGAAACAATCACAGTCCGCGAAGATTCAGTGGCCAATATAACCTTCATCGTCACGAATGACTGTGCTGATAACAATTTGAAAGACGTTCAAATCACAGTAGAAAAGACTGACGGTTCACAAGAGCAAGAGCTCATTTGCAAGATAAGTCTAAATGACACGTGCCGGACATTTGGTGAGATGTGCAAATGCCCCGAGAATGGATTCAACGTGTACCAATTTGCAAAGCGTGTGGACCGGAAGGACGCTGGGAAGTGGACGTGGACAGTAAAGACTTTAGGAATCAAGGATACATTTTTACTTGACTTCAACATTACCTGTGAGTATTAGCACAAGGCACACCATAGGCACCTCGTACACTGGTACTCAGACAAAGAATGTTCCCCATTTGCATTCATTCTTCTTAACTTTGTCTGTTCTTTTTTACAGTTTGGAAGATTTTTGTCTTGTTATACCTCTCTAGCTCGCTATGTCTGCTCTTATAGTCTGCGTGACTTACGGAAACCAAGATTATTAAAACAAATCAAAGACTCTGCAATATTTATAACTGAACTGTGTTGCTTCGACAATCCAAGTGAAGAGACATTATTACAATGTATGACACTGCGCTTCTTCAACGGACGTGGGAAGGTTTGCAAGGAACAACGTATGAAACAAATACTATGGTGACTTGTAATCGACCAACATAGATTAAACACCACCGTTAAAAAAGTGTTACGCAGCCTTCACTGAAACCGAGGAAAAGGGAATTCGAGAGTCCATCAGCAAGCTTTTAGCGATAATGGGGTGATAAACTGATGCGAAGTGTTTTGTTGGGCTATATACAAAATAACAAGTTGACAACTTAAACTGGCCACGTGTTAAATGATTCACATATCTATACTGCAGTGAACATGGCTTTATAAAATGATGTTGCTGTTTGACAAAGATCATGCATCTTATATATCACACCGGATCCTTTTTTCAGATCCTCCTAATGTGACTGGTTTGACATTACTGGTTGGAGATAAGCTAGTCGACAGCCCCGTGACGCAAGGTGATCTCGTGAATATTTCTTGCTTGTGGGACAGTGGAAATCCTCCTCACGTCCACCTTCAACCACAACTGGCTGGTCGTCATGGAAACCTGACTGCTGACGTCAATTCAGTTGGATTGATCAGCCACA
>NC_090252.1:42640905-42658405 GCF_037325665.1 Littorina saxatilis
TTTTTAGCATTATAAGCTTAATTGCTCTTCTGTGAAGACTGGCTAAAGGTTTCAAAACATTAGCACTTGCACAATCCCATAGAGTGGATGCATAATCAATATTTGACAAGATGTGATTGTAAAAAAAATCTTTCGCGAGTGGAAATTCAAGAAATGTTTTATTTTTGATAACTGATATATTTTTGGGGAAGCAATCTTACAGATGTAATCAATGTGATCATGCCATGATAAATTATTATCAATCTTTACACCAAGGACTTTATGGTGAGACACTTCTTCCAATACTTGATTTTTAATATAAAGAGGTGGAATGCTCGATAATAGATTTTGTCGTTTCTGTCTTGTGGTTATTAGCATAAATTTTGTTTTTGTATGGTTAAGAGACATATGGTTTAACTCTGACCAATTCAGGAGTGCATCAATGCTTTCTTGGAGTTTTTGACAAATAATTTATAGAATGGTGACTAGAATGAATAGTAGTGTCATCTGCAAACAATTCACAGTTATTACGTATGCAAAGTGGTAAATCATTGACATAAATGGAGAACAATAATGGGCCTAAAACAGATCCCTGTGGGACCCCATATTTCAAAGTACTTTCATTTGAATATGATGCATTAGTAATTTGTTTTCTATTTAAAAGAAAAGATTCAAGAATATTAACGGTGGTGCATTGCATGCCATATATTGACAATTTCCTGATGAGAAGAGAATGATCAATAACATCGAACGCCTTTGCAAAATTCACAGAGCGAGAGAGAGAGAGAGAGAGAGAGAGAGAGAGAGAGAGAGAGAGAGAGAGAGAGAGAGAGAGAGAGAGAGAGAGAGAGAGAGAGAGAGAGAGAGAGAGAGAGAGAGAGAGAAAGACACAGACACAGAGAGGCGTAGAGCGAGACAGAGAGAGAGTCATAGACAGAGAGAGAGAGAAAAAAAAAACACAGCCACAGAGACCAGAATGAGTGCTTATTCACATTAACATTTTGTCATGCATGTTCTTCAGTGTCGTTCACCAACGACCTTTATGCGGGATCCAACGTGAGCATGATGATCCACAATGACATGTTCGAGGAGGACGACTGCATGTGCCGGGCACCGTCTGCTTTCGTCTTGGAAGACATCGTCGAAGGTAGCTTCGGTCCTTGTGCTTTGAACGCACGCTGCCAGGCCCCTCCCCCTCTTGCCGGTAAGAGTCTTTGATGAAGGACGATGTAATTTAAAATCTGTACTGAACATCACTCAGTATAAAAAAAAGTCTCTATGAAAACAACCAGGAAAGCAGATTCAGCCACCTTAACACATTGGCCTTGATAGTCTTAGAAGACACAAGCGCATTTAATGTTTTGTTGTACTTACTTAGTTGCTTGTTTATTTATTTCCTTATTCTTAATAATGCTGACAGAGATCAGAGTTTTTGTTTTATAGCTAGACAAATTCATATATGCGCGACAATGGTTTCACAGCTTGTGTATATCACTGATTTAGAACAGTTGAAAACACTAATGTTCGTGTCACTGGTTTACTCTGGTTCTAGTTTCATTCTGGCCTTGGGGATGTATCAGCGAAGAGGGGGAAGAAGAAGAGGAAGATGATGCTTTTGTCGACTCAGATGTTAATTTAATTCTAATCTTGGGAATGTCTAGGAGAAGAGGAAGAGGGAGAAGAAGACGACGGAGACTATGCCGTTGTGGACTCTGACGGCATGCCTGGCCCCAGACAGCAGGACCAGGCACAGTGCGGGAAGGCGACAGGAGAGCAAACTTTTCGCAAAGCTGAGAACATCTATGAACCTCCACAAGACGTCAGGAAAAGAACACTTGGAAGACAGCAACATGGACGCAGGGGTGAGTTTCTAGAAAGAAAAAAGGATCATGAAATAGTTGCTTGCTAACAGGCCTATGACATGACATTTTCACTGCTGCATCCCCTTCACCCCCACCCCCTTCACCCGCCCCTCAACTGTTAACCTATCCCCATTCTCTACTTCCCTTCATGACTGATTAAGAAGGGGATGATAAACATAAAACAAGTCGCGTAAGGCGAAAATACAATATTTAGTCAAGTAGCTGCCATTTTTTAGCAAGAGTGTATACTCGTAGCATCGTCAGTCCACCGCTCATGGCAAAGGCAGTGAAATTGACAAGAAGAGCGGGGTAGTAGTTGCGCTGAGAAGGATAGCACGCTTTTCTGTACCTCTCTTTGTTTTAACTTTCTGAGCGTGTTTTTAATCCAAACATATCATATCTATATGTTTTTGGAATCAGGAACCGACAAGGAATAAGATGAAAGTGTTTTTAAATTGATTTGGACAATTTAATTTTGATAATAATTTTTATATATTTAATTTTCAGAGCTTGTTTTTAATCCGAATATAACATATTTATATGTTTTTGGAATCAGCAAATGATGGAGAATAAGATAAACGTAAATTTGGATCGTTTTCTAAATTTTTATTTTTTTTTACAATTTTCAGATTTTTAATGACCAAAGTCATTAATTAATTTTTAAGCCACCAAGCTGAAATGCAATACCGAACCCCGGGCTTCGTCGAAGATTACTTGACCAAAATTTCAACCAATTTGGTTGAAAAATGAGGGCGTGACAGTGCCGCCTCAACTTTCACAAAAAGCCGGATATGACGTCATCAAAGACATTTATCAAAAAAATGAAAAAAACGTATGGGGATTTTATACCCAGGAACTCTCATGTCAAATTTCATAAAGATCGGTCCAGTAGTTTAGTCTGAATCGCTCTACACACACACACAGACACACAGACACACGCACATACACCACGACCCTCGTTTCGATTCCCCCTCGATGTTAAAATATTTAGTCAAAACTTGACTAAATATAACAAGTCGCGTAAGGCGAAAATACAATATTTAGTCAAGTAGCTGTCGAACTCACAGAATGAAACTGAACGCAACGCAACGCAGCAAGACCGTATACTCGTAGCATCGTCACTCCACCGCCCGTGGCAAAGGCAGTGCACGTGGAATTGACAAGAAGAGCGGGGTATTCGTTGCGCTGAGAAGGATAGCACGCTTTTCTGTACCTCTCTTTGTTTTAACTTTCTGAGCGTGTTTTTAATCCAAACATATCATATCTATATATTTTTGGAATCAGGAACCGACAAGGAATAAGATGAAAGTGTTTTTAAATTGATTTCGAAAAAAAAATTTTGATAATAATTTTTATATATTTAATTTTCAGAGCTTGTTTTTAATCCGAATATAACATATTTATATGTTTTTGGAATCAGCAAATAATGGAGAATAAGATAAACGTAAATTTGGATCGTTTTCTAAATTTTTATTTTTTTTTACAATTTTCAGATTTTTAATGACCAAAGTCATTAATTAATTTTTAAGCCACCAAGCTGAAATGCAATACCGAAGTCCGGGCTTCGTCGAAGAGTACTTGACCAAAATTTCAACCAATTTGGTTGAAAAATGAGGGCGTGACAGTGCCGCCTCAACTTTCACGAAAAGCCGGATGTGACGTCATCAATGACATTTATCAAAAAAATGAAAAAAACGTTCGGGGATTTCATACCCAGGAACTCTCATGTCAAATTTCATAAAGATCGGTCCAGTAGTTTAGTCTGAATCGCTCTACACACACACACACACACACAGACACACACAGACACACACACGCACACACACACGCACATACACCACGACCCTCGTTTCGATTCCCCCTCGATGTTAAAATATTTAGTCAAAACGTGACTAAATATAATGATAAAAACAAAAAGAAAGATGGTGCATTGAACTCTGAAGGCAAAACGACTTTCAGTGGGGTTGTCAATTTCTATTTTCTGGGGGGTAAATAATTTTAAGGCACTTCGTAAACTCTACAATACATTTTAGTTGTATTAATACAGCATCTAAAACGAGCACTTAAACCTTTAGAAAGGAGACGGTTGACGCTTGCATCAAACGACAGTACCTATTTGAAAGTTAAGAAGACAAACTAAATCTTCTTGATCACGCAACAAGGGGAAACAAGTGTTTCTATTTGTATCAACAGCTGCAGGAAAGGAAGGTTGCGGATGTCATGCTACCAAGCTGAAGCTTCCAGACGAACAAAAGGGTCCACCAGACAGATCCAATGAGGATGACCATCCGCTCTACGTGCCTGCTGCAGACGTGAGGCGGAACCGGAAAAGACAAGAACACCAAAGGATGGCTAATGGTAAGACTGTCAAAATCCAAATTTGTTGATTGTTAATGATTTTTGGAAACACAATGGCCATAACCGCGACCGATATGAATTGTAGACTGTTTTCTTGGATTGGATTGAGATTGTGTAACTTAACTGCCTTTTTGTGAGGTTTAGGTCTCCGGCCTACTCTTTTATGTTTCCATGATCCAGGCTTTTAAGTGCGAATCAGATACACGCACTTCATGAGAAGCCACCTGTACACAAATGTAACTATCAAAACAGAAGAAGAAGAAGAAGACATAGTTAGTTAGTTAGCTGTTGCTTTTCGGGTCCAGCGGACCATAATAGGCCAAATCAGGACCCCAGAAGAAGAAGAAGAAGAAGAAGAAGAAGAAGAAGAAGAAGAACAAGAACAAGAACAAGAACAAGAAGAAGAAGAAGAAGAAGAAGAAGAAGAAGAAGAAGAAGAAGAAGAAGAAGAAGAAGAAGAAGAAGAAGAAGAAGAAGAAGAAGAAGAAGAAGAGGAAAAAGAAGAAGAAATAGAGGACAGACAAGAACAGGAAACGGAATAAAATTACCTTCCTCAAACACCACTGGCACCACCAACATTTTCTTTTCTTGCTAACAAAACCCCGAAGTTTACTCTCTCAACCGCTAACACATTTTGTTTGCAGAAAAAGCTGACGACGACGTGCACATGGGAGAAAAGGGGTCACCGGAAGATGAGGACCAGATGCATGTTCCTGCTGAAGAAGTGAGAATGAGAAGGAAAGCACAAAGAGGACAAGCCAGTGGTAAGTTCATGGGGAATGGTATGATAGGCCTATGTTGTCAAATATTGGCATAAAACAATGATTGTTTGTCTGTAAACATTGTGGAAAGGGTAACAGTTTGAACATTCGTTGTTTTGTTGCGTTTAGACAGTGCCCGCTGCAACATCAACATAACTACCGACATCTACATACGTTTACCATCCTTATGAAGTCAGCGACTACCTGACGAAAACGTGATGATGAATTTACCTAAACTGGTTGCTGTTGTGTGTTCGTTATGTTGTGATGATAAACAATGTTTGTATAGCTGTAAATAAAACTGTTTGACACTTTTAACAAAGCCAACAGCATGAACAACACAGAATTTGACTACTACTGCCGCTGCTATCACTGTATACTACTACCACTACTACTACTACTACTACTACAGCTTCTACTGCTACTTCTACTAGTTGTTGTTGTTGTTGTTGTTGTTGTTACTGTTCTTCTTCTTCTTTTTCTTCTTCTTCTTCTTCTTCTTCTTCTTCTTCTTCTTCTTCTTCTTCTTCTTCTTCTTCTTCTTCTTCTTCTTCTTCTTCTTCTTCTTCTTCTTCTTCTTCTTCTTCTTCTTCTTCTTCTTCTTCTTCTTCTTCTTCTTCTTCTTCTTAAACGTGAAACATGTGCAATAACAGATGGATTCTGTGACATCATGCTGTACATATTTGACAGGTGGACACGAGTCAAAGGAAGAGGGCGAGGAGGAGGAGGAGGAAGAGGAGGAGGAGGAAGAACCTGTGTACTACAATCAACGAAACCGATCAACTCAAGGAACACAAACTGGTCAGTGAAAACACACACACCACACGCACGCGCACACACACAGATACACACACACACACACACACACACACACACACACACACACATACACACACGCACACACACACACAACAATAACATCAATCTGTATTCATCCGGGAAAGACTACATAGCTCAAACTGAACTGTGCTGTCTTTGTCTTCGTGAGGAAATGTCTGTTGTATTTGATAACATAATGTTATACTAGTTTATGTGTGCATTCATGCCGCTAAATGACCTATGCTTATATCCAGTTTGAGGGTATTCACCTAGCCTTGCAAAGTGTTGATATCACTTTCTGAACATGCGTTTAACACGAAGCTCTCTCTCTCTCTCTCTCTCTCTCTCTCTCTCTCTCTCTCTCTCTCTCTCTCTCTCTCTCTCTCTCTCTCTCTCTCTCTCTCTCTCTCTCTCTCTCTCTCTCTCTCTCCCCTCCCCCCTCCCTCTCTCTCTCTCTCTCCCTCCCTCTCTCTCTCTCTCTCTCTCTCTCTCTCTCTCTCTCTCTCTCTGTTCTTTAATTATCTCACACACGTACTCTCTCACTCTCTCTTCTCTTCTTTCTCTCTCTCTCTCTCTCTCTCTCTCTCTCTCTCTCTCTCTCTCTCTTCCTCCGTCTCTCTCTCTCTCCCTCTCTCTCTCTCTCTCTCTCTCTCTCTCTCTCTCTCGCTCTCTCTCTCCCTCTCTCTCTATCTGTCTCTCTCGCTCACTCCTTTTTTCTTCACTTTTTCTCTCTGTTAATATTGGTCTGTGTTTGTATTTACTTTCTCTGTTTGTAATTGTTATTCTCGTCTAGCCCGCTTTGTCGCGTAGTTATGTTATGCTTTTTTCAATGTCAGATGATGAAGACGGTAGTGCCTCCGACTGGTATGTGCCTGACGCCAGACTGAAGAAAAAGAAACGGGAGAAAGCACACAGGTCCCAAAGAGCCCACAGCACTTCATCTGTTTGAAAGGAAATAAGTTATTCGTTAAGAAATCTGAAATAGACGGACTGAGAGACTGAGAGAAAATATCGAGAATGAAAAAGACAAAACAGAAATCAGCAAGTTTATGAAACGAATTATTGTGGTTATTTTGCTTCCTACTATATTCCAAGAAAAACCATCCAAATCTAGATGATTACCTGTTATTAGTTTGTCCACCAAATACTGAATGTTTTGTTTTATGTATAATTACACGTTCTTTAAACTCACTTTTCTTGATTTTTGAATTTTGTGGTTTAGAGTAATGTTTAGGTTAACATTAGGGGATTTACAGAAAATAAGTAATTGATTTATGTCCGCATGAACTATTACACGTCAACATTATTTCTCATCACAGACATGCTCTTAACTTGATTTGACCAGCGGTTATTGTACAGAGGTTACTTGTATCTGAGCAACATTGACATGATAAAGATTAAATACATGCATGCATGCTATTTTCCCCCACTTGTTTCTCTCCAAAACTTGCGGAAAGGTAAAGAAGGTGTATATAGGTATAGTGTTACATATTTCATTAGTATCATTTTGTGATCGCTTTTTATACCTTCCTGTAATTGTGTATAACTATCATATTTGTATTGTAAACTGATCACTTTGACAATGGACCGCACCACGGTGGCCTTGTGGTAAGGCGTCCGCCCGGTGAGCGGGAGGTCGTGGGTTCGAACCCCGGCCGGGTCATACCTAAGACTTTAAAATTGGCAATCTAGTGGCTGCTCCGCCTGGCGCCTGGCATTATGGGGTTAGTGCTAGGACTGGTTGGTCCGGTGTCAGAATAATGTGACTGGGTGAGACATGAAGCCTGTGCTGCGACTTCCGTCTTGTGGGTGGCGCACGTTAAATGTCAAAGCAGCACCGCCCTGATATTACCCTTCGTGGTGGACTGGGCGTTAAGCAAACAAAAAAACAAACAAACGCACAAACTTTGACAATGTACTGATTATCATCCCTGTTCTACGTGTCCCTCCTATTAACGCTCGTGGTCGATTACTGAACAGAAACCAACGATGCACATGTGTTTGTTGATGTATATAGCCCTTACATGATTATTAAACGTTGTATCTTAAGACCATGGACATAGACACCTTTGCTTGCGAGGTTGTTCCTTGAAAATAAGGCGACTTAGCTCACTGTACATTAACAATGTAAATATGACAAATTGTAAGCAGTTCGACATAACTTTGGTAAATCAGTGTACAGCTAAAAACACAGTTTTACACTGACCATAGTATTCCATGATGTATTTAGTTGTAAATATACTGTTTTGATTTACAAAGTTTACGTATGTGTTTATTATATGTGTACATATACTATCCGCTAACATACTCAATGTTTGTTTTTGTATGATGAATTACACCGTTTAGAAAGTCATTTCTTTGCGTAGTTTATGTTAAAAAAACCACATTTAGCAGTCCTGAAATAGCATTGGTATATTATATGTGACCCTCCACCACGAAATGAGTCGCATGTCACCTCGCGCGGTTCTGCGCTAGGCTAAATATAAGTCCGGGGAGTGTCTGGTAACAGTGTGAGGGTCACCTTAGTCACAGGCTTATAACTCAAACAGTTTTCGCTCTTTTCTAAAACGGTTTTCACCACTGGATAGAGCATAAAAAACTCTTTAGGAAAATGTAAAAATATGAAAATCATGCAAAGGTGACATGCGACTCATTCCGTGGTGGAGGGTCACATATGATGTCTTCTTTTAACAAACTGTTCTATGCAAAGACAATACTCATTTACCAGTAAACCTGTGTACCACGTGAATTCTCAAATAATGTGGACAGGTCAGTAAATAATCTTATTTTGAGACTCACTTACTATACCTATTGCGATATAAAAGGTTAAACCTAGGAAACTATGTGGGTTACCACTTCAGAGTAGAACCCCACGCAGTTTTTACGTAGGTGGAACCATCAAAAGCATTACATTCAGTACTAAGTTCATATAATTATGTTATGTGGGTGAGAGATCGTGATTTTATTTCCTTCAGATGTTGCCTGCCAACGTGGTTTACCAACCCACGCACGATTGACATAATGCGAATCGTTAGGTAAGAGACATACGGGAATTTATTCACGTGGGCAAGCAAAGGGAAAACCCAAGATGTTGCTTGAACGTGTGTGTATGCCCCTTGGACGTGATTCGTGTTATGGTCGTGTGAAAGATCATCATAGTTTAATAGAAAGCTCTGTGTGTGTGTGTGTGTGCATGTGTGTGTGTCAGTGTGTGTGTGGGTGTGTGTGTGTGTGTCTGTGTGTGTGTGTGTGTGCGTGCGTGTGTGTGTGTGTCAGTGTGTGTGTGTGTGTGTATGTGTGTGTGTGTGTGTGTGTGTGTGTGCTTTTAAAGATAGGAACGCAAGCTTGTGTTCCTATTGTTTTTGAATAATGTTATTAGTGTTGTTATCTTCCTGCTATGAAAAATACATTATACAACGCAGATATAACCCGTAGTCATGTGCAGTTATTTACTAGTATACTGTGTTTGGATGACTGCATATAAAATAAAATACACTCATTTTGTTTTCAAATGCTAGTTGTAAAATTTGTTTCAATATGTCCTGTTGATTACTGTTGAGATGCTAAGAAGCACACTTTGCATATCTCAAACAACAAAGATCTAACGTTTAGTCACGAGGACTTGTTAACTTTGATGTAATTTTGAATGGTTTCATGTAGAGACGCACACGTTTCGATCCCCGATTTTACCGCTGAAATGTGTCAGTATATTCCATGTATGACTCATTGGCTGCCAAGGAGCACGTATAACATAACTTAAACAACAACGAGTTACTGTTCTTATTCGTACATGCTCACTTTGATTAAATATTTTGTTTGACTATACGAAGGGATAGACGGGGGGTTGTTCTGTTGGTGGGTTTTTTCCTTCTCAAATGCTAGCTTAAGTCTACCGTGGTGTCTCGTTTACCACTCCTTAGCTGCCAAGAAACACACATTGTACAGCTCAAGCAACGAACTATCTAATAACGTAACGTGCTCAAGACCACTCGTTGTTTATCCATGTTGGGATGACTGTTTTGATCACAAGTTTAAACCCTGAGTGTGTCTTTGTGGTCTTATATCGACTCCTTAATTAGTTGCCAAGACGCACACACGATTAAGCTGGAAACAAGGATAAGACTTGTATTCATGGGCACAGGCTCACTTTGATGTTAAGTTTCGGTTGACTGTGCGTAGATGAGGACATGTTTTAATTTCTTACCAGCTCTTACTGGGTTTAGTATGTTACGTTGATTTCACCTCAGCTGCCAAGAAACATATAAAACAGCACTGCCAAGAAACGTAAATGAAACAGTTGCCAAGAAACACGTGCAAAACAGCTTCCAAGAAATGCAGATGAAACAGCTGCCAAAAAATGCAGATAAATCAGCTGCCAAGAAATGCAGATGAAACAGCTGCCAAGAAATGCAGATAAATCAGCTGCCAAGAAATGCAGATGAAACAGCTGCCAAGAAATGCAGATAAATCAGCTGCCAAGAAATGCAGATGAAACAGCTGCCAAGAAATGCAGATGAAACAGCTGCCAAGAAATGCAGATAAATCAGCTGCCAAGAAATGCAGATGAAACAGCTGCCAAAAAATGCATATGAAACAGCTGCCAAGAAACACATATAAAACAGGTCAAACAACACAGATCCAGCTTGTAGTCATGGTCATGCGCTCGCTTTGATGTTAGCATTTGACTTGGTATATCTAGTGATCAGCAGGTTTCGATGCTAAATGTCAATCCTCAGTTTTTGTCCATGACCTGTTAAGGACTCACGAGCGGCTAAAAAGCACACATCTTGTACCTAAAACAACAAAAATGTTAGCTGTAGTCACAAAGCAATATCTCATTTAATGGTAAGTTTGAACATAATTTGATTCAAGACAAGAGATGGACACTTTTTTGTATTTCTACATTCCAGCGCTGTGTCCAGTCAATTGCTTATCAGCTTGAAAAGAGCATATATTACCGCTAATTCAACTACGATTTTGTTGCCAAATGCACACCCTCATAATTTGTATGCATGTTACGTTTTGAGTGCCTGATGCATATTCAGGTAGACACGTTTTCTTTCAATATCAACCCTTGAGTTTGTCAGTATGTCCAAAACATTACATCTCAGCTACTAAAAACCACACATGTTATTGCTCAAGTAACACAGATGTAACTTCTACACACGTGCACGTGGGCATTTTTATATTACTGTTTTGGATGATTGCAGATCAAAAGCTTTGTGATTTCAAAGTTCAACATGATAATGTAGTGTCTCCCGTTCATTACTTCTCAGCTGCCAAGACACACATTGAACAGCTCAAACAACGAACACTATTAACTCAGCCAAAACATTATTGCGACAAATTTCGCACCCCAATTAAAGCATTGATTCCCGTGTAAGCGATTGTTACGTGATCCATGTAACATAACTCTTTACTCCGAAAGGTTAGCCAGATAGCCAAGTCGACGGCCTTACATGGCACTGACAGTTTGAATGGAATGACACGGTAATTCATGCTTTAATTGTGGTGCGAACTTTGTCGCAATAAATGTTTTGCTACGTTTACTTGTAGTCAAGTGCATTGTGCTCACTTAATGTTTATGTCATAATTGAACTGCTTTTATGTATTTTGATTTTAAGTTCATGTGTTCTGTTATTGTTGTTTCATAGAGTGTGTCCTGCGTACGTACTACCTAACTGCCAACATCTCAAAAAGCGAAAGTTGAACTTGTTATTAACAGTATATTTGCTTGTTTGTATTATATATTTGCTTAATAGTTACATATTTAAATGTACTTTTTTATCCGAATTTTAGACTTACATGATTTTCTCGTTAAATACTCCTAAACTGCCAAGAAATATAGATATCTTCCGGCTCCGACAACAAAGCTGTAACTGTTATTATGTCACGTGCTTACTTGGATGTTATATGTGACCCTCCACCACGGAATGAGTCGCATGTCACCTTTGCATGATTTTCATATTTTTACATTTTCCTAAAGAGTTTTTTATGCTCTATCCAGTGGTGAAAACCGTTTTAGAAAAGAGCGAAAACTGTTTGAGTTATAAGCCTGTGACTAAGGTGACCCTCACACTGTTACCAGACACTCCCCGGACTTATATTTAGCCTAGCGCAGAACCGCGCGAGGTGACATGCGACTCATTTCGTGGTGGAGGGTCACATATTTGGATGGACTGGGCGTAGATATGGACACGTTTTATTTCAAATGTCATCCGTCTTGCATTAAATATTTCCCGTTGATCGTATTAGCTGCCAAGAAACAGCTAAAATCAAACCTTTAAATCACGTGCACTGGCTCATGTTCATATTTGAAAAAAACAAATTATGAGGGACATTATTAAACACTCTTTGATTACGAATTCAAGCCTGTGCTTTTGTGTGTGTGTGTGTGTGTGTGTGTGTGTGTGTGTGTGTGTGTGTGTGTGTGTGTGTGTGTGTGTGTGTGTGTGTGTGTGTGTGTGTGTGTGTGTGTGTGTGTGTGTGTGTGTGTGTGTGTGTGTGTGCGTGTGTGTGTGTAGCTCAAACAATCACAACAAGTTGCTGAATTTGGTATGCGTTTTTCATGTTGTTTATATTGTTTATTTCAACCAGGAGTGGGTTGCCAAATACGTCCCGTTTACTGTTTTCTTTCTTTATTTGGTGTTTAACGTCGTTTTCAACCACGAAGGTTATATCGCGACGGCCGTTTACTGCTCATGAACTGCCAAGAAACACACATCACATAGCTCCACCAAAGAAGTAACTTGATGTCACATGCACACTTTGATTTTGCAATTTTGATGACTGTACCTAGAGTCGGACGCGTTTGATCCCAGATTTAAACTCTTTTTTTAGATTGAACAAATGCCCATCAATATTGTATCACAGAAGTAAGAGACTTGAAATGGTGTAATGCATATGATGCATGTTTTCACCACAAATGCACTCTGGGTATCTCAACACGGTCAATAATTCATTCCTAACATCTATGGATCTACTACACCTGTATTGTGTGTCAGTGTGATATTTTTTTTTTAATGAAGCTTGCAGTATACAGTAAATGTCAGTTGAATCATGCGAGCACAAGATAAGTTTGCAAAGCTGTCCCAGTAGGTCAACATTAACAACATAAAACGGTCCAATATGTTATGCTTTGATTGCATTCATATCGTTTTCAATCGCTTTGCTTTATCGTGTATATGCATAATTGAATGTGGCTTTGGAATGTTGTTGCTTGCGCGATATTTAAACTCATCTTACAGGTTCATAGTACAGAATACAAGTTCAGGATATACAGTTCGCGCACGGTGTCCACTTGTGCGACGCGAATTGATAAATGATACTCGTTGTGTCTGTTTTGAGTCTGCATCTCACGTATGTTCAAATCGTATTTCGTTGATATGATATAGCATACTGCCTAACCTACCTTTTCTGAGAAAATAGAGTGAATAATTGTGAAAGTCGTATTTTGCGGATGCGTATCCTTCTGCCCGACTAACTTTGTTTCCGGGTAATATAGGATGCACACAAGATGTCTTCACATTACAAGGAAGCAGGACATTTATATGATGAATGCCAGCCAATGTATTGCGTATTTTCCCATGGAGTGAAACCCGATGATTCAGACTGCTTTTTTGAAATACATTTATGAAGCAAACTGACATAGTGTGTTCTTTGTTCCTCTTCAGCTCTGGTACACATGGACTTGTAGATATTATCTCTCTCTCTCTCTCTCTCTCTCTCTCTCTCTCTCTCTCTCTCTCTCTCTCTACTCTCTCTCTCTCTCCCCTCTCTCTCTCTCTCTCTCTCTCTCTCTCCCTATGTGTGTGTGTGTGTGCGTGTATGTGTGTGTGTGTCTCTCTCTCTCTCTCCTCTCTCTCTCTCTCTCTCTCTCTCTCTCTCTCTCTCTCTCTCTCTCTCTCGTTGATCCGCACCGGCTTATTGCTTAATTAAATATTTCCTCCCAAAGTGGGATGGCGCAGATGATGTATCTTTAGTGGTTGAGAAAGCTGTCGAAGGAGTTGGCGCAGAAACATATCGATATAATTATAATGTTTTTTTTGTTTGTTTTTTGTTATGTTAAGCTTTGCTCGGTATGCACAATGTTTTTGTTCATAGAACTTTTGTAAGGTGCAAACAAATTAGATGAAGTTGCAAGGCCTTTAAGAAAGTAATTTTGAAAGGAGTTGAAGAACAGTGATAACTATAGCTCCCTGTATTACTGCTTGGTTTTGCTCCAAGTTAATGTTAAGGTTGTTTCTCCGTGATAGTTGTTGACTCGTTGTATGGCACAATGTTCTTTTTAGAAAGTAGGTTGTATTTAAGTTTTCTTTCAAGCAGATCGAGCTAACTAATAGATGTTGCTTTATGTTTCTGTTTGGCTCTGCTCTATGTCAGTGTTATGTGGGTTTTCGTTGGAATATTGGCTCATTCCCTGGTAAAATATTTCCCGAGAAATTAGCCTGCACATTAGATGACTGGCTTCCAATAGAGATTTTGATGCACAAGGAAACTAATCAATGTGATAGCGAGGTTTTTTGCTTCCATTTGGATAATTTCCAAATCAGTTTTTACGTCGTTTTTCGTTGGCATGAACTGTCAAATATTTCCTTGATAAATAGGGTGCGCATAATGCGTCTTTCATAACCTGTTGATAGAGGTGTTTTTTCTTCTGGAAATTAAGCAAATTGATAAGTAGTGCTCTCTGTTTCTGATTTGTTCTGCCTGTTATATTCTGCTCAGTGGCACTATTTGGATAGTTTTCGTTGATTTAAGTTGGTTTACTGTCTGATGAAATATTTCCTTAAAATTAGGGCATAGACAAAGACATATCAATTTGTACATTGGCAGGCCATACACGTCTGTATGACTTTTGTATAGAGTGAACATACGATGCTTTTTTGCTTTCCATAAAATGGACGAAGCAAAGACTTTAGATCATTTTTTGTTGGCTGGAGCTGGTTCATTGCCTGATCAAGTATCTCCTGAAAACGTAGATTGCAGCTTAGATGCGCCTGGCATTCAATCGGTTTTTATAATGCACAAGAAGATACAGCAAATATATATATGTCTGGGATATTGCTACTGTTTGGCTATGTTTTGTGTAAGGGAGTGGGGAAGGGGTGCGGCGGGGAGGTGGGGGAGGGGGGGGGGGGTAACGTGAACAATTGTGCACTTTGTTCATGATTCAGAATTGCTTCATCTGAACTTGTGAACAGTTTATCGTCCATATCTGGCCTTTGGACTGGTGAATTACTTCCCTAAAAAGTGAGGTACAGACAGAATAAGTTTTGCAAAGAAAAGGACAGTCTTTTTGAATGATAACTCTGTTATGTAGTTTGCATTTGATTTTCCAAGCATTCAACGTAAAGGGATATATACTTCTTCTCCTTTTTTTCATCCAAGGTTGCTACACAAAAAGCCATTGAAGTAATAATTAGTGAAACGTTTGTTTTTCTTCCATCAAAGTAGGATAGCTTCCGCATGCACACTCAAAAAAAGAAGCTAGAAATAGATCGAAATTCGTGAACACTAGTCTACACTTGCTGTCCAACTAAGACAGGCAAGCAGACAGAGACGGTGACAACGAAAGAGAGAGAGAGAGAGAGAGAGAGAGAGAGAGAGAGAGAGAGAGAGAGAGAGAGAGAGAGAGAGAGAGAGAGAGAGAGAGAGAGAGAGAGAGGTGGGAAGAGAGAGAGCGAGAGAGAGCGAGCGAGAGAGAGAGAGCGAGAGAGAGAGAAAGAGAGAGAGAGAGAGAGAAAGAGAGAGAGAGAGAGAGAGAGAGAGAGAGAGAGAGAGAGAGAGAGAGAGAGAGAGAGAGAGAGAGAGAGAGAGAGAGAGAGAGAGAGAGAGTCTGGAGTCTGGAGTCTGGAGTCTGGATGGTTTATTGATTAGGCCTTGGGCCCATTTAAATTCAGAGAGAGAGAGAGAGAGAGAGAGAATGAGAGAGAGAGAGAGGGGAGAGAGAGAGAGCGAGAGAGAGAGCGAGAGAGAGAGAAAGAGAAAGAGAGAGAGAATGAGAGAGAGAGATAGAATGAGATGGATAGAGAGAGGAGAGATAGAGAGAATGAGAGAGAGAGAGAGGGGAGAGATAGAGAGAATGAGAGAGAGAGAAAGAAAGAGAGAGAGAGAGAGAGAGAGAGAGAGAGAGAGAGAGAGAGAGAGAGAGAGAGAGAGAGAGAGAGGGTGTTTGAGTCACCAAGCGGCAACAGCTACAGTGTTGTTTGTTTAACACCCATCTTTATGTTTGCAATTGTAATTAAGTCCATACTTTCAGCTACTAGCAACGCACTAACACCAGGAGTATTAGTTACATCAAACACTGGCTGTGCACTAATTTGTTAAACGGCAGGTTGGTTTGCTTTCGATGCAATTATTATTCACCTTACATGAAATCTGTACTTTCTTTCTTTCTTTATTTGGTGTTTAACGTCGTTTTCAACCACGAAGGGTTATATCGCGACGTGGAAAGGGGGGAGATGGGATAGGGGAAAGGGGGAGATGGGATAGAACCACTTGTTAATTGTTTCTTGTTCACAAAAGCACTAATCAAAAAATTGCTCCAGGGGCTTGCAACGTAGTACAATATATGACCTTACTGGGAGAATGCAAGTTTCCAGTACAAAGGACTAAACATTTCTTACATACTGCTTGACTAAAATCTTTACAAACATTGAATGAAATCTGCAAAGATGTAGCATTCTGAATGGGTTTTCTTAAAGCCATAAAACGCCACTATAATTTATATTTTACCCAAACGTTGTACTCAATACTAATGGTACAACAACGAGTATTCAAGGCTGTCTTTGTGAATTGACCCCTTTTGCAAGTTTTGTGTTGTTATTCATTGCTGCTGTGGTGCTAAGAACATATCTGCGTGGGTGAAATCGTTTTATTTCATGAAAGAGAGGCATACCGCCAGGTATTGGCGGGTATACAGGTATCAATGAGTTAAAGTCAAACACGACAGACTGTCAGATGAGAGCACCCTTCAAACGATATAATAGCTAGCATTGTGATTCAGTTTGTGCTTTTCGTGTGTGTGTGTGTGTGTGTGTGTGTGTGTGTGTGTGTGTGTGTGTACGTGTGTGTGTGTGTGTGTGTGTGTGTGTGTGTGTGTGTGTGTGTGTGTGTGTGTGTGTGTATGACACGGTACGCTCAGCACAAAATCAATCCCCCCAACGACACCTTGGTGGCTCCTTCTACTTTCTTTTTACAAAAAGACATAAACCACTCACACAGAAAGAATGACAGACAGACACATAATACATACAGAGATACACTAACAGACAGACAAACAGAAAGACACACACTCAAGCACGCATTCATGCACGTACGCACACACACAAACACACACACACACAAACACACACACACAAACACACACACACACACACACACACACGCACACACGCACACGCACGCACGAACACACACGCACACACACACACACACACACTCACACACACCCACGCACACACACACTCACTCACATACACATGCACTCGCACACACACACACACATACACACACTCACACACACACACACACACACATACACACACACACACACACACACACACACACACACACACACACACACACACACAAGCTCAGAAAGTTAAAAGAATGCAGAAAAAAAACGTGCTTTCCTATTAAGTCATGTACGCTACTGCGCTATGCTGCAGGCGTAATTGTCTCTTCAAGCGATCAGCTATGTTTTCAACTTGAATCATA
>NC_090252.1:42663405-42700905 GCF_037325665.1 Littorina saxatilis
GTGTCCTACTTTTGTTAGTGTAGTTGTGTTTCTTTTGATTGATCATTGACTGACTTGCGACATGGAATTTTCGAAGCTAGGTTCATTATTTGTATCATAAGTATTTATCTGTCCGTCCACTTCTGGTCGACGTTCTGATGACTGTAACTTTTTGTTTTGTCATAAATTAAACGTTCAAATAACCTACCGTTCTTGTTGTTATATTTAGTCAAGTTTTGACTAAATATTTTAACATCGAGGGGGAATCGAAACGAGGGTCGTGGTGTATGTGCGTGTGTGTGTGTGTCTGTGTGTCTGTGTGTGTGTGTGTGTGTGTGTGTGTGTGTGTGTGTAGAGCGATTCAGACTAAACTACTGGACCGATCTTTATGAAATTTGACATGAGAGTTCCTGGGTATGAAATCCCCGAACGTTTTTTTCTTTTTTTGGATAAATGTCTTTGATGACGTCATATCCGGCTTTTCGTGAAAGTTGAGGCGGCACTGTCACGCCCTCATTTTTCAACCAAATTGGTTGAAATTTTGGTCAAGTAATCTTCGACGAAGCCCGGACTTCGGTATTGCATTTCAGCTTGGTGGCTTAAACATTAATTAATGACTTTGGTCATTAAAAATCGGAGAATTGTAAAAAAAAATAAAAATGTATAAAACGATCCAAATTTACATTCATCTTATTTTCCATCATTTTCTGATTCCAAAAACATATAAATATGTTATATTTGGATTAAAAACAAGCTCTGAAAATTAAATATATAAAAACTATTATCAAAATTAAATTGTCGAAATCAGTTTAAAAACACTTTCATCTTATTCCTTGTCGGTTCCTGATTCCAAAAACATATAGATATGATATATTTGGATTAAAAACACGCTCAGAAAGTTAAAACAAAGAGAGGTACAGAAAAGCGTGCTATCCTTAGCGCAACTACTACCCCGCTCTTCTTGTCAATTTCACTGCCTTTGCCATGAGCGGTCGACTGACGATGCTGCGAGTATACGGTCTTGCTGAAAAATGGCATTGCGTTCAGTTTCATTCTGTGAGTTCGACAGCTACTTGACTAAATGTTGTATTTTCGCCTTACGCGACTTGTTGTCTTTGTGTATAAGTTTTTCTTGGCTAAACGCCAACACTGTGTGTCACTGTGTAGGTGTCCTTAACTCCTTAGCTCGGGACGACGTGATTTAGGTACACGGAGAATAAACTTACACCATGGGTATCAATAGCACATGTGCACACACAAATTACCGGTGTGTCAAATTCGTATCAACGATTGCTGTATATCGATACTTGTCAAGACGGGCGCAGTGGCGTGGTGGTAAGACGTCGGCCTCCTAATCGGGAGGTCGTGAGTTCGAATCCCGGTCGCTGCCGCCTGGTGGGTTAACTTAAGTGTGGAGATTTTTCCGATCTCCCAGGTCAACTTATGTGCAGACCTGCTAGTGACTTAACCCCCTTCGTGTGTACACGCAAGCACAAGACCAAGTGCGCACGGAAAAGATCCTGTAATCCATGTCAGAGTTCGGTGGGTTATAGAAACACGAAAATACCCAGCATGCCTCCCCCGAAATCGGCGTATGCTGCCTGAATGGCGGGGTAAAAACGGCCAGTTAATAACACAAATTATGGATGGGCGTACGCGTCGAACAAAAACAACAACATTGCAAACAAGACACAATCAGTGGAGCTTTACATCATCATAAAAGGCTGAATAAGTTGTTTTTGTTATTTTAAGATTGTTAAATAAGGCATCTCCGTTTATAAGCCCTAATGTATCAGAAGAAAAGCTGATTCCAAACACACACACACACTCAAAAAAGGCTGATTTGTACATGTTGAGCGTCAAACAATGTCGATTCAGTGCTTGCAAATGAGTTGTTCTTCAGTACTGGTGACAGAAAGGGGGAAAAGTGGTCAAAATTCAAATCTCTAGTTTTGTTTTTGAAATATAGCTTTTCATAAAGCAAAAATAATGTAGTATCTGATGTACATAAGAAAAAATCACTGGTTCACACGGTTCTTACATAATCTAACTTTTAAAGCTGGTTCTTGTGTGTCTGTGTGTATGTTTGTATGATGACAATAGGACCCGAAACGGCTACACGGACTGAGACAGGAATTGCAGAGAATGTTCTTTGCCACTCGAGTCGTGTCATGGGGTACTTTTGGAATAGCAAATTTGAAAGGATTCTTCAAAAAACGGCGGAAAACATTATATACCCTGTGAGCTATCGAGGATCCTCCCCGTCTGGGCTGTCGAAACATGGTCTTGTTAAAAGACGTTTTCAAATGGTTAACGGGGAGATACACTCGAACTCGAAGCACATTTAGCGAAGTTATGTTGCCAAATCATCAAAGATCAACATTTCACTACACGGATCGATGCACACAGTCGAAATAGATGTGACTTTCACACGACCGAAGACTACTTACAAGCAGACTAGCAGACGACAAGATCTAAATATCTAGATCAGTGAGAGGAATCCGTTGAAGAACAGTTACTCCGCTTATTCGTCTTCAGTTAAGCTTATTTCCCCTGCCATAAGTTTCCTTGCAGATCTGCAGTCGCGTAGTGAAATGAACTAGTGTCATCGGAAGATTCTTCTCAGTCAATGATCAAAGCACAGTAAGTTCTATGCTGACAAAAGTCACTTTCGGACAACACGACGATTGACTTAATTTATGAGCCCAAATATCGACAAGAATGTACGCATTTGACATTAAATGAAACATTCATAGACTGTTTCCAACTCACCAGATCTGCCAAAGAGCCGTCATTCGTGAAAAAAACGATGATTTTAATCAGACAGGTATCGGAAACAAGTCTTGGTCACCTGCGTTATTCCTTCCGAGGCGACGTGACGGCGCCACATTTGTTTGTTTATGGCTGTTTATCGCGAAACAACACAGTTGAAATGTGTGTGTAAAATACCACAAATGTGTGGTGAATCAGTTCGTCATCTGCGTTTCGATGGTAATTCAGTCAGATTGGAGTTACTTTGAATCGAAGGCGAGGGTAACCTGCGTTATTTGTGGGACGGCGTGAACAAATTTGATTGCAATATTTTATACAGAAAGTAAATTTCAATGATTCTGGCTCAGACTTGTAGATCTGTTATGCAGTGTTTTGGTAGTGTATCTGCTTTTCTGCTATGAAGCTCATTTGGAGTGATACGCTGATCGAAGTGGGGTACCCTATGTGGGACATCAGCCGTATGCAGATTACGCCTCAGAACACTCTCGCATTTCACAAAGACAACAATAATTTGCAACATTTCAAGAACTGCATCAGTTTTATTAGATACTATTTCAACAAAAACAGCACAAACACGACTATTATCAACAACACAGAACGGGAGGTAAGTCTTCAAAGACGCACCAAGTGTGCGTTCCCATTTTTGGACGCCATTTTTGCTAGCATTTTCACAGTAAATCTTAATATTTCCATATCTATTGAATGATTTTGGTATTTTCTTTGATTGTGCCGATTCTCCTATCTCTCTGGCATGTACTGAGTGCTTTGTGACCAGTTTCTCCCCTAGACTGTATTGAAAAATGCGTCCGTGTGAGCTGACCCCCACTTGTGACCAGTAGCAAAGAACAACTCACATAGTAATATCAAAGCAACATAAATGCAAGTTAAAAATACAGCCCTTTACCCCAGGTCTGCTGAGATTGCATTATCACGACATATACACATTTATATCAATCTCATTAGAAGTGGTTTTACAGACCGGTTTATGAGTTACAGCCTTTTCAAGAATAAACCTGTCTGTAAAACCACTTTCGTTCGATAAGTCCGCTAAGTGTCATTTATGAAACCCCGGTAAGGACTTACAAGAGTGTCACCGAGCTGTAAAGTTAGAGGACCCGACCCCTCCTCTAAAGTCGCTACCTGTCAGGTAATTTCACTAAAACTGTCCATGTCACTCTTTTCATACGTTATTCAAACCGCCAATTCTGAACAAATCTTGTCCAAATATTGTTTGTAGGTTTATGTCCCTCATGGTCACACAATGGTGTCATTTAAGCACCAATGCATTCACGATTGTTCGCGAAAGATTTCAACCGATGCTCGATCATCCTGGCTTTGTAGCGAAAGCGTGCTAGCGTCTTGTTCAATGCATTACTGTGTCAAATCTGAGTCAGATGTAACAGTGGCCGAACGGTTATCGCGTTTGCCTGACACACGTTTGAGTCGAGCTCATATCACCGGCTGCATGACCATCTGTTTTTTAATCTTTGTGATATTTGTTTATTTTTTTGTTCTTTCTTCATGTGCAAGAGAGTACATTGTAAGAAATATCAAAATTGATTTTTAACATTCATTTGGCAGGAATTATTTCAAACATTGATAATGACTGATAAGTCCTGGCTAATTTACCATGGTTCTGGAATCTGCAGTTCTCTCCCACGTAACGTGTTTGTTTGTCTTGCTATATTCTGTGTTTAAATGCGTTTTTAGTTTGCTTGTCCTTCTTAACTATTTCCCCCCGTAATTATTTGTTTTAATTGTATTTAGTTTGTTTGGGTGTTACTATTGACTTTAAAACTGACACGCAGGCGGAAACGCCGGTACCGCATGCGCAGAGAAGAGCAAGCATTGGGGAATCTCATATTCTTTAAATGACCAACACTAGTAGCTGCCGACCTTCTACCAGACTGACATGAATACCGGGGATAAATAAATCAATATCGGGCGGTATAAACAAATACCGGGCGGTAGTTAAACGACAATTTGACTTTGTCGGACACAATTTTACAGACTTTTCAAGAATATGACCCCTGGTTAGCCGTTTTGTTCTCAAAATGTAGTGCTGCGGCAATAACCAGACCAACACAAGCAAGTTCTTAGACATTCTAAAGAAACCAATTCTGACCTTGTTATATTGGAATACCAGAACAGTTTTGTCATACTTTTTGACGCGACTGGCAAAATTCAATTCAACGTTTCTTTTTTGCATTCAACCAACTTCTACAAAACCTGAACAGAAAAATCATCAACACTGTGTGTCTCACTGTTAGTGCTAGGACTGGTTGGTCCGGTGTCAGAATAATGTGACTGGGTGAGACATGAAGCCTGTGCTGCGACTTCTGTCTTGTGTGTGGCGCACGTTATATGTCAAAGCAGCACCGCCCTGATATGGCCCTTCGTGGTCGGCTGGGCGTTAAGCAAACAAACAAACAAAATTGGCTGTAACCAAGGTGTGGGTGTTTTCAGTTACATTAAGCGGGAAACAAGCTTCTTGACTGAGCACGACTGATGTAGCTATGTCGATCTGGATTTGTGTGCACACATTTTTGCAATGTGTTTTTAGTCGCCCATGGTGTAGTAACGCTGAATTGCAAATCCGTTGTTCTTATGTATAATTGTAGTAAGAACCTCTCAAAGACACAGGCGCACAGACAGGATGCCGATAAACATAGTTACAAGGACACATGCATACACAAAGACACACATAAAAGGACACACTCATGCACACACGCACGTACACACGCACACACACATATCACTCACCCCCCGCCACACACACGCACATACACAGGCACTAACGCTGACACGGCGAGACAGATCTTTCGTCGACTTTTATAAATGCACGCGATAGCAAACATTGACAGAACAAGCTACACAAGTTTGAATAAGTGCCTTTTAACTGAATGTTGTAGTCTTCAAATGCAATTGTGCTGTATAGAGTTGCGCCATTGGCCTTGTTAATGGCGCATTCAGTAATTTCAAAGAGAATCTTCTCTCTCTCTCTATTAATGTTCTAGTCATTTTTCTTGCATGTTGTAGATAGAGATATCGCAGCTATTTGCATGGCGCGAATGTCGTGAAGCATGACGGTGTAAATATGTACTCATATAAAGGCGAATTTGAATGGCAATGTTGCCGTTTTGGCAAGCGTAGAATCATATACAATTATTATTTTTTCTATTTTTGACAACACTGGTGGAGTGGCCTAGCGGTTAAGACATCGGCCCCGACATTTCGAGGCCCCGAGGCCTTTAGTTCAAATCCCTGCCAATTCGGTGTTTTTTTCTGCTCTATCCTTCTTGACAAGTATGCTCAGCTCTAAGAGAGAAAACCGGATGTTACCACTGCAGGATGCAAGCATCGATTAAAGCTCTCAAGGTCATACACGCCGTTTAGATAGGGTTTCGGGTAGCGTTTGCTGTGATTTTCAGCCCTATCTTTTCAAACTCGTAGCCTCAGATAAGTCATCAATAGACCACAGCTGTGTGACATCAGTCATATGCAGGTTACGCCTCGGAACACACTCGCATTTTACAAAGACAACAATAAATGGCAACATTTAAAAAAAATGCATCAGTTTTATTGGATACTCTTTGAACAAAAACAGCACAGACACGATTGTTATCAACAATGCAGAACGTGAGGAAAGTCGGCAAAAACGCTCCTAGTATGCGTTCCCGTTTTGGGTCTCCATTTTTGCTCGCAATTTCACAGTGCATTTTGAAATTACCATATTAAGGAATGATCGTGGTATTTTCTTTGATTGTGGTGATTTTACTATCTCTCTGTCATGTACTGGGTGCTTTGCGGTCAGTTTCTCCTCTCGGCTGTATTGAAAGATGCGTCCGAATGAGCTGATACCCACTTGTCAGCAGTAGCAAATAACAACTCCACTACTAAAGCAAACGTGTGCAAAATTGTATGTTACACGCTTTGGAGCATAGCAAGAACCGAGTCAAACTCGCAATCGTTCCCCCCCCCCCCCCCCCCCAAAGTCCAAAAGTGGCTTTCATTTCTCCGGCTTGTATCGTTTCATCTCTTCAACACTTCGACAACACCGAGAATACTGCAAATGACATCCCACCCGGCAGTACTGTTGTCATACGCGAGTGTAGCTCCCATTGGAAATCGGCTTGTTCATGGGGCCTGTCAGTCTGAATTATGAAGGACACAGTTATGAACATACAAGACAAACAAACCGAAAAGAACAAGCATTTAGCGAATGCAGACACAGAAATACGTCATAAAGAATGCGATGCTTCAAAAGATACAGACTGTGACGGTGGCTGTGACGTCATTCACACATACGAAGACGTCATTCATAGTTGTTCGGTCACTTCCGTGAAAGTAGATGGTTCTACAATCATGGTTGGTGGGTTAGCTAGCTTGTCAAAGCGAGAGTACGCAACACATGTTTGTTCTCTCCTTTGTTGAAACTGTGAGACATAAATGCTATTCAGACTTGGTCGTGTGACAGTACCTGCTATTCAGACTTGGTCGTGTGACAGACGTTTTCTTCCACACGAGATTACGTTGATTGTCTAACGAAGCCGTCAGGCTGAGTTAGACATCAGCTAATCGAGTGTGGAAGAAAACTCTGTCACACGACCAAGTCGGAATAGCATTTATGTCTCACAGCTTCAACAGAGGAGAGAACAAACACGTTTTGCGTACTCAAGCTTGACAAACCTAAACACAGGAGCAGCCATTGTGGAGAGATCTACTTTTTGACGGAAGTGAACGAACAACTATGAATGACGTCTCGGTATATGTGAATGACGTCACAGTCATCGTCACAGTCTGTATCTTTTGAAGCATCGCATTCTTCATGACGTCTTTCTGTGTCTGCATCCGCGAAATGTTTGTTCATTCCGGGATCTTTGTCATCTATGTTCAGAACTCTGTCCTTATAGTTTCAGACTAACAGGCCTCCTGAGCTAGCCACTTTCCAAGGGCAGCTAAATTTGTGTATGGAAACAGTACTGTCGTCCGGGATGCCGTTTTCAGTATTCTCAGCGTTGAAGAATGTGTAAAGAGAAGAAACGATAACAGCAGGAGAAATAAAAGTCGTGTGTTAATTTTTTGGCTTTTAGAGGGACGATTTTGAGTTTGAATCCGTTCTTGCCATGCTCCTGAAGCGTGTAACATACAATCTTGCACACGTTTGCTTTAGTAGTGGCAAAGAAGGAAAGCGTGTGACATAGTTTTCTTTCACACTCGATTAGCTGATGTCTAACTCAGCCTGACGGCTTCGTCTGTCAAGTCTGAATAGCAGGTAATGTTCCACCATGGCAGAGTAGGAACCTGTGTTATTGGTGTTGTTGTTTTAATCCAGCAATAGACAACTCTTTAAATCAGCTACATTCATTTAGACAAAATGGAATGTTGAAATATGTAAGTATCTTATTCAAATTCTAAATTAATATCAGGGGTACTACTTGACACTGGTTTTCCTTGAAAGAGGAGAACATACATGGGGTCGACAATAAAAACCTTTGTTCCTTGTTAACCATTTCCTTTGCTAAATTTAGTGCTGCTGCAATAACTGGATCAACAAAACCAAGTGAGACCTTCCAAAGAAACCAGTTCTGACCTTGTTATAAAGAACTGTTAGAACTGTGTTGTTAAACTTATACTTCAACGTGGTTTTTTTGCATTCAACACATTTCTGCTATAAAACAGAATGGAAAAGTCCTCAACACTGTGGCTAACTACAACCCCGCGGCAGCTATGTTTTGTTTGCATACATTCTTGCGATGTGTTTTGACTTTGAGTCGTCCTTGGTGTATTGACACTGAAAGGCAAATCGATGTTTCCCCTCAAGGAAACAAAAACACAGGCGCACAGATAGAACGCAGATAGACACAACGTTACAAAGTCACAATCATACGCACAGACATACAGACAAGGACGCACTTACACACACATGTACGCACGCACGCACGCACATACACACACACACACACACACACACACACACATTGCCACCACACACCCCCCACCCACACACACACAAACAAATATACAAGGGCACTAACGCTGACACGGCGAGACAGTTCTGTCATCGACTTTAAAATGCACACGATAGCAAACTTTGACAGAGCACGTACGCTACACAAGTTTGAATAAGTGCTTTTTAACTAAATGCTGTAGCCTTCTTATGCCATTGTGCAGTATAGTGTTGTGCATTGTTAAAGGCGCATTCAGACATTTGAAAGAGTGTCCTCTCTCTCTCTCTCTCTCTCTCTCTCTCTCTCTCTCTCTCTCTCTCTCTCTCTCTCTCTCTCTCTCTCTCTCTCTCTCTCTCTCTCTCTCTCTCTCTCTCTCTCTCTCTCTCTCTCTCTCTCTCTCTCTCTCTCTCTCTCTCTCTCTTTCGCTCTCCCCCTCTCTCTCTGTTACACACACATAAATGGCGCAGCTAAAGAAGGGAGATGTGTCATTGGAATCAAATGAAATTTATTGAAGAATTAATGTTAACAGAGATGCTAATCAAATAATATTTGGCAACAGAAAATGCAAGCATGACTAAAACTCGATTTTGAACAACTTTAAACAGGTCACTGTGGACTGTATTTTTGGTCTAGTCTGAAACGGAACTTTTGTATTGCGCAAAGCGAGTATTATTAGTATCACATTCTAACTGTACTTACTTTAAATCATCCCGCCCGCGTAAACCATCAGACGAATCATACATAATTTAACATGTTGATAAAATAAATGGCCGAAATAAATCGCGTGGTGGGGGCTCGGAGAAAAACACCTACACCTTTCAGCTTGCCTTATCGTCATTGTTGGATAAGTTACGTGAACAAAACTGACTGTTTCGGATACACATTGGATTGTTCTTTCTAGTGGCAAGCACAACTTGTTCAGTTTGTTTAGATTTGTGTGTCGATTCAAACGCGGGAACCTTGGTGTTGTGAATGTGGTGTCTGTTGAACTGTATAGACACTACTTCATATATAATTATACTGTTTGCTGAATAAGGTAGACAAATAATTGACTCTCCAATCTTACACAGATCTGCACTTAAACGCAACTGCTTAGTGTTTTTATGACGGAGCTATAGTAATTAGGATGCAGCATATTTACAAAGCTACGAAATAGCCTTTAATGTTCGGAATTATGACAGCTGAGCTGAACAACCATAAGGACGACTCACATGCAGGCCAATGGTGACATATACTCGAGTTACTATTAAAACAAATATAAAGCCACATTCTTCATCAAACATTAAACATTAGTTTCTTAAAGTCAATCCACACTTATGGCACACATCTGTCTAATTTACGGATGAAGCAGCATTTTTCCTAATTTGTGAATTAGGCATTTGCAGATCTGATCTTGTATACAATACTACATCTTAAAACTGACACATGCACACAAACAGTAACATATCAATATCTTAACGCAAATAATATACATGGCCAGTAAATTGGCTGACAAATAAAACAGTGTAACGAATAACTAGGGATGAGATCACTTAAAGTTCCAAAACTGTTGTGGGTACCTTATTTCGGTACAGTATAACATTGTTAAATTTGTTCACACATTTCTCACAACATCATGAATGGTCATCATAATTGAAAATGCTGTGGCTGATTCATCAGAGTGTACACAACATAAAACACATACGAATTAAGAACGAGTGAAAATAACAAGAGTATTGAAGTAAAAAAACCGAGAAACTGGCAAACAATACACACATAATGAGATATCAAAGATAACTGTACACTGTACATTTGTCAACAATGTAGAAGCACAACGAGGTACAATTTGCGCATTGTGTGGAAGCATTAGTTTGTTCAATTAAACAGTGTTACAATGTTTGTTTACTTATGCTTCGTTTTCAAAAGACACGAACAACACAGCGTTGCTATATCTATTGTAATAGGCTATTGACCAACATAAGCTTGACTTTTCAAAGAATGTTTTATTTCCATTTCAAAGATTTCTTTCTTTACTTCTAAGCATACTTGCAAAATAGTATAGCAAGTGTGTGCACGTATATAAAATAATATTATAGTCACAATCAAACTCCTTAACAACTCATTCTGTCGCAGGCCGTTCGTGAAGAAAACTGACTGTCCAGTCTGAAGAACCTACACATCTACCAACAAGGTAATACTACATCTGATTTTATTTTAACATTACACGTGCCTCAAAGGACGTTAGATTTCGTGTGTTTTATAAAACATGATTGTCTTGGCACAAAGTTCTGAACATGTAAAAACAATGCATTGAGTAGTGAAACGTGATGTTTTAGTCTCATTATCCCGCTTAAACGGCCAAAATAAATCGCGTTTTAGGGATTCTGAGAAAAACACCTACACCTTTCAGCTTGCCTTATCGTCATTGTTGGACAAGATAACGTGAAAAAAACTGACTGTTTTGGATGGATACACATTGGATTGTTCTTTCCAGTGGCAGGAAAATCTTGTTCAGTTTGTATCTGATATTTTTGTCGATTCAAACGCGGGAACCTTGGTGTTGTGAGTTTAATGTGTGGTGGTGTCTGTGTTTTTGTTCCCCTGTACAGACACTACTTCATGTAAAATCAATCTGTTTGCAGAATAAAATAGACAAAGAATGGACTCTCCAATCATATAACTAGTTTTTACAATAAACGGCCTCATTACACAGATCTGCACTCAAACGCATTCTGCTTAGTTTGTTTTTATGACGGATATATAGTAACATGTAGCACCTTTACACAACTAGGAAATAGCCTTTAATGTTCAGATTTATGACAGCTGACCAACCATAAGGAAGATTCACACGCAGGCCAATGGTGACATATAATCGAGTTCATATTAAAACAAATACAAAGCCACATTCTTCAATTAGGCTACATTAAACATTAGTTTCTTAAAGTATGATGGTCAATCCACACCTATGGCACACATCTGTCTATTTTACGGATGAAGCAGCATTTTTCCTAATTTGTGAATCAGGCATTTGCAGATCTGATCTTGTATACAATACTACATCTTAAAACTGAGACATGCACACAAACAGTAATATATCAATATGTTAATGCAAATCATATACATGGCCAGTAAATGGGCGGACACATAAAACAGTGTATACATATGACAGGGGATGAGATCACTTAAAGTTCCAGAACTGTTGTGGGTACCTTACTTCGGTCCAGTATAACATTGTTATATTTGTTCACACATTTCTCACAACATAATGAATGGTCATCCGATTGAAAATGTTGTTGCTGATTCATCAGCGTTTACACAACATAAAACACATACGAATTAAGAACGAGTGAAAATAAAAAGAATATTGAAGTAAACAAAACGAGAAACTGGCATAATACACACATAATGAGATATCAAAGTATGTATGTACAAACAAGTTTATTGTACACTGTACCTTTGTCAACAATCTAGAAGCACAACGAGGTACAATTTGCGCATTGTGTGGAAGTATTAGTTTATTCAATGAAACCGTGTTACAATGTTTGTTTACGTATGTTTCGTTTTCAAAAAACACGAACAACACAGCGTTGCTATATCTATTGTAAGAGGCTATAGATCAACATATGTTTTTAGGTTTCACTTTTCAAAGGAAAGGTTCTTTTCATTTCAAATATGTCTTTCTTTATTTCTAAGCATGCTGTTTACTTGCAACAGATTCGACCAAGTGTGTGCATGTTTGGACAGGAATTACAAATAAGCAATACACTTTTATCAGCAAATCATTCTGTTGCAGGTTGTTCCTGGGGAAAGCTGACTGTGCAGTCTGAAAAACCTACAAGCCTGCCCAAAAGGTAATACTACATCTGATTGTGTCTCATTTTAAGACATTTGTTATTTCAAAGCTATGAAAATGTGAAGGCAATGTAGTAGCTACTGAAATATACCGTTTTTGTCTCATTGTCCTCTACAACAGCTTTCTTGGCTTTTGAGAAGAATTATATCTACACCGTTCAGTATGACATACAGTAATTAGACACGATAGGTAAACACAACTGATTTAAACAAAAACTCAATTTCGATTATTCTTACCGGTGTCATGCTCAAACATGTTCCGTTTTAGCTGTTCTGATTTGTTGTCGATGTTAACACGGGAAACGTGTTGTTGTGAATTTGAATCTTGGTAATGTATGTGTTCTCTGTTGCATGGGATAGACACTACTTCATATACAATTGAATCTGCTTGCTGAATATGGTAGAAAATGAATTAACTTTCCAGTTAGAGGACTAGTTTTTACAATAAACGGCTTCATCAAAAAGATCTGCATTCAAACGCATCTGCCAAGCTTTTTTATGATGTAAAGTAACATGCAGCACTTGTTCCAAACTACGAAATAACCTTTAATTGTTCAGAAATATGACATCTGACTAACCATAAGGAAGACTTAAACACAGGCCCGCGGTGACAATATAATCTAGTGACTATTGACAAAAATCAAACACATTCTTCAGTTATGCTACATCAAACATTATTTTATAAAAGTAGGATGGTCATCCCACACTTATGGCACACATCTGTATATTTTACGGATGACGCGGCACCTTTCCTAGTTTGTGAATCAGGCATTTGTAGATCTGATCTAATATATAATACTACTTCTTATAATTAACACATGCACACATACAGTAACATATCAATATAAAAAAACGCATATATACATGGCCAGTAAATGGGCGGAAAATGAAAACAATGTATACGAATTCGGAAAGACAGGGGATGAGATGACTAAAAGTACCAACACTGTTGTGGGTACCTTACTTCGGACCAGTATAACATTGGTATATTGTTTTACACATTTATCACAACATCATGAATGGTCATCAAATTGAAAAAGCTTGTTTGGAAGACAGAGTAGAATGATTACAACCACAATAATACTGCTTGGTCATTTTACAAAACAGCTTTTTCTATTTATGTACATACTTTACTCAGCTTTCTTCACAACACATTGTGCTCAAGTACAGACTTTACAAACCGTTCTTCACCACACATGTTGATCAAGTACAGACTTTACATAGCATTCTTCACAACACATTGTGCTCGAGTATAAACTTAACAAAGCGTTCTTCACAACACATTGTGCTCAAATACAAACTTTACATAGCATTCTTCACAACACATTGTGCTCAAGTACAAACTTAACAATGCGTTCTTCACCACACATGTTGCTCAAATACAAACTTAACAAAGCGTTCTTCACAACACATTGTGCTCAAGTACAGACTTTACAAAGCGTTCTTCATCACACATTGTGCTCAAGTACAAACTTTACACGTTCTTCACAACACATTGTGCTCAAGTACAAACTTAACAATGCGTTCTTCATCACACATTGTGCTCAAGTACAAACTTAACAATGCAATATTCACAACACATTGTGCTCAAGTTAACTCATTCAGGATTTCACACCACTTCAACAGAAATACCCAAGAAAAAAGTAATTGGCACCAAAATATACACCCGCAACAAACCACATCTAGTGACTCTCATCAAGGACTATGTCAAAATATATTGTCACTTTGCAAACGTAGAGACGGTAATACAAGTAATAAACACGTTCATGGGTATAACATTATCAAACTCGCGCACATTAACAAAAAATTGAGCAAGCTTAAAACCAAGAAACAGAAATTCAGCTGGCATACAATCAACAAAACAAAAAACCACGTCAATAAATTTGACTTATTGACAATAATCAACAAAGATGAAGCTATAAACAAAAAACATATTTCGGACAGCATAATGTCGTAATGCAAACTTCGGTCTAAGAAGAAGAGCAAAAAGCCTGTGAGTTTAGATTTTTAACTTAAAGAGTTCGAACACTAATTGACAAACACAAAAAAGAAAGATTTCCCTAACGTTTTGCCTGTGATATTTTTCGAGTGTGTTAAAACAAGTGTGAACAAATGAGAGAAATCAATCGGACAGACTTTATGACACAGAATTTTGGAAGGGATTCATACTATACTTCCAAACTAGGTCATATGATTGTAATTGTTGGATAGATACCCGATTGATTTACCCAACCCTCGTTTATATGATTATCGGCACGTCATCATATTCAACAGTCTGTATAATAAAGTCTGTCCGAATGATTTCCCTCATTTGTTACACTTGTTTCAACACATTCTGAAATTATCACAGATAAAATATTAGCAAAATATTAACATATTAAATTCGATTTTCGAGGCTAGTCACTGTCGGATGTTTTAAATTGTTGAAGTAATAAATGAAAAGGAGCATAACCCTGACGTTAGTATCCCACCTTGAAGCATCTTTATTTCCGGGTAAGATGTTGACAAATTACACAGATCAGGTCATACATACAACGAGATGATTGTACAATTACTGACTTTTTTGGAGTTTGTACAACATATCGCTTTGGAGCAAACTCTGCGACACTCAGGCATTTGCTTAGTTTGAGGCTGTAACATACTGTGTGAGCCCATCGTGGGTGGGTGGGGGCAGGTGTCCCTCAAAGTTGGGCGTCCGCGGGGAGCCCTGAAGGTGGTTTTAATTTGTCTCTATTTGCAAGATTAAAGTGCAATGATGGAGCTATTTTTCATTCATAATTCTTTTTCTAGTACCTTTACTTAAAGGCTTATAATACGCTTTGCATCTCAAAAGATAATTCTAACAACCGATACATTCTTTCTTTGACAAAACTTTAACTTCCACAACTACACATGAGTTGTTCTAGGCCAGATTGGTGTCATGCTTCTGGCGTCTTTTCAGCACTTCAAGCAACTCTTGGGCAGACAATGACGACTGCTCGCTAGTCTTGAATGTACACGGCGAGGGAACATCCTGACAACCAACATCTTCCTTCTGAACTTCTGAAACACAGCACACTCACATTCATGCTACTCTTCCAACTATAAGACTGATCAAAGAAAAACATAGTGCCTAAGACACCCTCGAAAAGTGAAATTTTAGAAACCTGAGTACTGGTTAGTTGGTGCGAACTAACAATAACTGGTTAGTCAAAAAAAGAAAGACAAAAAACTCAGACACGTTGGTTAGTTATGTATCACTGGAGCCTGAAAGGGCGGGGATGTAGCTCAGTCGGTAGCGCGCTGGATTTGTATCCAGTTGGCCGCTGTCAGCGTGAGTTCGTCCCCACGTTCAGCGAGAGATTTATTTCTCAGAGTCAACTTTGTGTGCAGACTCTCCTCGGTGTCCGAACACCCCCGTGTGTACACGCAAGCACAAGACCAAGTGCGCATGAACAAATCCTGCAATCCATGTCAGAGTTCGGTGGGTTATAGAGACACGAAAATACCGAGAATGCATCCCTCGAAAGCGGCGTATGGCTGCCTATATGGCGGGGTAAAAACGGTCATATACGTAAAAACCGTGGACGTTTCAGCCCATGAACGAACAGACAAACTGGAGCCTGAAAACTATTTATTGGGTAAGACAAATTCCTTTTGGATGTCTAAATATTTGCGTACAAATATCGGGTTTTGAAAGAAAGAAAGAAAGAAAGAAAAAAAGCAAAGAAAGTAAGTCAGTATGCAATTTGTATATATTTAACTTGGTGCAGACACCAATTTCAGAACAACTATTCAATTCACTAGCTGTTATTAAAAAGAGTCCTGTTGTGTACATATAGCAGGTTTTGTCTTATTTAACCCGCCAGAAAAAAAATGTTAACAATATATATGCAATATGTTTATAATAAACGTGATGCAGATATCAATTTTAGAACAGACATTAAATGCATTTTTATCAAGAGTCATGTCTGACGGACTGGTTTGTTTGTTAACTGAACTGAAGGGTAACAACCTTTTTCTTGACGTTGCTTCGTGGTTTGATGGCGTCCTTTCCTGGATGGTAGTCTTGGCGGGGGTCGTGCAGGGCTTTGCTGGATACCTCCGTCTGGTCTTTTTACCTCTGAAATAAGATAGTTCCATAGATTCGTCAGTAGCCTAGGCTGAGTTGCACGAAGCAAAAGTGTGTGAAACCTAAACGGGTAATAACAAACCGCGATATATGATTCGTTGAAATCACACCAAATCTCATTTTCAACGAATCAAACACCACGGCTGACTCCCACTCAGTTGGTAACGTTTTTTGTGCACCGCGGCCCATTTTCCAATAGTGCATACACAGCTAGATGTATGGCTCTAATGAAAACTAGTATCTCAAGACTGAAAACGGGCAAACTTTGGCAGAATACCACTGGCACATTTATAGGTGTGTGTTTTTTGTATTTAAGGAAAATGTCCAATGATGTATTTGTGTTTTTCTTTCATCATTCTTGGCATGATACTTTCAAAGCTTACATTGATAAAGTTACCAACAGTTACCAGTAAACCTCTCATTAAGTCAGATCATTATTTAACCCAATTCTTGTTTGACTCAGCGCGTGTTACGTAATCAATTGCTCCATTCACAGGGTTCATAATCACCTATTTCTGGAGAAAGTGGCAGAGATGTAAGTCGGTTTTCATTCTGAGGATTCAGATTCAGAAGGTTCTTTCGTGGTAGTCTCTTTGGGGGTAGTGGAACGGCTTCGACTCTGTCACCATCTTCCTCTTTGTGTCCCACTGAAACATACAAATCGATCAATGCGCACAATAAATAGCCATATATTTTGTACTAGCAGTCAGGCCCGGCTTCGCCCGGGTGTTTCTGATCTTCCCTCTCTCTCAGAAACTTCTAGAATCTTATTCCAATGAGAATAAGCGATAGATGAAAGTGTGAGCTCATACATTTGGATTAAAAGGCTGGGACTGACAGTGTGAAAGCATCACCATCAACACACTCTTTTTGCTGAAAAATAACTTTTTGACTTGAGTTATCTCCTTTTCTTAGGAACATTCTAGATACTTGAAAACCAGGTCTAACATCGACTCTATATATTCTGTAACTAGAATGAATACCCGCTTCGCCGGGTAGCCGGCTTCGCCGGGAAGAAGTACTTAGAGCCGTACGCCGAACTATGGACCCGCCAAGATTCGTGGAATGGGAACAGCACGAAAATGATTCAGTGGCCATAATGCCATTCCTGACCATATCGAGTCCCATCCTTGTCGACGAATGTAACCGTGTTAATCACCTTTGGAGGCGAACTCCACTCAAACAGGACTGAGCAAGTTATGGCTTCTCAAAGGAAGGCCAGTACATAAAATTACACAAAAGCCGCCAGACCACATCACAAACAGAACTGAAGAATGCACAGGTGTTGCTTACATAGAGACACACACACTCACACACACACACACACAAACACAGAGAAGCCGTATCTATAGAGAGATAGATGACAGTGTATTTTTCGCGTGGCTATAAATTGATTCGACCTTTGCACTTTTACAGTGAGGATAATTTACGGGTCCAATTTACGTTCTGTACACTGCGTTGACCTTCTAAAAATAGGTAACAGTAACAGAACGCCGGGAATATCCGAAGACGCTCAGCGCAGTGGACAGCGCAGTGTAGTAACTTACAACTGAACGGGAAAGCCACACGAAGGAAGGGAGATAAACGCCAAACACTGGAGAAGATAAGGAAGAGTTACTTATAATGGTGAAATGAACACAAAAACGAAAATGAGTTCAGCGCTGCGCGCTGAGAGCACGTGTTGAAATATCTCATCGATGATATTGTGTCCGGGGTGTAGCTGAATACGGTGTCCAAATTTGAAAAAGATCCACCGAGAACTTTGGCGTTGTGATGTGGTGTAGCGGCTATGGTGTGTCGGTATGGGGGCCCGGGTAAGCTGAGGTGGAACCAAAATAGCTGAGGTGGAACCAAAATCGGTTCCGCGCTGCGCGCTGAGAGCACGTGTTGAAATATCGACCAGGTTGTGTCGTGTCCCGGGTCTACTTGAATATGCCCACCAAATTTGAAGCAGATCCATCGAGAACTTTGGCCGTGCATCGCGCACAGACACACAGACAGATACACAGACAGACACACAGACACTAGTCGTATATATATATAGAAGACTGATCAGACGTGCCTGCATTAGAAGAGAAGATACCTCCCTTCAATGTATACAAAGTAAGAGTTACCTCCCTTTGCTTCTAGAAATTTCCTGAACTGTCCGGTTAACTTTTTCTTCTTCATTTCTTCTCCTCATAGGAGCGATAGAGAGTCTGTAATATCACTGGCATTATGTGCTTGCTACATGTGATCACCAGGCACTGAACTGGCCTTGCACAGCAGGGGGCAGGGTTAGTGTGTGTGTGGGGGGGGGGGGGGGGTGGGGGCGGGATGATAGCGGGCGGGGGGTAACCCTTGAGAATTACACGGTATACTGGTTTGATGAGAGTTACCTCCCTTCCGTGGGTGACAAAGCATGACTTACCTCCCTTGTACTATGTAGACTGTATTGATAGATGGGGAGGGTCATTATCCGAGGAAGGAAACAATGTCTGGAGAAACTAAAACCCAGGTGCACATCTGCGGCACCTAGGGAGTGTGCATGCAAAATATCTTGTTCCTGCCTCTTGCCATCTCTGAGGTATGGCGACCACAGACACACAGACACACAGACACACAGACAGACACTCTGTTTTATTATATGTATAGATTTCTGTCCCTATCTTTCCCCATTAATCTTTCCTCTTTATCTTCTATCCTCTCTCTCTTTCTTAATTATTTATTCACAATGTAAATCTTAAAAAAAGTAAGAGGCAACCCTGACCTTGATCGATGTGGTCTGTCCAGGTTTCAGATCGAACATAATTGGAAGGAAAGGAAAGGCAGTTGCCTCTCAGTGGCAAACGGATCGGGGTTTTCGGGATGGTGATAGGTAGACTTTGGGGCGCTGAAATTAAAATAAACAAATGTTTTAGAAATGAAAAACATAGATGCACATATAAATGGCTGTATTCATATTCAGTTAAGTAGACTCGACGAGCACGTACATTTGAAACTTGTTTGCAATGAGTTCATTAAAGCTACACAAGCAGAGCGGATTTTTTTTACGTTTTGGTAACTCCCTTCTACTTTTTGAAAGAAGCTTTTTCAATTGGAAGCAGACCAGATCACTCATTTTACTTTGTGATATCCTAATACAGCATAAAAGAAAACAGATTGGTAAAAGACAACCGTGTATCAACATTTACACAAACATTATAATTATGACCTATTGTTTCATCACATGCATAAATCAACACGTCGTTAACGCTTTAGTTTTAATCAAACTGCAACTACCCGACAATCAACAAGCCACAGATATATGTATGCAACTTTGTGAAAGCTGAACATTGTATGATTATATATGCTTACCTTTGTTGGGGGAGACAGAGCCAAGGCGATTGTTTCTGGTCAAACGCCAATTGGTTTTTGGTCTTGCACCTTGACCGGTAAAGTCCAGAGTTTGGGCATCTTTAAAACACCAGTTCATATATAGATGTTACAACACAAACAGTTTATTCTCGTTCTTTGATTAAAAAATAGCAAGTACTAAAGAACATAAATAATTGGTTTAAAGTGGGTTGTTTTCGTCGTTAAATTCTGTTTTTAAACAATTATTGAGATGGTCACAGTAACGGAACATATTCTAGTTGTTATATTACCAAGAGGCGTTGGTAAAGCAAAACTGCAATGTCGAATCGTATAATAGACAAATTACAATACTACAAGGGCTGTTCTTACTCATGCTCATTCTATAAATCGTTTTATTATCAACAACATTAAGGTTAATGTGAAAGAGGCATCAGCCGAAAGTTAGCATCATTAAAACAACCTTCCGTCAGCTTTTGAACGGTTTGATGTCGATCCACGTCCGAGGGAGTTGGGTTAAGGTAGGCACTGCGGACTGCACAATTCAAAGAGGTGGCCGCAGCTTCCTTGCAGACGCCTGTGGCACCCTTTGTCTCTGCAATGGTCAATCAATCAGTCAGTTTTCCGATATATCAATCAATCAATCAATTGAAACCTCCCGGCGTTCAAATGTGAACGTATACATAATGTACTCATAAACTTCTTAACGAAAAACAAGAAACACAACATAGAAACACAACATGCACGACAAAAAACAGGATTTTAAACGACCACTACACAACTCACCATCCCCACCACCATCACCACCACCTCCACCACCATTACAACAAAAGCAACAACAAAACAACAACCACTGAATATAAATTATAAATGCAAAAGCTGACACAGCCAAAGCAAGCACTGTATACATCAAAGCGGTCAGACAATTTTAACAAAACATTAATAAAGCAATGGCAGTGTGTGATGTTGTTCCTTCTTATTTTTTGTAAGTATAGAAAGATCCGAACCGTCCACCCCACGGCCTTTGAAGTCTCCGAACACATCCTCGGGGGCGGGTATGGGATGCAGGTAGCCGCTTCGTGGCAAGCATGGTTGGGGTCTGGCCGTGGCCCCTTGAGCGTCTTTATAAATAAAATAAAACATTGTTAGCAACGTTGAGTCTTTTGTAAGGGTGGAACTGCAATACTGTTTTTGTTCACAAATAAGCGATACTCGTACACTATAATGCCGTGTGTAATATCATGTCCCCGAAGTATGATTTTACTTGTGTTCGCATTCGCGGAAGTAGTGATCAGTTGAAGGGCATTTACGCACGCTTGAACAAAGAAAATCTATCACTCTCTCTCACGCCCTTTTGTTCAAATCACACACACACACACACACACACACACACACACACACACACACACACACACACACACACACATACACACACAGACACACACACAATTACACACACACACACACAAACACACACACACACACACACACGCACACACACACACACATATACACACACATATACACACAAACACCAACCCACACACACACCAAAAATATATCACCGCCAACCCACACACACACACACATCAACCACCACCAACCCCCCCCCCCCCCCCCACACACACACACAAACACATACATCACCACCACCACCCACCACACTCACACATCCACATCCACCAACCCACACACACAGACACATCCATCACCACCACCACCCCCCAACACACACACACATACACAAACACATCCACCACAACCACCCCCCCCCCCCACACACACATGGTAGTTACCTTCTCCAACAACGATGTGATCATCATTGATGAGGTCATAGTCATTGGGACTGAGGGCGACAGGCGGTTCAGGAAGGGCCAGGGGGTGGTTGGATGGTTTCCTTATGCAGACATCAACTCGTCGCCTATTGCCTCGAGGGAACAATCTCCATCGCCTCCTTCGGTAAACAGTGCGGGCACTGCTGAGTCGGAGAGACAAACTCCTTCGGATGGATTGTCGACGTAGAATGATACCTGAGAAATTCGAAGATGCATAAGAAATCACGCCCACAATAGTTGATGTCTGATATCCGTAGTAAAATGACGTTTTCCGTTGATGATTCAGTGTTGGTTCAAATGAAACAGTTGAGGTTATGACTCAGTGTTCCTACTGGAGCTTTTACATTTCTTTTACATTTATCTATGTCTGGCGTTCAGTAAGTTTTCAAGAATAATATTACCCATCAAACTGCTAAGCTAGCAATCAAAATATGGCTGACTTTGTATAACTTATAAACTAACTGAACACATGTCACGTACCCTTTCTACTCAGTACGACGAGGAGAATCATTGCAAGTACAGCAATGAGTACAGCAGCGTTGATGACAAGAAGCACAACAGAGACTCGGACAGGCTCTATCGGCTTTGTCTTTTGTATCTTTGTTGTTTTCTCAGTTGGGATCGTGGTGACATTCGGTGTTTCAATTCTGGGAGTTGTCTCTGGCGTTAAAGTGGTCCCCGGAGCTGTTAGATGTGTTTGAAGCCAATAGTGATTGATTATATTATTGTTTACTCGTACAAACATTGTTGGGAAATATGAACAAGAAACAAGTTGCGCCAAGCAATATTAAAACACTTAGTCCATATGTCGACCTGAACCTCAAATAACGATATTGAAAACAGAATCAATCATCACCGAGACCACTTAGGCCCGGGGTTAATGGTCACATCTGCGCTTTCTTTGATATGTTAAGAGAGATAAAGAGAGAGGGAGAGAGGAAGAGAGAGAGAGAGAGAGAGAGAGAGAGAGAGAGAGAGAGAGAGAGATAGAGAGAGAGATAGAGATAGAGAGAGAGAGAGAGATACACAGATATATAGACAGACAGACAGACAGACAGCTGGTGTTAAACAGTATTTTATTTCAAATACTGAAGAAAGAAAAAACTGGCATCGCTAGATAACAAGAACATCAAAAAGGCAAGCGACAAGCCTCTTGATCCGTACATCAAAAGAGCTAGACACGAATTAATGTTACGAATATTCACAAAATAAATTGTTTGCGCCGACAATCTGGCTGCAGCACTGAAGTAGCCCCCAATCCCGGCCCTGTACTGGTGAAGACTACAACCACTCATCATGTTACTGCTCTTTGCAAAATGTCAAAGGCCAGGAGGTGGTACCAAGTCAGAATCGCGCTCAAAATGTTATAAGTGAGAAAGGCTAATTAAATTATGGTGCTACAATAGTGGATGTGCAAGAAAGGGAAAGAAAACGACAACATCATATGACAATATATCAACACAGAGATAAAACAACACAGCAACACCACCAACCAACAACAACAAAGATAACAAGAAAATGGTTGATTGGAAGAGTGCAAACAAATATGAATCAAATCAGAAAAGAATGATAAGTCAAAGCTTCAATGCGATCGTGAAGAAATGCAAACAGTTAGGAAAATAGGTTTCAAAAGTATAGAACTAAAACGAAGAGTGACCTTTTGTGAAAAAAAGATTACTGACTTTTAATTTCGCTGAATAAAGGAGTGTCGTGTATGCATGTACATGTATATAATGCTTGCCTTATTTTAAGAGGTTAGACCAAGTTATTTCTGAAGAATATTACTCATCATTCTTTAACAACAGTGCTTGGAAATAAAACAACATACAAACTGCTTATACATTAGCGTTTATAGCGCTTACGACACTCAAGTAAAGGGATAAAGAAGGCGTGGCTTGGGCAGTCGCCGCTGAGACCCGGCACAGGCGCCCAACACAATATGCTCTGCAGGATATGTTAAACACACACACAATCTCGTGGCAATATGCAAGTTCAGTGAAATTGGCAGCTTAATTATGTAGGCCAGTCAAGGGTTCCTATATTTTCATGTAAAGTCACAGGTCTTTCCTTGATGCTAGTTCTTTATTTTACTTTGGTTGAACTAAGAACAGCAGGCAGCGCAATTCTGTTATCCTACGGACAACCCCATTCATTTTGACGAACACCACCCCGTCTCTCACCCACGTGTCCTCGATCATCTTCTCACGCTTGTATGTTCTGGCTTTCGCGGCGATCTTTGCTTGTTCTTGTGTCAAGTCATCGTTGATGAACAACTTACCCGTGTGACCTGGAATAATAGACCGTGAAAGGTGGATGCAGCGCCTAAAGGCAGTCGATCTACTGGCCGATGTGAATGCGTGATATATTGTGTAAAAAATTCCATCTCACACGGCATTAATAGGTAACATGCGCCTTGAGTCGCCTTGTGTGGTGAGATACGTGCGCGATATAAATCCTCGTAAATAAACAACTTGGGGACCGGTCCTCTGGCAACCGGCCAGGCCCTATCAGAGAAGAGTTTCTGGGGGTCACTTTGACTTAGCTTTTTTTTCTCCATCATCAAGTTTCTCTTGTATCTGTAGGCCGCGAACTTGCAAATGATCGCACGATCATAAGTTTCACTGACCCCGGCTTTCCTCCCCACTCGGAGAGTCCGGTCAATCATGGCGTCGGTGAAGTCTATGCCTACAGCACGCCCCACTGCCTTGACAACTTCTTCAGTGTCCTCCCCTTCCTTCTCTGGAATATTGTTGATGCGGATGCCGTTCCGCCTGGAGTATTGTTCCAGCTCGTCCACTTTGTCCTGGAACAGCTCGATGTGGTTGTCCCGCTTCTCCAGCTCTGCCTTGTAGTGTTGCAGCTCAGTTCGCAGCTGACCAGTTTCCTTCTGGAGATGAGTTGCCACTTGAGCGGCAACTGCTTTGCAGATCATCTCCAATACTTCTGGCTCGCAGAATGCTGCCTGGAGCTGGCTTTTCAGAGCATCGTCTTCCATCGCCCTTCCTTTAGTATTAGCTGGGGTGCTGGCCGCCAGTGACGTGAGTCCGGTGAGTCCGGTGATAATACCCAGTTTCGTTCGGATCGCTGTTCTGACTGTCCTCGCACAAGCGCTTCTCCAAATGTTCCAGTGGAGAAGCCATGCGCTTCTATATATATATATATATACGACTTGTGTCTGTCTGTGAGTTCGCGATGCACGGCCAAAGTTCTCGATGGATCTGCTTCAAATTTGGTGGGCATATTCAGGTAGACCCGGGACAGGACACAACCTGGTCGATATTTCAACACGTGCTCTCAGCGCGCAGCGCTGAACCGATTTTGGTTCCACCTCAGCTACCCGGGCCCCCATACCGACACACCAAAGCCGCTACACCACATCACAACGCCAAAGTTCTCGGTGGATCTTTTTCAAATTTGGACACCGTATTCAGCTACACCCCGGACACAATATCATCGATGAGATATTTCAACACGTGCTCTCAGCGCGCAGCGCTGAACCGATTTTGGTTTTTGTGTTCATTTCACCATTATAAGTAACTCTTCCTTATCTTCTCCAGGTTTTCAGCGTTTACCTCCCTTCCTTCGTATGGTGCACTATAGGGGCATCTTCGGATATTCCCGGCGTTCTGTTACTATTTTTAGAAGGTCACCGCAGTGTCCAGAACGTAAATTGGACCCGTAAATTATCCTCACTGTAAAAGTGCAAAGGTCGAATCAATTTATAGCCACGCGAAAAATACACTGTCATCTATCTCTCTATATATACGGCTTCTCTGTGTTTGTGTGTGTGTGTGTGTGTGTGTGTCTCTCTCTCTATGTGGGCAACACCTGTGGATTGTTCAGTTCTGTTTGTGATGTGGTCTGGCGGCTTTTGTGTATTTGTATGTACTGGCCTTCCTTTGAGAAGCCATAACAGTTCAAAAGGGCTTAGAGATAAGCTCTAAATTGCTCAATCCTGTTTGAGTGGAGTTCGCCTCCAAAGGTGATTAACACGGTTACATTCGTCGACAAGGATGGGACTCGATAAAAATTATTATGGTCAGGAATGGCATTATGGCCACTGAATCATTTTCGTGCTGTTCCCATTCCACGAATCTGGGAGGGACCTAAGCTTGGCGGGGTCCATTGTTCGGACCCGGCAAAGCCGGCGTACGGCTATAAGTATTTCATCTCGGCGAAGCCGGCTACCCGGCGAAGCGCGTATTCCTCTAGTCAACATATATAATATCAAGTGGCAAATCTGCAGACGCACACAGAAGTTATTCCTTACGCCTATGATTACAGCATGCAGCAGTCCAGTAAATTTCACCTTGCTCTGCACAGCAAGGCAAGTCAAAAATGCACACTCATGCTGACAACACAGTCATCACTACCAAATACCACCGATTCAGTGTAGCCTATCATGATACAGCAAACACAGTACTTATCTGATTCCACTGGAAGTACAGCTCGTCAACATTATAATGCACAGATGTCACTTAATTCATATATATGGCACATGTATTCCCCAGGAACTTGGTAAATCGCACTTTAACAGAGACAGCCACCCTCACGTGTCTACCCGTCCGCCATCTTTCTTTAACAGACAGACAGACAGATAGCCAGAAACAGAGACAAACAAGTCGCGTAAGACGAAATTACTACATTTAGTCAAGCTGTGGAACTCACAGAATGAAACTGAACGCACTGCATTTTTTCACAATGACCGTAGTCCGCCGCTTGTGCATAACGGAGTGAAACTGACGAGCCTGTTCAGCGCGGTAGTGGTTTCGCTGTGCTGCATAGCACGCTTTTCGTACCTCTCTTCGTTTTAACTTTCTGAGCGTGTTTTTAATCCAAACATATCATATCTATATGTTTTTGGAATCAGGAACCGACAAGGAATAAGATGAAATTGTTTTTAAATCGATTTCGAAAATTTAATTTTGATCATCATTTTTATATTTTTAATTTTCAGAGCTTGTTTTTAATCCAAATATAACATATTTATATGTTTTTGGAATCAGGAATTGATGTAGAATAAGATTATCGTAAATTTGGATCGTTTTATGTAACACAAAAAAATGTATTTTCAGATTTTTAATGACCAAAGTCATCAATTAATTGTTAAGCCACCAAGCTGAAATGCAATATCGAAGTCCGGCCTTCGTCGAAGATTGCTTTACAAAAATTTCAATCAATTTGATTGAAAAATGAGGGTGTGACAGTGCCGCCTCAACTTTTACAAAAAGCCGGATATGACGTCATCAAAAGTATTTATCAAAAAAACGAAAAAAACGTCCGGGGATATCATTCCCAGGAACTCTCATGTCAAATTTCATAAAGATCGGTCCAGTAGTTTGGTCTGAATCGCTAGACACACACACACACACGCACAGACACAGACACACACACACACACACACACACACACACACACACACACACACACACACACACACACACACACCCACACACACACTAACACACATGCATACACCACGACCCTCGTCTTGATTCCCCGTCTATGTAAAAACATTTAGTCAAAACTTGACTTAATGTAAATAGAACATGTGAATGTGTTGTGTTTACGCACACGGTCACCATTAACAAATTGACACATTCATGGGAAATGCTACACAAACATATAAAATATGATGACATAAAACAATAATCATGCAAGCACTTTGACAAACAAGACAAACGTTTGCACATGCATGCACGCAAACACACGCATAAAGAACATCCCTCACAAAAGGGTGCTGACGTCGACATTTAACGACTTGAAGAATCGAGAAAATACTATACGATCAAATGGGTTGACTAAAAGTCAGACAGACGGAGAGACGGACACACTGACAGACCGACTTACCAGAAAAGCAGACCTCAATGGTGCGTGGTGATACCACATCTTTGTCTGTTGAAAACGTCCAAATGCCCTTGTCAGAACTAGTGATGTTTCTCGATAACTCACACGTGTTGTTTTCACACGAACATGACTGTTTGCCTGTTATAATGTTATGGCAGTTCTTTATAACGCAAATTAGTGTATCCTTTGGTCCATCAATGTTGACTGTTACGTCTGTCTTGGTATCCAAACCCTCAATGGAGAAGTTGAGAATGAGTGTATCATTCTCTGGAGCCTTCAGACATGTTAGATTATTGTTGCCGTTAAAAATGAACGTTGGACCTGGTGGAGTAAATGAATAAACAAAAGATACAATATAAGCTCTACAATACAAATATCGCCACACTGTTGTACCCAAACTAACACAATAACGAACAATTCCAAAATAAGTTGACTGCCAACGTTCCAAGTTTCAGAATCAACAACAACAAAGGTAAGTTGTTAGAACGTTTAATTTGACAAAACAAAAACAGTTTTGGACGTGTGTTTTTTTCTTCAAATTTAGCGTTCCAACAACTTACTTTTCTTGTTTTGTGATTCTTACTCAACAACGTTTGTCCTTAGGAAATTAGCCTCGTTTTTGTCGTTTGCCAAGGTCATACGAACCTGTCCCAAAAGGTCAGTATGTATGGTTGTAATTTTGTTTCTTTATTCATTGATTTGAACACTTATTTCTGGGAATGTGTCATCCAGAATCTTCGGAGAAATGCATAAGATACAACTGATATTGAAAAATAAACTGTTCTGAAGTATGTGCTTCTTTTGTTTGAACGTTTTTAATTTGAAAAACCTCATTCCGAACGTGACATGCTTTGTCCGTGGTCTAACCACACTTCAACAACACGAGATGAATACAGTTGTTGTGTATGGGTTATCCCTTTCATTCTCAAGACAATGCACATTCTAATCCTGTTTATTGCTGTTGTAGCAAAGTATCAGACGCTGTTTATCATTTAAACAAATCTGATTCTTCATGGGGATGTCGTGACTGTTTTATCTAGACGTCTTGTCTATGTTCGACGTATACCTATAGTGTATGGGGTGGTGCCATAACTGATGCCTTTTGGAAGACGTACATTTAGAGAAAAACCGATATACTTGCCCCAGGCCTTCAGACTTTTAGTATCTACACTACCCGTCATAAAAAGTACACATATAAACTTATCTGTAGATCTTTGTGATGCAATCAGTTAAGCCTATGTTAACCAAGTATATTGCCAAAAAGGTAATTCTTTCCCGTACCGTATGAAATAAAGAGTTTTATCTTTTTATGAATTAGTGTTTATGCAGTGGACCGGAGATTTAAGACAACCCCCAAAATCAAATTCGCAAAAGCAAAGTTGCAGACACTAAAATACACCAAATATTAAAATAAGTATATGAGTGACCCCGTTTTTGATCGCAAATGGAAGAACAACTCAGTGTCTACCCATACACATTGAGTTGGTTCAGTGTTGTTTTGCCATTTTGAAGAAGACTGCATTTTCTCAGTTATTCTGATGAACATTGCCAAAAGGCACAAGCCTGTCCGAACGAACAGTTAACCCTAAAGACGAGCCGTGGATAAACGCTGACAGTATAGACGTTGCGGGGAAGACGGGACCGACAACGACGACTGAACCGAGACAGGTGTGTTGTCCTTCGGTGTCATCGCTCGTACTGACACAAGTAGCGTTTGCGGGGAGAACGAGCGCCAAAGCCGGATATGACGTCATCAAAGACATTTATCGAAAAAATGAAAAAAATGTCCGGGGATATCATACCCAGGAACTCTCATGTCAAATTTCATAAAGATCGGTCCAGTAGTTTGGTCTGAATCGCTCTACACACACACACACGCACACACACACATACATCAATACACACATACACCAATACACACATACACCATGACCCTCGTCTCGATTCCCCCTCTATGTTAAAACATTTAGTCAAAACTTGACTAAATGTTAAACCACTAAATGTGTTAGCCCATACATTTTATGTGTGTGTGTGTGTGTGTGTGTGTGTGTGTGTGTGTGTGAGGTGTGTGTTTGTGTGTATGTATGTGTGTGTGTGTGTGCGTGCGCGCGCGCGTGTGTCGCGGTGTGCGTGGGTGCATGTGCACGTGTGCGCGCGCGCATGTGTGTGTGTGTGTGTTTGCCCCGCGATTTGTAAAATGTTTTACAAGTCACGTAAATGCGCCCGATATTTAACTCATCATCTACAAAGTGAAGGGATTTATTGAGAACAAAAAAAAGTCGCGAAAGGCAAAATGACTACATTTAGTCAAGCTGTCGAACTCACGCAATGAAACTGAACGTAGTCCGCCGCTAGTGCAAAAGGCAGTGAAAGTGACGAGCCTGTTTGGCGCGGTCGCGGTAATTGCGCTGTGCTTCATAGCATGCTTTACCGTACCTCTCTTCGTTTTAACTTGATGAGCGTGTTTTTAATGCAAACATATCATATCTATATGTTTTTGGAATCAGGAACCGACAAGGAATAAGATGAAATAGTTTTTAAAACGATTTCAGAAATTTAATTTTAATAATAATGTGTATATTTTTAATTTCCAGAGCTTGTTTTTAATCCAAGTTAAACATATTTATATGTTTTGGAATCAGAACATGATGAAGAATAAAATGAACGTAATTTTGGATCGTTTTTTAAAAAAAAAATGTAATTACAATTTTCAGATTTTTAATGACCAAAGTCATTAATTAAATGTTAAGCCTCCAAGCTGAAATGCAATACCAAAGTCCGGCTTTCGTCGAAGATTGCTTTACAACAATTTCAATCAATTTGATTGAAAATTGAGGGTGTGACAGTGCCGCCTCAACTTTCACAAAAAGACAGATATGACTTCATCAAAGACATTTATCGAAACAATGAAGAAAATGTCTGGGGATGTCATGCCCAGGAACTTTCATGTAAAATGTCATAAAGAACGGTCCAGTAGTTTACTCTGAATCGCTCTACACACACACAGACACACATATATACATACACCACGACCATCGTTTCGATTCCCCCTCGATGTTAAAATATTTAGTCAAAACTTGACTAAATATAAAAAGGAGATCAGCATAGTGCAGACAATTATAGGGGTGTGTCTCTTTTGAGTGTCATTGCTAAATGCTTTACTTCAATTTTGAACACGAGACTGTAGTTTTGTGCAATGCGACTCAGTTCAGGTGCTTGAGTAGATCTGTGATAGTCTGTTAATACTGTTGTTTTAAACTGTCTAGATCATGATTATATAATTTTATGTGATGATCTGACTAAATGATAATAATTACATGTACTACTTACTTTTTAATTTTAGGTATTGTTCTAGTATTCACTAATGTTGTATTGATATTACTGGCACCCCTTTTAAACTGATATGGTTTTTACGTTTACAAGGCGACGATGTGAATTTGTGATGTAGATATGTGGCTGGTTATGTGTGAGAATGTAAATAATTGTGTGTGTGTGTGTCTGTGTGTGTGTGTGTGTGTGTGTGTGTGTGTGTGTGTGTGTGTGTGTGTGTGTGTGTGTGTGTGTGTGTGTGTGAGTTGTGTCTGTGTGTGCATGACAGTGTAATGTACGTATGTATGCATGCATGGTGATGTGTGTCTGCATATGTGTCTGGTTGGTTTTTATTTTATTTTTACCGTGCCGTGCCAAGATGAAATCCTTTTGCAAAATTGGTGAATAAATATCTTGTATCTTGTATCTTGTATCTTGTATACATGGCTGGAAGATAACAATAACATTTCTGAAAACCAAGCTGGCTTTAGGAAACAGTATTCTACCCCAGATCACATATTTACTCTTTATGCAGTACCCAGAAATGTTTAAGCAGAAAAGGACACACATTATATGTAGCCTTTGTTAATTTTCGCAAGGCCTTTGATTCTGTAAACCATGATAAACTGCTGGATGCCATTCAAAGGGAGGGAATCAATGGAAGGTTTTTGAATAGTTTGAAAAGCATGTATGTATAGTTCCCTCATGGCCTTTGTAAGAGCAAATGGCGAGTTTAGTTTTCTGAGTGGTTTGAGTGTCCAAATGGGGTCCGACAAAGATATGTGTTAAGCCCTACATTGTTCTCACTTTTCATTAATCAGTTGGCCTCAGTCATTACTAAGACGGGCAATGTAAGCATGGTATTCAGCTTTTACCTGGTTTGATGGAATTGTTTATTTTATTGTTTGCGGACGATGTTGTTCGTATGTCTACTACCCCAATTGGTCTACAACACCAGCTGAACTGTCTGAAGGAATGTTGTGAAAAACTGAAATTTGTGGTTAATCAAGAAAAAACGAAAGTGATTGTTTTCAGAAAAGGTGGTTATTTGGCAAAAAACGAGAAATGGCATTTCGACGGAAATAATTTGGAATTTGTAAATAAATACTGTTATTTGAGTTTTAAATTCATTTCAATGTTCAGTTTAAGACGTGGAACTGACCACCTTGTGGGTAAGGGTAAAAAGGCCGTATTTCATTTGGTGGGCATTATTTAAAAAATTGAAAGAAATGACAGTTACCACCTTTTTAAAGATTTTTGATGCAAACGTTCAGCCAATTTTGTTGTATTTCTCAGAAAGTTGGGGGTGTTCCCGGTTAGATACCATGGAAAAAGTAATTACTTCTCATGGCATGCAAACAGATTTTAGGTGTACCAACATGTACACCAAACAGAATACTTTATGGAGAACTTGGCAGATACCTCCTTTTTGTAAATTCGTATGTGCGTTGTTTGAAATATTGCTTACGATGTCAGAAGACAGGTTACCAAAAACAAACAAACTCAATGTTGCGCAACATGGATGAAAGCGGGAAAAGGTGTTGGGCCTCGGAAATCCGCAACATATTGCCTGAAACTGGTTGTCACTTATTGTGGTTCAACCAAGATTTTGGCAACGTAAAATGTTTTTTGTAGGTTTTTAAATTAAGATTGGTTGACATGTACAAACAAGAAAGGTCCCGCACAGTGCTTCAAAAGGACCGTAATAAATTGTACTCTAAATTAAAATCTGTGCTGCCTGTTGAAGTATATTTTGTCCAATATTAATATTTCTTGTTTTAGGGTAGGACTTACACAGTTCAGACTTGATGTCATGCCAATGAATAAAAACCTTACACGAATCAGTCTTTCTTTGGAATCAAAACATTGTATTTTTTTGCAATAATGTAGCCAAAGATGATCACCACTTCTCCTTATGCTGTCCATCATAGTAGTTTGATTTAAGAACAAGATTTATTGGAAGCATGTGTGTATGTTCTGTGTCCATCATTTTTACATTTTCAAATGTTAAGAGGTGTTGCCTCATGTCTGAGTTCATTTTCCACGCTGTAAAACGACAACAACTGCATGCTGAAACGCTGAAATGTTAGAGATAGTACCGTTGTAATTGTATAATGGTTATTATATACCATGTGAGTGTTAATGTGTAAGACGTGTATATGTGTAAGTTTTCCCTCACCCACATCCCCTCTTCCCTGGTTTGTATATGGGCCAATGGCCATACGTACAATAAACCATCCAACAGTCAAAAGTCTCTCTCTGTCTGCCTGTCTGTCTGTCTGTCTGTCTGTCTGTATGTCTGTCTGTCTGTCTGTCTCTCTCTCTCTCTCTCTCTAATGCCCACAATGACAGATTGTGAGAAAAGGCATAGCCTTAACTATTAATCCGTGTTATTGTTCGAGTCTAAATATCGGACCCTATTGCTACGCATAAGACCCAGGCCCTCCAAATCCTGGGCAGTCGCATTTCTCAGCACATTGAGGGTGTTCAACTCCTCATCCTGGAGAACTTTAACCACCGTTAAAGGCAGATCTGTTGCCCACGCTCCAAATTCGAAGTCCATATTGCAGTAAGAAATAGTTGGCATATGCCCGCTGCGCCGCGCTGGTAAGGACTGACCACAATGTGTTGCTCTCCCGTTCTTATAGACCCCCGCTGATGCATCACACGTGCAAGCCCCCCCGGCAACATGGACATTGCGGCTGGGCTATTCTCCTTGACTTTCACAAGTCCTCCTCTCCCCTCTCTTTCTAATTACGGGCCTAAGTGTTGATATCCTGCTTTACTACCCTCTCTTCCCTACCTGCCAACACTGATCCCTTTAGGCCTACCTCAAGTATCTAACATCCTCCTCCTCCACCCGCGGCTAATCTGTCTCGTTTAAATAGAGTTTATCTGACGCTGTCCGCTCTATCTAAACTCACACTAAATAAAGTTCAATTCAATTCAATTCAATTCTCTCCCTCCCTCTCTCTCTCTCTCTCTCTCTCTCTCTCTCTCTCTCTCTCTCTCTCTCTCTCTTGGCCACACGCACACACACGCACTCACGCACGCACGCACGCACACACACACACACACACACAAACACACACACACACACATACATACACACACACACACACGAACAGACACGTACGAACATACGTTAGTGGCAATGTCTCAGAGTTAGAGACATATATAAATACATAGACAGAGAGCCAGCCAGCTAGACCGACATGACAGATAGACTCACTCGTATTACTCGTCCCCTCGGAATAGTCTGCATGGCTTAGTACAAACAGGACCACAATTTCACTGCGAGTCCAGTCGTCCATTTTCCGACACTAGTTGTGATTACATTTGGAATGGTAGCCGGCTCATCACTCAGTGAAAGGTTATTGTCAAATGAGCGTGTGCGCATGAAGTAACAGTATATGAAGATGATTTATGTAGTCATTTTCTTTGAATCAATTCTCCTGTACCGTTTTGATTAAGTCATCATCCTTGGTTTATGCGAAACTGGTGTGCTTCCCTATTTCATTAAACGTCCATCAGTATCGGCCAATGTGAGGATTACACAAGGAAGTTAGAAAACGTAGCGACTAACCCCAGTACCTGTCACTGACGCCCAACATATTTTAAATAAAAACGCTGCAATAACAATACAATACAACAAAAGAGACAGAGACAGAGACAAAGGCAGCGATGATGAATATGATGATGGAACTTTACTTTCCAAGGATAGAGGTTTAATTAAGGCTACGTATTTTCTTACACCCTGTCCCACAATTTAGTACAAAAGTCATATTATTGATAAACAGGTAGAAGAAAAAAACGGACAAATAAGCAAACACACAAAGAAACAAGAAAGACAACAGCACAATGACAAAATAAGCCAGGAGAAAACAAAAAGCAAACAATCATATGCATGCATAAATCAACCAGCAAGCAAGCAAAACATGCAGCATGTTGATTGAGGTCGAGTGGAGGTCCTTTGTTGCTACCATATACCGTACATGCCAACCGGCATAACGGGCAGTGAGTAAGTTGATTGAGGTAATCCATATCAAGTCATCGACGGTAACACTCACAAAATATCAACATTGATACTAATGCCTACAATGATAATAAGGATGTAAATAATGACGACGACAATGACGATGATGTTGCTGCTGCGGCTGCTGCTGCTGCTGCTGTTGCTGCTGCTGCTGCTGCTGCTGCTGCTGCTGCTGCTGCTGCTGCTGATGATGATGATGATGATGACGATGATGTTGATGATAATGATGACTACGATGACGATGATGATGATGACGACGATGATGATGATGATTGTGATGATGGTGATGGTGATGATGATGATGATGATGATGATGATGATGATGATGATGATGATGATGATGATGATGATGATGATGATGATGATGATAAATATATCGTGACATTACATAATACACATAAAACATTTAATATACATAGTAATTTGGAATTTACAAATAACTGCCAAGTATCGACAACTACTTCTATATGTTAAGACTAGTATTGCAATATAGGTAGTCTAGTCATTTAATAATTATGCAGTGCTCGTTTAAATTACTTTAGCGAGGCTAATGATCTTATTGAAGTGAGTTCCACACCATAGAACCATCGACGGCCTTGCTAGTTTTAAACAAATCGTTCAGGGGTTTTAGAACATTGATAGACCCGTATCATTCAGTGACCCTGTGAAACAGGTCCTGAATACGGTTGGGAATTTCGCCAGGATACATTTATTCATCAGTACAGCCTTATTGAACTGTAACTTATATTGTAGTATATTACAATAGGATATGGTTTGACTAGAGGAAGGTAATTCAGAGTATTTAACTTCAAATCAGTTGATACACATTTTGTTTTATGCAAAGACTATACACATAATTTAGGATTTCAACTACGTACGGTAGGGCTAATTTAAGCTAAGACGGGGGGATTGTGTCAGGGCCCATATATCTATTAATCTGAAAGTGTTCTTTTAACTTTCCAACGTCATGACCATCAATGGTTGAGATAGATAATGAATCATGTGATGTGATTTCAGTTGATCTGTACAACACTCTTTTAATCTAAACAGCAGGGAGTCCCCACCATCGACTTCTTCATGTACATTTTGAGATTGTTTCAACCGATCAGCCAAACCTAGAAAGTGTTAATTAAATTCGTGAGAAAAAATGGCAATAATTCTTTTCTGGGATTTACTTAAAACTGCATGTATTGCTTGCCAAAGCGTGGCGACATCCGTTTTCTTTTCTCATAACTTTTTGCCTGGAGAGAGAGAGAGAGAGAGAGAGAGAGAGAGAGAGAGAGAGAGAGAGAGAGAGAGAGAGAGAGAGAGAGAGACAGACAGACAGAGAGACAGACAGACAGACAGACTGAGACAGAGAGAGATACAGAGAGACACAGAGAGAGAGACAGAGAGAGAGAGATAATGTGTGTGTGTGTGTGTGTGTGGGTGTGGGAGGGTGTATGTGTGTGTGTGTGTCTGTAAAAGCATCAAAATTCCGTACACATAGAGCCGTATTCAGTCGTAATGAGTCATGCATTGCACAGTATGTGTATGGACATCGCATAGGACAAGCGTGATATACATTTCGCCATTCGGATGTCAAGCTATAACTACGCTTGCGTACACACAATAATAACAGCTGTTGTGTTTTCAGCGTAGCAATAGGGTCCGATATTTAGACGAGACAAGTATAATGCCGACGAGTCGAAGACGAGTCGCATTATACTTGTTCGAGTCTAAATATCGGACCCTATTGCTACGCTGAAAACACAATAGCGATTATATAGCTGTTATGACCTTGATTTGTTGTTCCAAACTTACAAAATGACAGTTTTTGCGTCGATGCGTTGATCTCAGGTTTTGATACCAGACAAACTTCTTACGCGCATCATGTTCGCGCAGACATGCACACCGATACACGCTTTCTGACTTTGGAAGAAAAACTGACTCCAAGTGCATTCGACTTCACAACACAGTTGTTGAAACAGCTTTTTAAGTTGTCAGTGTATGCTGTTGTCGATAGAAACATCGCCGTGGTACAGATGGGTAAAGCGGAATCATGTGTCGGCCATTTTTCTCAATATGCTTTTGGATATTAAGTAAAATGGCCGACTTCCGCCGCATTATGCTTTGATGATCGGAAGAGACCATCCAATCACAGCCCCCGAATTCCCCCACGTGTTCATCAGAATAGCTATATGTAGAGGTTACATGCCGAGTCTCAGTGATTATCAAAAATAATGGTCGAAGTTAGCGGATCATGAAAAATGCGAGCTTTAGCGAGCTTTTTCATGACCGCGAACTGAGACCATTATTTTTGATAATCACTGAGACGAGGTGTGTAACCTCTTTATTCCTCCTTTCTTCAGTTATTCAAAGAAAAGAGGAGGTTTTTTGCGAAAGTTTGATCGAATCCTATTCACTCAACCAGTCAACCTGCGCAGGCGATCGATTAATGCGCGGTTGTATAGTTCCGTGCAAATCATTCCATTCTGTTAACACTTCTTGTCAGTT
>NC_090252.1:42703405-42738405 GCF_037325665.1 Littorina saxatilis
CAATAGAAAACAGCAGGCGCAAAAGTGTTTCCATAATGACGTTTGTCTCGGTGACTTTAGCATCATAAGCAGTGGAAAAGCAGGTTCCTGCCAGACTAGTTTGACATGACCTCATTTACATGATATACACACGTGTGGTTTGAACGATATTTGTTTTAATCTTTTGAGTTTATCTCTCTCACATATGTAGGATAAATCAAGTTACCTTATGATATCAGAAGTTATAATACCAAGAATATCATGCTCTTTTTGAGATACAACCCAATACGTACCCATGCCAATGTACACGCGAAAGTTTACGAGGGAAACACATCTCCAGCTAAGATTTACCATAATAGCTACCCGTTTAACCTTCGCCGGTCGTCGTGGGTCCGTGTGGACCCAGAAGGGTGTTTAATTACAAATATCTCTTAAACCAGTTGGACATTTCTAATGAGTTTTTAAGAATGCCTCAGACACATAACAAGCTCTTATGTCGTAAAAGATCATTAAATTTCAGCAAGAAGTAATTAACAAAACAAAGGTCAAATTTAGACTACACACAGAAGACATCGTGGGGCCGTGCGGACCCATGTTTCTCTAACTGAAGGAACTTACATAAAAAACTAGGGAGAGAAGTCCCAAACCTTCAGGTATTGGCTCTAAACATCATTTTCTACGGTCTGTTTAATTCTGGAGTTAATAAGCAAGTCGCGTGGAGCGAAATTAATACACACAAAAAATGTGGGTCAACATGGCCCCATGGGATCTACAGAAGAGTATTCACGTTTTTTTCTTTTTTGAGAAGCTTTAGTCCGCACGGTAATGATTAAATTCATAATTTAATGTAATTACTTCTCGCGAAAATGTAACCACGGCGTCTACGGAAGGGGATGCACGTTTGTGCTTCTTTGGAAAGCATGGGTCTACGGAAGGATATGCATATTTTTCCTTCTTTGAGAAACAAGGGTCCGCACCACCCCACGATGTCTTCCGTGTGTAATCGATAACCCGGTCGGGCGAAGTTTAAAAGATTACCCTGACACACGAAGGTGTAAGATTGGAAACAAAACGAATTAAAAACAATAAATTAGCACAGTGTACCGGAGACCTAGGACACCCCCCAAAATCAAAATCGCAAAAGTAAATGTGCAGACACTAAAATACACACAAAATCAAAATAAGCAAGAGTGACCCCGTTTTTGATCGCACATTGAAGAACAACTCATTTTCTACCCATCCACATTGATTTGGTTCAGCTGGTGTGCCTAGCAGTGCTGTTTTGCCATGTTGAAGAAGTAAGGTGTCAGCCTCGTCAGAAGCCGTAAAAGGCCTGTTGTGGCGTCATTTCTTGTGGAAAATGTGGGTAAAAACCCTGTTGTTTTGGAATGGCTCACAGCGATAAAAAAAGCGTACCAGTTAAGTATGCTGCGCTGGACTGGATTTTGATGTTGGAAGACCTGTTTTTTGTAATTGTTGTTTCGCGGTCACATTTCCATACCACCCAAGTGCGTTGTTGCTTTTGTACCAAAATTGATCCCTAATTGTAATATTTATTTGTGTTGACGTGTGCAAAATACTGAATTTGTGCAACTATACTGAAAACAGTCATTACAGTTTAATCAAACTTTTCTGAGAAGTTCCAGTTCGTCCACAAAACTTATCAAAACGACATGATGTTTTACACATTTATTTGCAATTGTATTAACAATATTCATGTCAAATTTAAAAGCAATACAACTAGCCATAACCAAACTACGGGGTGTTTACTCACATAGTCCACACAAAATGACGCGAAATCAAGCCTTTTACGGCTTCTGACGACGCTGACACCAGTCTTCTTCAAAATGGCAAAACAACACTGTTAGGCACAACAGCTGAACCAAATAAATGGGTAGCAAATGAGTTGTTTTTCAATTTGAGATCACTCTTGCTTATTTTGATTTTTTGTATATTTTAGTGTCTGCAAATTTGCTGTTGCGAATTTGATTCTGGGGGGTGTCCTTGGTCTCCGGTACACTGCATAAGCACTAATTGATGAACAATGAAACTATTTGTTTCATACGGTAGGAGAATACATTTCCTTTCTAGCAATATCCTTCGTTTTACTATAACTGGCCGCATCACAAAGTTCTACAGCTAAATGTATGTGCTTAGTTTTTTTATGACGATTAGTGTATTGTGTCTATTAGCGATAATTATCCAGCACCCGAATGGTAATCACCTGGCAACGAGCCTGAATCTTTGATAGCGTATGGGAAAACAGTTAGGACTATTTTTAGCGAGTAAAAAGTTCCGAATGCTCAGAATGTACACGATAATATACATCTCTGGTGTAAACAACACATGTACAACGAATTTAAACAACTACACGCTTGAACATTAATAAATCCACATGAAATCCACGGATTTGGTTGTGTTCTGAATCGAAATATACACTCTACGAAACAGCGGGACTGAGCTTGCAAAGTATAAGAGTTGGTGGCCCTTAGTATGATCTAAGTCTGGTTGACACTCGTCACAGTCAAAGGTGACAGTGGCGTCAGTCGAAAGTCATCAATTTCTCAAACGTGTATAGGGCGTTATCATCAGTTAATTTTCCTTCAGATTACTATGTTTGACAATAATGAGTGGCACGAGCTCTTGTTTTTCTTGTTATATAGAAAATACACGTGTAACACATGTTGTTAAATTGTATCATCCCAAAAATGTTTTTATGTATTTTTCTTTGCTTGGTTAGGGCCAACAAAGAGGCCCTATTCGTTTACCACAATACAGAGAAAGGTAAGTATATGGTCTATGGGTTATATTTATAGCAAGTGATACATAGACATCACGTTGACAATCCAAAACGTTTACGCTGGGAAAACAACTTTCGAACAACCCGATCAAGCGAATAGTCGATGTTTCATGTGTTCTTTCTACGTATTCAACAAATTAGGGGAAGGGCTCCTTGCATGGACCACCTACTGTTCTGACAAACTAATGATGCTATAGAGCGCCCAAGACAATTATATTCGCGATATCTACTCTTTCCACAAGCGAATGATAACTACTTTCTGGATACATTGGACATGTCAAAACTGTTGCAGATGCACAAAACACAAAACCGTTAGATTGTTTCACTTTTTTAGTTACAGTGCTTGAATCGTTCAATTTTACTTTGTCACCAATCAGCAACATGGTTGTTTAGTCAGACACTGTGAGACCCACTAGAGTTTCTTGTGGCAAGATTTTTGACCCTCTATCATCAAGCACATGAGGGGTATCTGTGTCATTCTGAGAGTGAGAGGGGAGAGATTGTTAGTCACTGGGTGTGTAATCCTCAGATAGAGCGCGTAATGAATTAGCAATGGGTACAGCAAACTCCACGGGGGGAGCAGTAGGAGGTATTTGTTCGATGTTTACTGATGCCAAGATTAAAGGATCTGTGATTTGGGTTATATTGACAGACGGGGAGTGGGTTTCAGTCTGCACAGCTTGTGAACAACTCTTCTTTGGCTGTCTGGCTTTATGGCGTACATTCTGCAGCTGTGATTTCAGACTTATGTTTTCCTGAGAGAGAGAGAGAGAGAGAGAGAGAGAGAGAGAGAGAGAGAGAGAGAGAGAGAGAGAGAGAGAGAGAGAGAGAGAGAGAGAAAGAAAGAGAGAGACAGACAGAGAGACAGACAGACAGACAGAGAGAGGCAGAGAGAGACAGAGAGACAGACAGGGAGAGAGAGAGAGACAGAGAGAGAGGGAGAAAGAGAGTGAGAGAAAGAGAGAGAGGAAGAGAGAGAGAGAGAGGGACTGGGAGGTGGAAGAGAAAGTGCTAATCACTTAAAACATGACTTGTTACAGTGGTGACCTGCACCTTCGACAACGAAGCCTATAATTGCGATGACATTGATCCAGGGTACTATATAAGCGGACAATTGATTAATGGTGAAGTGCGGTTGCTTATTCCGCACGCAACCAAAAGACACGAGGGCAACTACACCTGTAAAGTTGGAGATATAACGCCAAGCTCTTGTGAGCTTAAAGTTACAGGTACAAACTATCAACAATTCCATGTTTTAAAGATATACTTTCAAAAATACCACATTGGTATGTAAGCAGCACAGACAAACAAAGTAAAGGATGACCTCTCTCGCTCATGATGTAATTCTTTCGCATTCTCGCTATTGACGTTAATCTATCTATCTATATGAATAGATATATATATATAAACTAGATGGTTAGAAAACATGAAGACGGACATTACATGCTCTTCACACAAATACGACTCATTCTTCACAAATAGGGATCGGTCACTTTCGTAGCTTGATACTTTGCACTGAAAACATGTAGCATTTTAAAACGTTATCATTGACATTCAACATGCCGTAGATAAGCTGTCATATGTCGATAAGCGACTTACCTGTGCATCGCAGAACATAGATTTGTAAAACGTGTGTTCTTTTACAGAGATACCATTTGACACCAACTGCACAGTCAAGCGCACACAGAATGGGGCAGACATTATATTTTTCTTCAACAAAAACCTTCGACTTGTGAATGCAACGATATTTATCTACAAACAGCCATTTGATTCCGACAAGAATGGTAAGGTATCATACAACTTTTCTTTTCGTGACATTATCATATTTCTGAATCGGCGGGGAGATAGCTCAATCGGTAGCGGTGAGGGATTTATTTCTACAACAACCTCATGTTCACGCACGATGTATATCCTAAGGTCACAGTGAAAGTCTAAGAGTTGGAAATTACGAATGCACGCACACAAGACAAATACAATAATTGGTTAGCGCGATTATGTCACTACACGATATTCCAAGAGATAGCAGCCCACATTTCCTTTTGAAAGACAATTATATAAACCAAATACCAAATGAACGAAACCAGGCAGTCATTAACATGTTTGTTTTGATGTATGTTAAATATTTCTGGCGTATGTTTGTTAGTTTCATGACAGTTACTTAATCATGGCAAATGATGGTCACGACTGTTGTAGAAAGAGATGTATATACATGCAGTTGGTTCGCACGAGAGAACATGCACGTTTTGTGATATCAGGTGCAATATTAACTACATTTTATAATTACATTTGCTAAGTGACCTACACCCAACAGTCATGAATTGACTGTGAAAATCAGTCAAGATTAAGATATAGGTGTTTAACATTGTCGCTTTAATGATGACATGTTTACACTCAGTTAAACAAATATTTGTATAAGTATCGTGGTTGTCTAAAGACCCTTTTTTTTGCAAAGGGCGGCCTAAGTCTCAAAATCACTTATTCAATTTTGTGCTTAAACGGTAAATCCCAACTTCATGTGATTTACAAGCAAGATACGTTAGGCACTGTCTCCTCGATAGCGCATGGGGTCAATGTTGTCAGGCCAATGGAATTGGAGAAAAGACGCCAAAACTAAATCGAAAGTGTTGTACAATGGGGGCTTTATGGCAACATTTGGTCGACCTAAGTCGGCTTAAGATATATATAGCCCCCATTTTACAACACTTTCGATTTAGTCCCGCTGGGTCTTGACTGAAATACAAGCCATATAAAAAATCACGAGTGTTGTAATCTGTATATCCCATGAAGATCTAAAAGACAAAGTGTGACGGAAACATCAAGCTTTAGTTGTCTGTTCAGATGAGGCACCTCTGCACATACCTTATTCTAAAGGCACGTCTGTTGATCTATGTCAAGTCGGTGCATAATGGTGGCTTGGTTGTCCCCGTCAGTTGAAAGCCTCTTACACGGATTTGACTGAATACCTAGTGGTTACACACGCATCCCCTGAGATCTTGGACACCTTCATCGTCTATAGGGCCTACTGCGCCGCAGAAGAGCTAGAAATACTCGCATAATGCATTAAACAGCTTGTCCAGAGAACAATCGTAGTCGATGATGTAACGATAAGGGCGTGTGTACCAGGCACGCTGTACCTTCACATGAGCATAGCCTGAACATAGCAGTGCTGGTCGGACGGACTGGGTATTTAACGATTGCTAGTTTGACTTCTGTTTTAGTTGAGAGCACGAGCACACACACTCAAATAACACATACGCTTGTCATGTTGATCACAAGAGAGAAATAGAACAGCGAATAGAAGGAAACATAACACATTAGGTCCCCATAATATGACGACAGACGTCATGAAATCTATGACGCTGTGATGATAGTCTCGGCAAGTCGAGACTAAAACTCAGCTATAGCACTGAACGACTCTCGCGCAAGTTCTCAAAAGCGTGGTAACCCCTTGCACATCCGGTCGACAGGTACATGTGCATTTTGGAATGTCAAGGACGACAGAAAGTAGAGCCAGCTATGATGTATTTTTTGCAGCCTTATTTATCCACTATGTTATGTGTTATAAGAGTGCAATTGTTACATCATAGATGTAACACGAGAAGAATTGAAATACAAGAAATATACCTAGAGTACATTTACAGGGACAAAGAAGGGAGGTCATGGGATATATATATTTATCGCATTTTTACTGATCACATGACAAAAACACCTGTTGTCATTGGTCAACTAGGAACTGTATATCAATTGATATCGCAGAGGAAGTTCCTAGTGAATTTGATATCGTGCAGGAAGTAGTTTTCCAATTGTAATTTTGAAGAAAAAAATCTCACTTGAAGGAAACACAAGTCTCCCATTATTTTAAAGCGCAAATTTATAAAAGGAAAGTAATTGCATCAGCAAGTTTAAGCTGTGTAATGAATAAATACACACTTTTTCCACCCACCTTTAACAGAGAAGTAGTAGAAGAGTATGTTTTAATCTTACCGAGGGAGGCGGTTGGAACAGCCGTAAACAAACTGAACTTTGGAGTGAGAAGCGAGTTCGCTTGCAGGTTATTAGCGCTCATCACTCACGTAAAGGCTGGAAATGAGCAGCCGATTTAAACGGTTTGCTCCAGCATGAATCACTGTCCCATCCCTCTTTGTCAACACACACAAACCTCAACAGTTTCAAAACAGCCACGAAGGCTATATCGGAAGACGCCATCTTTGAAAGTTGTCTTGGAGTATTGTGTCGTCTGCAGTGGGCAATTCGACAACATTATCAACACTGCAGTCCGTCGATAACGACTAAGAACTGGAAGCTGTCTTCTTCACAGAAAATGAGCCAGAGGACTTCATTGATACAGTCCGGGGCACTTCAGTTCCTGCCATTGTTTAGAATTGCCAAATTAAAGCCTTTGAAGTCTAAAAGACAAGCAGATATATATGATTTTCCATACCAATTTGGAACATACCCAGAGGCGGACACAAATAGATTCCTGTTCATTTCTTTGAAACATCTTCGGCGGTGTACAACCGATTGCTTCGGGGGTGTGCAACCAGAAAAACAGAGACTTCGGAGATGCGCAACCGACAAATCTTTGAATGTCTTCACAGATTCATGAAATATGACGCTCCTGCACCACTTTAAATCATACCATCTGACCCAGATGTCAAGAAATGACCATAGATCACATTACAATCGCGTGTAGCCTTTCTCATGTGCTTGAATTTCCCTAGTAACTGCGGAAAGTAAAAATTTGTACATAATGCGCTTGAAATGTGTAAATACTTGAAGGCCAACGTTCACAAACACATTGAAGCAATGAAACAAATCGATGATATGATGCTATGACACCGTGCCTTAGGCCAAAGGAATTACAGGTGATTTTGTGCAGAAACTTACGTCGCATGTCTCCCTTCGGACAGACAAATACGGGTGCAACCGCTTCGGACAGATTTGCCTTGTGCAACCACAGTATACGGTGTGAAAGTTGAACGAACACATTTAACAGCAACATGCAAGCATTCATTCTTGTATTCAAGAAACATGCAAGTATACACTCTTCTTTCGTCTTTCAGTAGACATTTTCCGAAAAAGACTGTGTTAGAGATGGAGTAGTTTTATTTCTGGATGGTGAGCCGAGATAAAAAAAAAATAAAACCCCACACACATGTTGATCGTATAATAGTGAAGAATAATCAGCAAGTGCATATTTTGTCAAAGTTGGGGTCGGAAATATGTACGGGGGAGCCCACATTCACTGCCAGCATGAAAGTTTGACTGTTGATTGAAAATGTTAGCACATGATGGTAGTACTCATGAGCTTGGATGTGCAGGTTTTGGAATGAACAGTGCGTCATATTTATTTGCAGAAAATGTGTATCGGGACTGTTAGGTAGTTAGTTAGTTAGTTAGCTTTTGCTTTTCATCACTTGCCTGAACATTATTATCCCTTGGCATAATTAAGGTTCATAAGGTCGGCGGTCAATAAAACCCTGAGTAGATTTGTTTCCAAGCATCGTCAACTGTAGTGTTGCTCCTAGGCCTATGTTTGTTTTCTCTCACTGGTCCACACGTGTTTCTGATTTGAAGCACTGTTGTGACCACTGGCTAGTCAGCCTGCTGTCCGGTACATTTTGACATGTTGGAGGCCATCTGATTGAAAAAAATATTGTGATAAATCTTGAAGAAGTTGGCCGCTAAGGGAAATCCGCTTCCTTTCCACTGTATAGTTCTTGTCCATCAGACTGTTACTGAAACAAACAGTTCAGAATATCATTAGTGCGTATAGTCTTAAGCCAAAACACTGCAGCTTTTTTCTTTCACCTCTCCATCTACTTATTTGTTTTGCTTTTGTACGTAGTACACTCACTCTCTTATCACACAGAGTTTCTCAAATGAAACAAGTCGCGTTAGGCGAAATTACTACATTTAGTCAAGCTGTGGAACTCACAGAATGAAACTGAACGCACTGCATTTTTTTCACAATGACCGTAGTCCGCCGCTTGTGCAAAACGGAGTGAAACTGACGAGCCTGTTCAGCGCGGTAGTGGTTTCGCTAGTGGTTTCGCTGTGCTGCATAGCACGCTTTTCTGTACCTCTCTTCGTTTTAATTTTCTGAGCGTGTTTTTAATCTAAACATATCATATCTATATGTTTTTTGAATCAGGAACCGACAAGGAATAAGATGAAATTGTTTTTAAATCGATTTCGGAAATTTAATTTTGATCATGATTTTTATATTTTTAAATTTCAGAGCTTGTTTTTAATCCAAATATAACATATTTATATGTTTTTGGAATCAGGAAATGATGTAGAATAAGATGAACGTAAATTTGGATCGTTTTATAAAAAAAAGTTTTTTACAATTTTCAGATTTTTAATGACCAAAGTCATCAATTCATTTTTAAGCCACCAAGTTGAAATGCAATACCGAAGTCCGGCCTTCGTCGAAGATTGCTTTACAAAAATGTCAATCAATTTGATTGAAAAATGAGGGTGTGACAGTGCCGCCTCAACTTTTACAAAAAGCTGGATATGACGTCATCAAAAGTATTTATCGAAAAAATGAAAAAAACGTCTGAGGATATCATACCCAGGAATTCTCATGTCAAATTTCATAAAGATCGGTCCAGTAGTTTGGTCTGAATCACTCTACACACACACACGCACAGACAGATAGACACACACACACACATACACCACGACCCTCGTCTCGATTCCCCCTCTATGTTAAAACATTTAGTCAAAACTTGACTAAAATAATGTAAAAAGAAACAAAACTAAAAACAGAGGAAACAAGCAAACAAACACCACCACCACCAAGAATAAGAACAACCTAGCTGAAGACAAGCTGCTTTGCATAACGCAAACATGTGCAAACTCAAAATGGTAATTAGACAGGTAATTAATCATGTCTAAAAGTCAATTCCTAGAAGTGTGTAAATAGTCAAAGCTCTAAATACAAATTTAAAATAAAAATGTATCACTAGAAAAAAAACACACACACACACACACACACACACACACACACACACACACACACACACACACACACACACACACACACACACACAGATGATCTTGTATTTTCTGATAACATGTCCTAATTAAACCATTGAAGAATAGCTGTCTGAACTTACTCAGAGATGAAGAGTTGACCTTCTGTTGTTATTCCTCAAGAGATTAGTACTGCTCATGCTTGCCGCCTCGGGCTTTCCGTGTTCGCGGCCTGCATGCAGTTCCCCAAGCATCCGCTGTGTAAACGGATGTCTCTTTGTCACGTCTGTAGTTCCACTGGATATAAGGCTTCTTGTAAAGTTCCTCTGCAATTTGCTGTTCCAGCACTATCAGTCATCAATGTAGAATACTCCACCTGCAAAAGTCCCAATACCCCTAATATGTGTCAAATAACTTCTGATTCATAATGTAGATCTACACCCGATAGCCGACGCGTGCCTTTAGAATAACGTATGCCCAGAGGTTAAACCCTCGGCGCCTCATCTGAACAGACAACTAAAGCTTGATGTTTCCGTCACACTTTGTCTTTTAGATCTTCATGGGATGTATACAGGTTACAACACTCGTGATTTTTTATGTGGCTTGTATTTCAGTCAAGACCCAGCGGGAATATCAAAGGGACTCACTCGCCTCTAAACACCCACTCGTGTTGTAACCTCTATACATGTCGTGCCGAATTCACGGAATTGCCGAATTCGCGGAATCGGCAACTTCTTCTTCTTCTTCTGCGTTCGATGTGTTTTTTTTATATTATCGTGGAAGCGTAGACAGCCGATTTTCTCCCCACGCCAAGTTGGCTGCTGTCTTCCGTCTTCGGTGGTTGAGGTTCTTACTCAGGGTTGCCTCCTCCCCAAGAGTAGCTGCCTTGCTGGGCTGTCGAGTCCACTCTACCCGGGTTTGACGTCGAAGTTTTCCTTCTCGTAGCCTTTGCCTTTCCCAAGGCGCACACAAGGCAGTGCGGGTTTTGAAATCGGAGTTGTCCTTCTCCTAGATGAGCGACCATCCAAGGTTAACGAGCCCCATCTGCCCGAAGCAGCTGGTTTTAAGGCGCCAGTGACCCGCCTGCATCCCTTCTCCTGTTAGTCGAAGACAGGGCCCGCCACGTGAAGGCCAGGAGCTGGATTTGACTGTCAGAGGTGTTTGGAGACACGAAGCCATATGGAGCATTTCTTGGGAAGTAGGCGCTTATCTCTACTTCCACCCCGGCATAACAGTCCTTTCGCTCCGGAATCGGCAACATTTTTGCCCATTTCGCGTAATCGGCAAAACGCTGCCCATTACGTGAAATCGGCAGCGTTTTGCCGAAAATGCGGAAAGGCTTCTAAAATTTGCCTATTTTGCAAAAGCGACAGCCAGTCTGTTACTTTTTGTGTCACCAGAACATTGCATTAACATTGCTTTACCTCCCTACTATGTTTTGTATGGTCTATGTTGGTCTGTGTCGAGCATAACTCCGAAAATACACGCAAACTACACTTTTTGGCATAGCTTGCCATTACTTATCGATCATTGTGATATTTATCCATTCGAGTATCTTGCTGTCTAAGTGTGACAATGTCCCAGGCATTAATTTTGATAACTTTAAAACCAAAAAATGGCTGCCGATTTCGCAAAATGGACACATTTGAGAAGCCTTTACACGATTTCGGCAAGACGCTGCCGATTTCACGTATTGGGCAGCGTGTTGCTGATTACACAAAATGGGCAAAAATGTTGCCCATTACGCGTAATCGGCAATTACGTGAATTTGGCAGACATATATATATGATATATAGTATATAATCTCCCTACTTATATGTCTGGGTAAGCTATCATGTTTTGCCAGGTACATTTTCAGCCTGTGGTATTACACTCTGTTTGTATATGTGTGCAGATACTATCGTGCTGTACTGCCTGATACGGGATCGAGGAGATCCAAAATGTGATAAGAATCTTTCTAGTTTTGACTCCACCAGGATGACTTTACATATAGATTCAACTTCCAAAAAAGATGAAGGAAGATACACTGCTAAGGTGCCATCGAGTTCTCCCGGCATTTTCACTCCATGCGATTTGATTCTCCCGTCTACTATATCTGGCAAGCGTATGTATTTATCTTATATATATTATATTATTTATTTATATATATGACTAAGTGCCAAAAGGTGCTCACAGAACAGAAGACGACTTTGTTTTACAATAAAAATGTTTCTAAAAACGTGTGTCTGCTGAAAATTGGTGTGTGTGTGGATGAATGTGCGAAAAGATAGTGGACATAATTTCGTGTGTCTGACTTGAACGGTTTTGAAGTTATCTTTGTTTAAAGTCAAAAATAACGCCAAAACCGGCCATCTGAAAAAGGACATCGTGATACCTCGTGTTTTGAATATGCCACAGAAAAATAACAAGAAGCACAAATGAATTGCATTTAGTTTGATTGAATGCCTGAAACATCGCTTTACAGACGAGACCAAACGTCAAATCTAAATCTCGAGAGAATTTTTTTTTTTCGATAACCGAATTTTAAGGTGTCGCACGCAAGATGATTCGTCATCACGGCATACATTTTTCAATCGCAGATATTTACTAAATTTCTTTTTCAAAAACTCTGGAATTGATGTCGACACGTCAAGCGATAACGGTGTATCAAACTGCTGTCTTTCAAGTAATCCAGCAAAGACTGCAGAACTTTTGAACAGCATTTTTGAAAACGATTTGAAAATTTCGTCATATCTTGCGTGCGACAAAATGTTCGGTAATTAACGGTTATTTTCTTTTAAAAACAAAATTTACATGTACAAAGATCTACTTCATTTACGGAACCACGTGACACATTCTGTGTTCAAAATTTGTGAAGAAATCACGAACCACGATTGCGCTATCAAGTGTTGAAATTATGTCGTCAACATCTTTTCAGATCTTGCGTGCGACACCTTCTTGCGTTCAACATAAAATGTCACTACCTTATCGAGTTTAATGGGTAAAACTAACTATTTGTTGTCTTAGTTTAATCTTCTTAATTAAAAGCGTAATAAAACCGAACTTCTAAGATGAATTTTAATTGAGATTAGCGAAAGAGCGGGCACGCAAGTCGACCTTAAAGTAAAAGAATGATAACACGAGCGTTTGTCGTGTTGTCTTGCGTGCAACACATTGTCCAAAAAGGAAAATGTATATTTTTCTCAGACGTTTTTTAAGTTGAAACCTTGAAACTTCACACACATTTGGGGTTTAATCGCCCCCATGCATGGTAAAAGTCTTGTTGACCCTTGTCAGATTTCAAGGTCACGGCTGGGTCACATGTGGTTCAGAAAACGGATGAAACATATTTTTTCAGAGATTTTTGAAGCTAGAACCTTCAAACTTCAAACAACGCTTTTGCTTAATGATTGTTCAACATGGAGAATTCAAGGTTGATCCTTGAGAAATGTGAAGGTCATAGCAGGGTCTCGTGTGGGTAAAAAAAAAACATAACCTTTTTCTCAGAGTTTTTCAAAGCAAGAACCTTGAAAGTTCACATTTTTGGGCTTAATAGCCTCCATACACGGTTAAAGTCTTGTTGACCTTTGTCGAATCTCAAGGTCACATGGGCAAATCAAAAACACGAAAATGCATCATTATCTCAGTTTTTTTTTAAAGGGAGAGCCTTCAAACATCACACAACTCTCAACTCCGACTTAAAGAAGTTAAGGTAGATCCTTGTCACATGTCAAGGTCACAGAAAGGTCTCGTACGGGTAAAACAAACAAAACAAACAGATAATATTCATTTTTTCAGCTTTGTTGTTAGCTAGAATAGAGGCACATGCCACCATTCCATTCAACATGACTCATAGAAATGTATGATGTATGACGTAATTGCATTGTGTGTAATGACGCGGCTGCCTCTGTAGTTATTCCAGCCTTTGAAGAAATGGCGTTTTTCCTTGCTTGGACACATTTTTCCTTTTCTTGGATGTTTCAGGAGTTTGGGTGAGTTTGGTGTATATGGTTGAACACAATTTAAAATTTGCATAAAAGTGTATTAAAATAAACAGTGGTAGCCAGTCTCATCTGTTGTGTCGACAATTTAATCTCTTTTGTGTGACCTCAACTTGACCCCTCTGAATGCTCTCAATCATGGAAATTGACCACACTTTGATTATAACCAAACAACATCAAAACTTTGGAATGTGTGAAGTTTCAAAGGTGTTGCTTAAAAGGCGTTCGTGAAAATGACAATTGTATGTGTCTGACTTCAATGCGACCCCGCTGCGACCTTGACGTTTGATTTTATCAACCAGACTTTCATCATGTGTGAATGACTTCAAACACTATAAAACTAGTTGAAGAAATTGACAATTTTTCAAAGTTTAAGCCAGATGGCACTGCTGTGACCTTGAAATTTGACAAACATTAACCAGGCGGTCACCTTTTTTAGAAAATATCCTTAAAGGATCTTTAACCTTACTGTGACCTTGGAATTTGATGAGGTTTAATTTAACTTGCGTAGTGTGCCAAGTTTCAAGGCCCTAGCTTCAAAAACATATGAGAAAACCTCATTGAAAAATGTATATGTTTGACCTCAACGCGACCCTGCTGTGACCTTGACTTTTTCAACCAGACTTTAATCGTGTGTGAACATTATACACTAGAACTGTGTGTATTTTCAAAGCTCGTGCTATAAACGCGCTGAATAAATTGAAAATATTCCACATTTGGACCAGATGTGACCCCGCTGTGACCTTGAACTTTGACAAAGATTAACAAGCAGGTCACTTTTAATGAGGTTTTATAAAAATGCTGAAAGTATGTGAAGTATGTAAAGTCTAACTGATCTAGTATTAAAACATGTAAGACGTGACAACGACAATTTTCCAGTTTGCAAAGGAAATTTAACCTCGCTGTGACCTTGAAATTCAATGTTGTTTAGTGTGATGTGCACCATACCTGGAGGTCATTATACTTTGGTTGTGTGCCAAGTTTCAAAGCCCTAGCTTTAAAAACGTGCGAGATAACCTTAATGCTATGACTCAGTGCCGTTTTGAATGATATAACGAACAAAATTATCGTTATTTGTAAAATCATTTGGGTAAATTTATCTTTTCTTTTCGTAATTGGGTTCCAGCATCTGTTGTCTTAACAAAAATCACAATATCAGTCGTGTTTGTCAACTTTTATTTTTTAGCCCCTTTGTCCGCTTTTCGTGCGCACCTTTTGGCACTTAGTCATATATAAATATTATTTATATATATATATATATATGTGTTTTCTGTTATAATGGGTATGTGTTAATACACAGCGCATGTTGGGTATGTGTCATAGGCGCGCACCTGTGTGTGTGTGTGTGTGTGCGTGTGTGTGTTTTGTGTGTATGTGTGTGTGTTTGTGTATGTGTGTGGGGGTATGTGGTTGTGTGTGTGTGTGTGTGTGTGTGTGTGTGTGTGTGTGTGTGTACATGCGCGCGCGCGCGCGTGTGTGTGTGTGTATGTGTGTGTGTGTGTGTATGTGTGTGTGCGTGCGGGTATATGTGTGTTTGTGTGTGTGCGTGTATGTACGTGCGTGTGCGGGTGTATGTGTGTTTGTGTGTGTGTGTGTGTGTGTGAGAGTGTCTGTGTTAGTGTATGCGTGTGTGTGTGTGTGTGTGTTTTAGTGTATGTGTGTGTGTGTGTGTGTGTGTTTTAGTGTATGTGTGTGTGTGTTTTAGTGTGTGTGTGTGTGTGTGTGTGTGTGTGTGTGTGTGTGCGTGTGTGTGTGTGTGTGTGATTGATGCAGTGTATTATAGTGCAATGTGGTGTGATGAATAATTGCAAGAATGAAATGTACACATATACACAATGTAACGCGCTCTGAGCAGGGATTAACCCTGAATTGAACTATTATACATTATTATTGTTTTTATTATTTCAACCGACAATCCTGACTCTGCGCAGGAAGCAGCCAGGTTGTTGAAGCTTAAAGATGATTTCATCTCCTGAATAAGTCAAAGCAGATCTGTCGAGATATCCATGCTCCTTTACACGATTATGTAGCTTTGGGTGATAATGAGAGTAACCTGGTGTACAGTCACGTGTACTTGGTACACGATGTTAGCTTGATAGCCTGACGATCATTTCAATGAAACGTGCCATGCCGTGAAACACACGTAACTTGGAAGTTTGATATGCGATTCGGATCAACTATTTTCTTTACGGGTGTCACGCAACCGGCACTCACGTATAGTTACCCAAACAAATGGACCCGACAAAAACGTAAGTTGCAATATTCTGGAAAGGGATTTAAAACCGGTGACAGGTTTGTGGACGGATATTCAGCATTTCATTAATTCGCGTACATATAGACACATGATTATAACGCGTATCACTACTAATTTTGTTCAAAAATGGTACCTGTTGTAAATTTACTTATCATGTAAACACACAGGAAAAAATGGAACGTTCATTGTGTTTTTCAGGGACAGGGTTTGTAGCTGTAGCACCGCCAAAATGTCAGTTGTGTTTACATCATAAGCAAATGATCAACAATGATTATGTTGAAATGAAAGTGTGGTACTACTTGTAACAATCATGTGTCTGTATTCACGCGAAGTCATGACTTTCACATAAGTGTGATTGATTTTAACACTCTTTCTACATATTTGTAACCTTTGGAAAATCTATTTAAAATACATGTTGTAAGTATACACAAGCCTAAAGACCAAAATCGCAGGCGCGAAAGATGAACCTTTCTGTTATTATGCGTGTAATTAATACATATGTTGCCACTGGTAACGTTCGATTTATGTCTGTGACCTTCGCCTGTAAGATATTGAAAGTTGCAACGCAATTTACCAGCACATTGCCAAAATATAGTGCTATTTGTACAGACGTTGACCACCTCCATCACCTCCGGCACCTGACATAACACACAGAATGGAGATAGTCCCAACATTACCTGTTCTAAATAGATGATTGACATGACGTTATCCATCTTTGCAAATGTTTCTAATGTGCACAGTCACATATTTGTTTGGTAGTTGTGACTTTACAATGGTACCTTACCGTTTTGTTGGGTCGATTGTTTTGCTTACTTTAATTAAAAGGCAGCCATTTGACCCATGTAAAACTAATTTTTGGAGAAAAAAACCAGTATGTCAGAGAGTCAATTAAAGTATTTCTATACAAGGAGATAGAAGGTTTGAATGAAATGGCACGCTAATTACAGTTTTAGTAGAAATCAGAAATCTATCACAAAACAATTTGCAGACTTTAAGTGTTGTTCTTTTATGACAAGCACGAATCTTATGTGCGCCTACCCTTGTCTATTCTAATGAAATATAATGTTTTTCAGCGGAACCAATATCTAGTGCATCCCCCATCGCTGACGAACCGTATGCACAATGTGCAGGTGCAGTGTGTGTGTGTGTGTGTGTGTGTGTGTGTGTGTGTGTGTGTGTGTGTGTGTGTGTGCGTGCGTGCGTGCGTGCGTGCGTGCGTGCGTGCGTGCGTGTGTGTGTGTGTGTGTGTGTGTGTGTGTGTGTGTGTGTGTGTGTGTGTGTGTGCAGGTGGACAATATCAACTGAAACTTAAACATTAAAAAACACTTAAGAATGCAAACATTTACAATCTATGTATAATTCCATAGTGGTATCAATGTTTTTTTTTCTCAAAAGCAAGTCTATTCCACTCCCCGTGAGATAATTGCCGGGGTCACTGTCGATAACAACAATCCAAATATCGATCATTTATGCCCCCCCCCCCCCCCCCCCATTTATCAAGTCCAACATGGTACAATACGGCAAAGTGAAATGGCAGATTGGGTAGCAGGGTTTAAACTTCCTTCTTCGGGCAGCTACTGGCGCGGTATGCCTGTTTTTTTTTTGCATTCGGCCGGTCGCTCAAAATAGACATTAACACACACCTAAGAAATGTAACCAATGAGACGTCACAAGGTGGTGGCAAGTACTCTTTTCGAAAGTATAGTAATATAAATTGTAGAGACTCTTCTTCTTTCTTCATGGGTTGTAACATGTTATGTGTATGACCGTTTTTACCCCGTTATTCAGGCAGCCATACGCCGCTTTCGGGGGAAGCATGTAGGTATGTTTTGTTTCTATAACCCATTGCACTCTGGCATGGCTTACAGGATCTTTTCCGTGCGCACTTGGTCTTACAAAACAAGAGAAGATAAGACAAATGATTTATTAACGAGGGTAATATTGGCATTAGCAAACGGGTGCTTTTTTTACATCCAGCCCTCGCCCATGAGCGGGACTAATCTAATGATAATACGTTTTATAAATGTTAAAATAACACAAAAAACACAAAACAACAACATATAAACACAAACAAACAAATACAACACAAACAAACAAAACAAACAAAACAAATAAACAAACAAACAAGCAACCAAAGAAATGAACAAAAACATTCACACGAACAAACATAAAACATTATTATCAAATGCATAATGAACACAAGTTTCGATTAGGCACTAGCAGGTCTGCACACCCTTCACACACCAGGCGCGTCCGAGATTGGAACCCGCGAACTTCCGCATAGGAGCCCGGCATCTTATCCACGAGGCCACTGCGCCCGTGTATTAAAGAGGTTAATAAGACCCGACAGCGATTGCCCCCTAAAATCAACTTCGCTAATATGTTGCTGATAGTTTGTCTGCAATAATTCCAGAGAAAACAATCGGACAGACTTTTACTTTCAGAATTTTGAAAATGATGACATGCTAAGATTCACGAAGGTTGGGTAGTTGAATGGGGTTTCTGCACGATCAGTTACAATCACATGCCCTATGTTGGAGGTGGTATAAATCCCTGGTTCACGAGTGTTGTAAATATGTGTTTTTATTTAAATTATTGAAACGTGCCTTTCCGATATGGCTGGAAATAGCGTAATCAAGTGACGTTTTCGTAGGCTAACATTAGATCAATGTCTTAATTCGCATGAACACATTTCCTGGAGCATCCGCTCGATTTCAACCGAAATATGACACAATGCCGGGCAGAGCCTCCACAATCACATATCAAATAATAAAAAGATTTGACCGTGATATTTCTGCACAGATCTGCAAAACGTACCATTACCCTCATGTTAAAAAATAGCATCAGAAAAGGTATAAGTGATCGTACTTCGAAAATTATGCATGTTGAGGGATATATAAGCACTGCTTTAAAGTGTGTATCATCCGCCAAATCCGAAAATAGATATAAGTGTACCTTCAGGAAGTTTAACATGCGAAACTTATATCGTGAAATCAGTTGCATTAGGACATTCAACTACCCAACCCTCGTTTTTCTGAATCTTGGCATGTAATCATTTTCAAAATTGTTTAGCATAACATCTGTCAGAGTGATTTCTCTCATTATTGTCACACTTGTTTCATTACACTCTGAAAATATCACATGCAAAATATTAACGAACATCTATGTTGTCGTCAATCAGTGTCCCATCTCTTTAAATCAATTGCAATGGTGTTTTTGTTTAGAAATTGCGTTTCAAATAAAATGTCAGGGTTGCTTAACTTTTCGGCACGAGGATGTTTTGCAAACAGATATGGAGAAATATGCTTGATAATTGCCGAGATATTAATCATCTTGGAAAATATGTAACTAAAGAAATCAATAAACCTATAATTGATATGACTTGTCCAGGCAATGTTTGCAAGAAGGCAACCCAATATATTGTGAACAGTGGATATCATCATTTTATGAACAAGTAACAAGATTTGTTTTGTTGTTGTTTCATGCGTCTTTTAAACGTTTACGTTTAATTACAACAATGGTATTTCTAATATATTCTATTTACACTTCAGAGCGACAAAGGTTTCAGGTTTTCTCGTTACTGTCTGAAATTCCCAACCATAGGTTTTTTTCTCACTTTTGGATGTTTCATAATAAGTATAAGTGTTTGAGTCATGTTGTGTTTCATTTCAGATACACACACTACCCTCGTTCTGTTGATCTTCCTCTTGGTCATCTGCTTCTTGGTCATTGTGGGAGTTGTAATTGTCTTTCTCTTCATCCCCTTCGCTTTTCGTACCCTCAGAAAGTGTAGGTAAGGTTTGATGAGTGAGATTTGCTCATTAGGATTATATCCCTTAAACTTCCCTACCACTTACTGTACTCTTTCTTGGTTCATTTGTGCGTATTTCGCTATCTTCAAATTGACATCCAGTTGTATTGTATTCCCTCTCTTTCTTCAAAACTGTATTTATCAGAGAAATAAAGAAATAGAAAGAGACAACTTATTTGCTAATGAATTCTGATAGGGTATATATATATATATATGATGTCTATATATATGCATCGCTCACAGTATCAGAGAGAGAGAGAGAGAGAATGGTAGGGTTTATGTTTAAACTGTTCAGCATCGCTCACAGTATCAGAGAGAGAGAGAGAGAGTGGCAGGGAGGGTGAGAGAGACAGAGAAGGGGAGAGGGGGAGAGAGAGAGAGAGGACGATTAAAGATAGAGAGAGGGAGAGAGGGGAGGGGAGGGAGAGAGAGGATGGTGAGAGAGAGGATAGAGAAAGAGAGAAAGTGTGCAAATGCCAGTTGACAGAGAGAATTATAGCTAAATTATAATTGATTGAAAATATTGTACATTTTCGAAGATTGTCCATGTTAAACGAAAGAATGATATTATTATTATTTATAACCCAATCTGTTTACGTTTAAACTGTTCAGCTTCGCTCACAGTATCATACTCATAGCGAGTCATATTGTAACTGAGGTTCAAAGAGAGGAGAAAAAAAAAGAAAAAAAAAAGAGAAAAAAAAAAGAGAAAATAAAAAAAATAAAAAATAAAAAATAATAAAAAAAAAAGAAAAGAAGAAAAAGAAAAAAAAAAGAAAAACAAATATATGATGTCTACAAATCACAGATTGAATTTGATATCAACAATTAGTATTTGTGTGTCACCCTCAAAACAATAATGTATTCAGCTGTGCGATATTATATATTTACAGCATTATTTGAGTTTAACGAAGATCGTTCGAGCACTTTGCAAACCAAAATAAATTGTTTAAGTGTGTATTCTGTCCAATCGAAAATGCACGTTTCCTTATCATACACTTGAGTGAGTGGTTATGCAATTGGTTTGAGGCCTCTTCGAGGTTATGTTATACAGTCTTTTGGAAATGAATGGGCAGACGGACGGAACGAAATTTAGTCATTAATTGTGTTCATCCATCAGTTTATCTTTGTATCAATGTGCCTGGCCACAACCATATTCCACGGGAGACAATCCGATGACTTTTCCAGGGCCCTTTCAGCTTAGACAAAATACCTAACTCGCAATGATAAATTGCCGTACCGTAAATTACCTTGTAAACGCCCACCCCCCTTATGCACCAATTTCGATCGAAAGTAGGGGATAGGCACCCTGTGCAGGATCAGTTCCTCGTGATAAATAGGGGTATTTGATCACTTGGAATACAAATGTGAATATGATATGTTTATTTCCTCTTTCTCTGTGACACAAACGTGTTCAAGTGCCTTAATTTGCCAGAATGGAAACTCAAAACTAACCACAACAATTCCTTTGCGTCATGTTTTTGTTTAAACAACTGCACAAATCTCAAATGGAAACTGAAAAAGATGACTCAGTATCAACTTCGTTTAACCAGCATTAGCAGCGTGTGTCTAAACATAAATCACACAATAAAACATGATATCTGTAGTCAGTTCGGTTTCCCTGATCCAAGTAATCGAGGTGGAGTACAGTGTATGTCAAACACAGCATATTCAAACAACAGTTTCTTCACTCGATCTCTGTAAATTCCCCAAGGTCGAGCTCTGCAATATCAAATGTGTCTCACAAAACTTCGTCACTTTTAGGCGTGGCTATATATGCAAGGTACAGTACCCCATGCACAGTTTTTGATCCACAGTCGGGGGTGCACGTTTGCTCGATACTGGTCGCTCACAAGGTATTTTATGGTAATAGCAATTAAAAACATGTATAACTCCAGTGTGATGACAGGATAAAATTGCGTTTAGGTATTCAAATGCAATATTGTAATCGTGTGAGTATGTTATTAAATGGAGAAAAAAATATAATTTTGTTCCGTCGAGACACAAAATGCAAGACACCACGTCCACTTCTTGGGTTCACGATGCAATATCCGACAAAAAGAAGCATACATTTAGTAACCCAAGCTTTGTTGCAGTCGCAGTCATATGTGTACAAATAACGTCTCCTTACACGGACGTACATTCAAACAAAATGTCATCATATAGGTTTAACCAACTGATTTTTCAAATTCGTTATGCCATGCTTTTATTCAGTCTGCCATATAGAACAATGTGTTTGTTATAGTAGCAATTCATTCAAATCAAGATACATTATGCCCGTAATGTTTTTTTAAACACAGGTACTGCACCACAAATACAGTGTTCAGGGCCGGACCAAATGAGTTTTAAGGGGGGGGTTCCTCCTTTTATGGGGGGGCAAATCAGCGAAGTGGCGAAGCCACAAGCGCGCGCCTGCTTTACAGGCGCGCGAACTAGGGGGTCCGGGGGCATGCTCCCCCGGAAAATGTTTGAAAAACGGTTAAAATCTGTGCAATCTGGTGCATTCTGGGCCTTGTTTTGAGGGTTAAGAGCAGCATTGTTTTGGTGCTAAAACTAGTAAAAGTCAAAGCAAGGTACATGCTTTTTCCAGGGGTGGGGTTCCGGAACCCCTGGAACCCCCCCCCCCCCCCCCCCCCCCCCGTGGGTCCGGCCCTGAGTGTTTGCTAAAAACAGGGACACGCCTATTGCCAGAAGATATACGTGCAGATTGTGACGGAACGTTGACATAATTGATTACGGATTGATATCTGATCAGGAAAACTCTTTTGTGTATCAACGTACTTTGCAATTGTCCAGCTTACTCGAATGACAATGTTATTATTTGCTGCGAGTCTCTGAAACAGACTATAGTTTTTAAAACAGACCATAAACGGTTTGTTTTTTTAAAGTTTGTACACACACAATCTAGGGGGGGGGGGGGGGGTTTGATAGGTGTCAACTCAGCGTACTCTAAAAACAGTCCGTCCACTCGATCTCTTTAAAAAAAACAGAAGGTCGACCTCTTAAACATTAGAAGAGTCTCAAATCATCGTCCAATTTTGGCATGGCTACCCACAGATTGCAATAGCAAAAGTATTAATTATATGGTATGACTGCAGTGCAGCATCTTGCCATTATTCACAATGTCTCTGTATTTTATGAAGCGGTTTATAATCAACTAGAAACTGCTTTTTGACACCTGGGAACGAATGTTATTGGTGTGTTTACAAGGAACTATACACTATACACAGTTGTTGATCGAAAGTAGGGGTTGGACGTTTGTTCGGTACTGGGCGCTTGCAAGGGCTATGTTTCCAAATTGTATTTGATTGTTTTGCCTTTTCTTTTTGTTTGCCGTTTAAGTTTGCTGAAAATCAGCAGCTTGAAAGCAGCCATTTTGTGACATTCAATTTTAACCAAAAGGGTTTAGAAAGGACTAAACCTTTTTAAAGTTGCAAATTTGTAAAATCCCGGTATACAAATGGGATCTTTCATTTTTAGTATCGCGTGACCCGAACTAGAAATGTTATAAATAAATGTTGCCGTTAAAATCTAAGAGAACTGTACGCGTTTTGTTCGCATGTTTCAGAGCACAACGCAATGATAGCGAAACTGGCAGGCCGATGATCAATTTCAATCCTTCAAACGCAAACTACGGGTATGTTGTTGTTGTTGTTCGCGGCATATAATTTATACAGGGTGATCCCCCCAAACAAATGCCACCCATTAAAATGCTAATTACTCCTAAACTACTACAGCAATTTACTTCATGTCTGGTGTACATTGGCTTGAGCTATGGAATGACAAGTTCACACAGTTTTCAGATTGTACGTTAAATGTTCTGACTGTTATGCCCTTTCGGGAAACAACATCCAAATTAGGGGATTGACGCAAAAATACTAGATCTGGCCCTGAATGGTAGCCACACTCACACAATGTTAGCCCTCCAGATCTGTATGTATTGGTTTGCTGAATGATCTTGCATAAAACAAATATACTCAGATGAAAGATAAGTTGAAACAGCAATTACAGGGAGTCTGGGGGGTGCAAGTCGGATGAGTGTGGGCACTGCTCAGTGACACACTTCCTATTGTTCAGGCATTCTCTGAATTTGAAAATTACTCTGAAAAATGCGTAAAAATATGTGTGTTTGAGTGTGTGTGTGTGTGTGTGTGTGTGTGTGTGTGTGTGTGTGTGTGTGTGTGTGAGTATGTGTGTGTGTATGTGTGTGTGTTTGTGTGTCTGTGTGTGTGTGTGTGTGTGTGTGTGTGTGTGTGTGTGTGTGTGTGTGTGTGTGTGTGTGTTAAGCATTGTCAGGGATAAAGCACAAAAGTAAATTTTATGAAATGTTTTGTTTGCACGTTTTCAGTCGTTAACAGGGGGATGGCTAGTCAGCAGAGGAGGAAGCTGCGATACATATGGGCAAACGACACATCAATGATCAATCGCAAAGGACACCCCAAAGCTTTCTTTTCTTTAGTTGATGGGCCACTGAATGTTGCAAGTGTGTTGAACTCCAATGTGGCATGCGGTCGATTCATGCTGATCCCACGACAAATAGGGACAACTAGATACAATTATATTATTTGATTGTGCAAGTAGACACAATCGTGTTTTGTTTTTAATATTACAAACCAGAAGCATCGTCTGTGCTGTTTTGTCAAGGTTTATAAAGATCCGTTGAGTTGTTGTTTGTGTACATTTAGTAACGCTTTGACTGAATGTTTTGACATAGACTTGGAATCGAGACGAGGGTGTATGGGTACTGTGTATGTGTAAGTGTGTGTAAGTGTGTATGTGTATGTGTAGAGCGATTCATGAAACTGCACACATAGTATGAAACATACACAATCTTCCAAACGATATCCCCGTACCGATTCCCCCCTTTTTACATTTAGTCAAGTTTTGACTAAATGTTTTAACGTAGAGGGGGGAATCGAGACGAGGGTTGTGGTGTATGTGTGTGTGTGTGTGTGTGTCTGTATGTGTGTCTGTGTCTGTGTCTGTGTGTGTCTGTAAGTGTGTGTGTGTAGAGCGATTCAGACCAAACTACTGGACCGATCTTTATGAAATTTGACATGAGAGTTCCTGGGAATGATATCCCCGAACGTGTTTTTCTTATTTTCGATAAATACCTTTGATGAAGTCATATCCGGCTTTTTGTAAAAGTTGAGGCGGCACTGTCACACCCTCATTTTTCAATCAAATTGATTGAAATTATGGCCCAGCAATCTTCGACGAAGGCCGGACTTCGGTATTGCATTTCAGCTTGGTGGCTTAAAAATTAATTAATGTCTTTGGTCATTAACAATCTGAAAATTGTAAAAAAAAAAAAAAAAAATTTTTAAAACGATCCAAATTTACGTTCATCTTATTTTTCATCATTTTCTGATTCCAAAACAATATACATATGTTATATTCGGATTTAAAACAAGCTCTGAAAATTAAAAAAATATAAAAAATATTATTAAAATAAAGTTTCCGAAATCGATTTAAAACCAATTTCATCTTATTCCTTGTGGGTTTCTGATTCCAAAAACATATAGATGTGATATGTTTGGATTAAAAACACGCTCAGAAAGTTGAAAAGAATAGAGATAAAGAAAAGCGTGCTATCCTTCTCAGCGCAACTACTACCCCGTTCTTCTTGTCAATTTCACTGCCTGTGCATCGAGCGGTGGACTGACGATGCTACGAGTATACGCTCTTTCTGTAAAAATGCAGTGAGTTCAGTTTCATTCTGTTAGTTCGACAGCTTGACTAAATGTTGTAATTTCGCCTTACGCGACTTGTTTTGATAAATGTCTTTGATGACTTCAAATTTGGCCTCAAATGTAAGTTGAGGCGGCACTGTCACGATTCCATTTGGAATAAAACAAAATTGATTGAAATTTGGGTCAAGCAATCTTTTACTAAGTTGCGACAATGGAAGTGCTTTTCAGCTTGGAAGCCTTAAAACTAATTAATCGTTCTCTCACTAAAATCCTCACAATTCTAAGTAAAAGCAAAATTTCAATGAGAGATTCAAAAATAATTGCATTGTTTTCTTCATAATTCACTAAATCTACAAATATATACATAACTAATTATGTTATTTTGAAATAAAAACAAGCTCAGAAAATTAAAAATAATACAGACAATTGTACTTTCCCGTTAAGTACAAGCGCTACTGCGCATTACCGGCTGTCATTTCAAGGGGTTGACAGCCAGCCCTATTTGACTTGAAACATGCTTTCCATGCATGTACATACACACACACATTCATGTAAATACCTAGGGAGACAAACATCCCCTGTATATTAGTGAAATCATTCGTAAATGACTCAAGATAGTGTCAGTACTGGTGATTTGTTTTTCTTCTTCTCTTTATTTCATGTGCATACTTAGAAACGTACTTGCTGAGGTCGTGGTCGAGCTTCCTCTCACCTTTCATACATGTAGAAGTTTTTCCATAAATCTTAAGTATTGCCCATACGTGGCTAATGTGTTGTTGAAAGTTTACTGTTACGTTATTTTGCTAGAATGTATATATATGTATTTGATGTTTAATATGTATGTTTGAATTCATAGTTAATATGTAAAGCGCGGAGAGCATAAATTAATGCTGTATAAGCTGTCATTCTTCTTCTTCTTACTACTATTAGTATTACAAACAGTCAGTAGATATCCATACAGTTAACACGAATATCGCACGACGTGTAACAGGTTACAATTCTAACGGGAAAAACAGCTTTCAAATGTGCTTGATTCCATTTAAGGAATCGCTAACGAAAGTGCACGAAACACACATCATAAAAACAGTGAAAGTAAGACATACTTGAGAGCTTCCAAGTATCAACAAATTTATCTTGTCATTGTGTTTATTCGTTTACCTACAACAACGGGGTTGATACAAGTCACAGCAGTCTGTTCAATGAAACATCTTATGTTCATATCATGTATGAATGCGGTATCATATCCATGAAGCTGTTAATCAAACTAAAGCCAGTACAACTGCCATGCTTCGTTACTTAATTCAAATGATGTGCGATTCACTCGCAAGCCAGTCTTCATTTTGTCTACACACACTACCTGTTTACCCCACCTCCCCACCCCGCTTTGCTTCAGTCCACAACATATTGTGGGCGGTGGTTTTGGCTGGCTGTCTCTGCATTTCAAACATTTTTGTTTTGTTTTTGTTTTCAAACAATTTTATTCAAATAACTACAACTAACAATGTCGCATACAATGCATTAAATACAACTTATAGAGTACAACAAGCTTAGATTATTAACGTTTTGTTTTGTTTTTTTGTTTTTTTGTTTTTGTAGAAAAAAACAACTCACCGAAACACAAATCTGAGTCGTAGTGTTTTGATGAAAAGCTATTCGCACTAGCACTAGTTTTTATTTGCATGGATAGTGATTGTGGATATCATTGTGTGTGTATGTGTAATTCCGTCAGTTATAGTCTGTCTGTCCGTGTTTAATGACATTTGAATTGTAATCGTTTTTGCTGAGTTCGTAAACTTTTCTATCATTATTCATTAAAAAAAACTTCTTAGAAAAGTAAAACCAAGTGTGGGCTCCATTTATCCATCCGAGTGATTGTTTGTGTCTCGTTGAAGTCTTTCTTCTCGTGATTATCCCACTTTAGAGATCAGTCTGGCCGGTATTTTTAGATAATGAAGGGTAGTTTAGGCAGCAGACAGATTTTAGAGGTGCAGGCACTAGGGTACAAACACAACGCGAGGGAGACTACACATCAGAGTAAATTTAGAGAAAAATGCACGCACATACAATCATATATGTAATGCTGGACACAACGTAGACGTTACATTCCTAAATTCAAAGTACCTATTTTTTCTACCTACAATCTTTATATTTTTTCGCCGGCGAAGAATGAAATAAAACAAAGACCATCTAGAATAGGAAAACGGCTACATCTTGTGTGGACGTGAAGGGATTAAGGCCACACAAACACCCATGCAAAGCACAGGGAAACTATCAATTAAGCAGTTGGGTAAACTTCGCTTTGGATTTCTTCAAGCTTGATAACGCAACATGACGAAATATCATATATGGTGGGAAATCAAAAACCATAGGTCTAGAAAGAAAGATGGCTTGAATTTATTTTTCAATAAAAAACGCACACAAGAAACACACACACCCCTGTGTTGTTTGCCAGAAATGTATAAACGTTGTCACCAGGAAAAGGAAACTGACGGAAAATGTTGACTCACACGGTTACACGAGTTTAATATTTCCTGTCAACATTTTTATAGAAGTAGATATACCATGTGTGGAGACCTATATGTTCAGAGGGCAGGTCAGTAGTCCGGACTGTTGAAATCGGTTCGTTCGTTGACTTACTCACACACGGACACACATACACACACACACACACACACACACACACACACACACACACACACACACACACACACATACACACAAGCACACCCACGCACACACACACATACACACACACACACACACACACACTCTCTCTCTTTCATTCTCTCTCTTTCTCTCTCTCTCTCTCTCTCTAACTCTCGCTCCCCCTTCTCTCTTTTTACATTTAGTCAAGTTTTGACTAAATGTTTTAACGTAGAGGGGGGAATCGAGACGAGGGACTGGTGTATGTGTGTGTGTGCGTGCGTGTGTGTAGAGCGATTCAGACCAAACTACTGGACCGATCTTTATGAAATTTGACATGAGAGTTCCTGGGATTGATATCCCCGAACATTTTTTTCTTTTTTTGGATAAATGTCTTTGATGACGTCATATCCGGCTTTTCGTGAAAGTTGAGGCGGCACTGTCACGCTCTCATTTTTCAACCAAATTGGTTGAAATTTTGGTCAAGTAATCTTCGACGAAGCCCGGACTTCGGTATTGCATTTCAGCTTGGTGGCTTAAAAATTAATTAATGACTTTGGTCATTAAAAATCTGAAAATTGTAAAAAAAAAAACATTTTTATAAAACGATTCAAATTTACGTTCATCTTATTCTCCATCATTTGCTGATTCCAAAAACATATAAATATGTTATATTTGGATTAAAAACAAGCTCTGAAAATTAAATATAAAAAATATTATTATCAAAATTAAATTGTCGAAATCAATTTAAAAACACTTTCATCTTATTCCTTGTCGGTTCCTGATTCAAAAAATATATAGATATGATATGTTTGGATTAAAAACACGCTCAGAAAGTTAAAACGAAGAGAGGTACAAAACTAAATGTAAAAAGCGTGCTATCCTTCTCAGCGCAACTACTAAACGGCTCTTCTTGTCAATTTCACTGCCTGAACGGTGGACTGACGAAAAATTGCATTGCGTTCAGTTTCATTCTGTGAGTTCGACAGCGACTTGACTAAATATTGTATTTTCGCCTTACGCGACTTGTTATTCTCTCTCTCTGTCTCTCTCTGTCTCTGTCTCTGACTCTGTCTCTCTCTGTCTCTCTCTCTCTCTCTATCTCTCTCTCTCTATCTCTCTCTCTCTCTCTCTCTCTCTCTCTCTGTCTCTCTCTCTCTGTCTCTCTCTCTCTCTGTGCCGTGCAAGCACAACAATGGGAAAGGATTTTGCCACACATGTGTTTCGAATTTATTAATCAGTCAGCATTGACACAATAACATTCAAAAACATTCACAACACAAATAGACAATGTTACATGCAACTATTTCAAAAATCAACTGAATTGAGTCAGCGTTCTTTAACATTGTTCACATACACATTCCTTTTGATAATTAATGCGATTTGGCGTATGAGGTCGTTGATTAAGAGCGATTTTGTTTTACACAAAACCTACACATTTTTACTGCAAGATTATATTCACTAAAACGCAAGCATTTCAATAATAGGAACAACTCAAAGAAAGCAAAAGCAATTAAACTATCGTGCTCGAGAACGTATAAATACCACAATGAATGGACTGACTAATCAATGTATTGATCGATCAATTGGTTGATGGATGTGCTTTTATAATCCACGTTGTAAAAGTAACACGAAATACAAACAATTGAACACAAGCCAATACAGATAAGATTGTAGATAATAACTAATGGCACTAGTGACGGAATCAGCAACGACATGGTAAATAACAAATATGTTTGGGGTGATACAATTTCACTGTTCTAAATTTGCCTTGAAGCCAGGATCCACACAAATTGCGCAACTACGAGTATAACAATAAATGTTAAGACACAACGGTGTGCGGCGAGCAAAACCAACCAACATTATTGCACAGAGAAATTGCATACTGTGGAAACAATATCATTTTGCCAGGAAACATACCATACATGAGTCTTCGCAGAGTCTCGCATGAGTAGAACACACTATTGCTGCTCTCGTAGGATGTCTTTTGGCATGGCAATCTATGATGTATGATTCAAATGATGCAAACACGTAATGGTTGAAGCTTTAACCATGAAGCCAGAGAAAGAGATACACGGAGAGGGAAACAGAGACAGAGAGGGAGAGCGAGAGACATAGATAAATAGATAGATGCATAAGACATCAGACCTAAGATGATCTATCATCCACAAAATTAAACAATGGAAGTAAAAGTGTGGTTTGTCTGCTCTTAAACAACCAAACATGTAAACAACCGAAAAAACATAGAGGGAGAGAGAGAAAGAAAGAGACAGACAGCGACAGACATACAGTGACCGACATACAGTGACGCAGGGATGGGAGCCGGCGGGGGGGGGGGGGGGAGGGGGGAAGGGGGGGGGGGCGGTCAGCAAATAGACAGACATACATACAGATAGGCAGGCAGACAAACACACAAGCAGAGGCAGAAATAACCTAATGAACAAGGCACCAACACTACTTATGTCCCGACCCACTCGACAAGTTAAGTCTATACCCCTGTCATTTTACTCAATCATTTCTGCTCTTCTTCTTTCGACTTTTTCTCCTTTGACTTTCGAGAACCGAACGAGAACTTCCCACTGTGCTTCTTCTTCGTGGGCTTGTCCTCAGCACTTGCAGTTTGGGATTCCAAGCCACTCTCCCCCGACATCAGAACATGGGTTGACACTGGTTTTTCCTGTGGTGGAACTGCCAACGGGATGTCTGTCGGACAATCTGTGCCCACATCTTGACGACCAGCGCGTTCGGTCTGCGTACCAGTGTCAGTGGTGGCTGTCATCAAAGGCTCATGCTCAGCATTCTCTTCGACATTGTTGTTAGGAGTCGTACGGAAAGGGATGCTGCAACAGTCAAACACGAGTAATATTTGCTTGTTCTTTACGTATAGTTAGATGTATACTCTTGCACACCAAAACAGTAGTTAGGATAAAGAGAGAGAGAGAGAGAGAGAGAGAGAGAGAGAGAGAGAAAAAAAAGGGAGAGAGAAAGAAAGGGAGAGAGATAGAGAGGGAGAGAGAGAGATAGGGAGAGATAGAAAGAGAAAGAGGGAGGTAGAGCGAGAGAGAAATAGAGAGATAGATGGAGAGAGAACACAAAGAGAGAGCGAGCGAGAGACACATACACAAACAGAGAAAAAGAGAGAGAAAGAAAATGAAAAAAAGAGAGAGAAAGAGAGAGAAATATAGAGAGAGAAATAGAGAGAGAGATGGAGAGAGAACACAAAGAGAGAGCGAGCGAGAGACACATACACAAACAGAGAAAGAAAGAGAGAGAGAGAGAGAGAGAGAGAGAGAGAGAGAGAGAGAGAGAGAGAGAGAGAGAGAGAGAGAGAGAGAGAGAGAGAGAGAGAGACATAGACAGTTACATACAGACAGGCAGACAGACAGGCAGGCAGAGACAGAGATAATCACAGACAGGTAGGCGTACACTTGCAGACAGGGCCAGAGAAAGACAACGAGAGAGATAGACTGACCGACCAACACACATGCATACACAGTCACACATGCATACACAGTCAGAGACAGACTGACAAACAGAGAGACAGAGAAAGTGAGAGGAAGTGGGTCATACGAAAAGAGATAAAGAGACAAAGGCAGGGAGAATTGAACATATCTACTGATTTCATTCTCACCTTGAGGGAAGCCATTTCTTTTTCCAGGCATAGTATAATGCGGCACTGATGACAAGGATGATCAGTAGGATCAGAAGCACGAGGATGGCAGTAAGTATGCCTTGCTGTGAATCTGTAATCACACGTATATTTCCACTAGAAATGCACCTCTGAGTTCCACTCTAGATCAAATACATGCATCCGTAATTACAAGAAATGGGTGCCTCATATCTGATTTATAACAATCGACTGAGTGATACAGCACGCATCTATTATCCTGTAACTATTTCTTAAAATACAACACAATCAATTACGGGGTATCTCAAGTCGAGACTTTGAAAACCAACTAACTACAAGAAAAGCACAAGAACGTGATTGTGTTCTTCCGAAAATAAATTAAAATACAAATATACCGTATTCCATAATTTATTTGGATCTAGAATTAAGTGGTTAGGTAATTGTAAGTGCCTAGTCTGTTTGCTTCCCACCTGCGCTGTGACTACAACAATTGACTATGTCCTACCTGTATATTCTGCTGGTGTTCCCAGTGGACTCGACTCAACATTCCGGTTGCTGAAAGTTGCCGGTTTTTCTGAATCGCAATCAAAGTACAGGTAATTAGTATGTGTCAGTATATGTTATAGAAGATTTTTGTTCAAACCGAGTTCCGCCTCAAGAAGGAAAGCCATCTTCCATCTTCTTATTATCCACCCATCCATCCATCAGTTCGCATGTGTATCAATGCAAATCAGGACAAGAACGAGTATACATGTACCACGTTTCCTGCCAAGATAATCACGACTGGGGAATTATCTAAGATAAGTTAATGTTACTCATGCGGGCATTAACACAAACTAGTTTGCTTAGAGTCATTGCATGCTGTTGCAAAAAAACCACAAAGCATTTTTAACAAAGAAAGAAAAAAAAATAACACATTAGAAAAAGCCACCACCACCACCACCACCAACAACAACAAAACAACATCAACAACAACAACAACGACGCCAACAACAACACCAACAAAAAAACACCAACAACAACACCACCACCAACAACAACAACAACAACAACAACAACAACAACAACAACAATAACAACAACAATAACCACATGATATGAATACGCATTCCAGCTGACATGAAACATGCAACGTCAAACAGCACAGACCATGAATGAATAACACAATTAAAACAAACACATACCACCAACTGTCTGGTCGTAGTTCAAATCATTTTAGTTCATTCTATATGGTGTACGGTACCTTTTACAACGAGTTCACACGATTGTGTCGTAGCACCATTGGGAGGAACGATATGACACGAGTAGGTCCCAGCAAAGGCAGCTGTGGTTGATGGGATTTCAACTGTCAAACGATCTGTGATGTCATAGTTAAATGTGTAACCAGGTGTGACGAGGCAGTCAGGCTTATCGGCGTTTTGCATCCAAGAGCACTGGAGGACGTCTCTCTCTGTTGAGTAAAAGCAGGTTGGTATCATAGTTGGTTGACTTCCATAGTCCTTTCAACCGTTTTGGCTATGCGGGACCGATCAAATTGAACTAGCACTAGGGTGCGAATGTGAACTATCGTGCACGGACACACACTCCGACTCGTATGAACATATATATAACAGGCAGACAGCGAATATCGACAGACAGACAAAGAGGCACGCAGACACGCACGCATGACCACATATACAAACAATCTGTCATGTATCTTGCTAACTGTTTAAAGGGAAGCAACTGCAATTAGTAATGTACGGACGCTGTGATGACTGACCTCCCTTGGCAACACATGTAACGCACATGCGATGTTGTGCGCATGGCGGAATACAACACCAGACTTACTGCCCCGGTAACTACATTTAGAAGGGACAATTTTGGGATTGGTAGAAGGCCGTTTTATGGCTGGAATTTACTCTGTGAAAAAAAGCACTAACTTTTAGAACTTTCTGGAAGTGGACGGCTTTTCAGAAAGACCAAGGTGTGCTGTGAACAAAAATAGCACATTGAACAAAAAATAGCACATTGAACAAAAAATAATAGCACATTGAACAAAATTAGCACATTGAACAAAAAATAGCACATACAATTCGCCTCGAAGTCCTAATTTCCAAGATGACGACTGAAACTTGATCACACCGGGAAAATAGTGATAAACGGATACAATCAAGAACACACAAAAACAATACTTCATTACCTGTGACATCTCACACTCTGTTAGCATTACCTTTTTTGTTTCCGTCCGCAGAAGACCATGTCATTGCCACATTAATAGAGTTCTTATTGCCTTTGACGTCACTGTTGAAATAACACGTCATATTTGAAGGTTCGCCAACATAAGCTGTCCCAGCCGCACAAGTGATCGTCGTCGCTGCGCGTACATAGTCGAAACAAAGCGTCGAAGCTGCCAATAGGGTTAGAAGTCTCCTTACAGAAAACATAGTCGTCCTGAAAACAAATGACATGAATTCGGAAAGTATTATCAGCAGCAATATGGTAGGCCTATAAGCATTGATCGGCGTCGGTATTTGAAAAGAGAGAAAGAAAAAAGTGTGCTGGCATTCGCGGCACGCACGCACGCACGAACGTACGAACGCACGCACGCACGCATGCACACACGCACGCATACACGCACGGATACACACACACACACACACACACACACACACACGTACGCACGCACGTACGCACGCACGCACGCACACACGTACGCACGCACGCAAACATACACACACACACACACACACACACACACACACACACACGACGATGAGAGAGAAAGGAAGACGGGTGCAGCCACACGCACGCACGCACGCACGCACGCATGCATGCATGTATGCATGCAGGCACACACACACACACACATACACACACACACGCACGCACGCGCACGCACACACACACACACACACACACACGCACGCACACACACACACACATACACACAAAAACACACACACACACACACTAACACACACATAGACACACACACACACACACACACACACACACACACCCTCATTGTGTATTGCTTGACAACCTGTAAGATATATGCTGGACAATATATGTTTGTGCATTGCAAAAATATAATTTGACAGCCTGCGCCTGTTCATGCAGTTACACCGTTCAATTCGTAGCGTCACCGCCTTATTTCAGCTGGGCTCGTTGTTACTCCGTTTTCAGCTGGGCTGTGTCACGCAAACGTAAGTGTCTACACTAAAGTACAAACTATGTTTTCTAAAAAAA
>NC_090252.1:42743405-42753405 GCF_037325665.1 Littorina saxatilis
AGCTCACGAAAATGGGAAACAAAGAGCAGATAGTAGACCACGTTGACTGAAGAATTGAAAATGTAAAGCAGTATCGCGACTACTCGGCCGAGCATAGCGTACTCAACGGGACACCACTCCGGCGTTTTCTTGAAGATTAAGACAGCAATCATACCACACACGGGATAGGTGACGGTGGTGGTGACGCTGAGACAGACGACGGCGAGCAGCAGGCGGTAGAACCTCGACGAGTGCGTCACACTTGCTCTCGTGTTGTGCTGGCGGAGACTGAAGTTGTTTCTGTGCCTGCGCAGCTTGTACACCAGGCTGACGTTGAGGCACACCAGCACCACCACGGGGAGAGCATTGCACACAGCTACCGTCGTGTAAATGGTAGCCATTATGATGGTATAGTCTGTACAGTACTTTACGATGATTAAGTACGGTAGACCAGACAGAAAACACCAGAGTAGCATGAGCGAATATGTAACAAATACACGACGTTTCGTCAGTAGGGTTTTCATTTGTGTCGGTTTGTACACAGCCAGCCATCGTGTTGTCACCACAGCTAGTGTCGTGTGAACACAGACGGAAATGGTGTACTCAGTGAGGAGGTAAAAAAAACTAGGCACAGTGGTGAACCAGGAAAGGAAAACACAGATGAAATAATTGACAAGCAGGACTATGTCAGTCGCCGACAGCACCTTGATGAAGAAGGTTGTAGGATTGAAAGCCGACTCTGCACTCCACACAAACAAGTTCATCAAGTTCCCACATATACCAAAACCAGCGAGAGAATTGATGACGTACACGAATAAATAATATGCAGCCATCAATGCAGCTATGTCTAGCTGATCGTGAGCTGTGTCAGCTGTAGTGACATTGAGCTCTGTAGACACGTTCAGGAGGTCGAGGTTCGAGTCCTGGCGAGTCGCGTTCATTGGTGCATTTAACGAGGCACTATACTGAGAAGAAAGAAGAAGGCAAACGTGAAACAACGTCAGTGCTGATGACGTCATCCTGGTGCATGTTTTCACAACCACCGCACTCTGTATCCTCCTTTGTGAAACAACTTAAACACATAAAGAAAACACTTTAGTACAGTTCTCGCTTAATCGTTTATGTTTCCTGTTGTTTAAGTGTAATCTTTCTTCTTTCTCGTTGTTGTAAAGACATTCTATTCAAAGCTTGATTGTTAAAACTGAGATGACCCAACAGAGTGTACGTGGGGAGATCTTACTCAACAATGAATGCGCGAAATGTTGTAAAAAGAGTGCGAGGGACAAAATGTTGTCTAAATAGTGCGAGGAAGGTGTGTGTGTGTGTTTGTGCATAGTGTGTGTGTTTGTGTATAGTGTGTGTGTGTGTGTGTGTGTGTGTGTGTGTGTGTGTGTGTGTGTGTGTGTGTGCTCAAATTGGTGCGGGCGTGCAAGCTAATTTGCTGGTTGAGTGCTCGCGGCGATCTCTTGGTAAAGCAATACGACAGCGCTCGCAATTCGCAAGGTTATCCGCTTATACATAAAGAGGATTCAATTTGGCAATATCGTCTTTGCAGGGCCGGACCAAATGAGTTGTAAGGGGGGGGGGGGGGGGGTTCCTCCTTTTTTTTTTAGGGGGGGGGGGGGGGGCAAATCAGCGAAATGGCGAAGCCACAAGCGCGCGCCTGCAAAGCAGGCGCGCGAACTAGGGGGGTCCGGGGGCATGCTCCCCCGGAACATTTTTGAAAAACGGTTAAAATCTGTGCAATCTGGTGCATTCTGGGCCTTGTTTTGAGGGTTAAGAGCTAGCAGCATTGTTTTGGTACTAAAACTAGTAAAAAAAAAAAACACTCAAAGCAAGGTACATGCTTTTTCCAGGGATGGGGTTCCGGAACCCCTGGAACCCCCCCCCCCCCCCCCCCCCTGGGTCCGGCCCTGTCTTTGGCAGACCATTTTTGTTTTTTCAAAACAATGTATCTCTGACGCACCATTTCCCTGTCACTTGAGCGCGTGATGGATGTGAAAAGTGCCGTCCTGATACGGATAAGTCTCTCTCTCTCTCTCTCTCTCTCTCTCTCTCTCTCTCTCTCTCTCTCTCTCTCTCTCTCTCTCTCTCTCTCTCTCTCTCTCTCTCTCTCTCTCTCTCTCTCTCTCTCTCTCTCTCTCTCTCTTGGGAAGGTCCTTCCCATATCGAACGCTCCAGCTTTATGGCACACTGCGAATCAAAACCCTCGTTTCTGCTCACACACACACACACACAAACACACACACACACACGCACACGCGCGCAAATACACAGACACACACACATACACATACACATACAGACACACACACACACATACACACACACACACACACACACACACACACACACACACACACACACACACACACACATACACACACAAACACACTACAACTTAATTGTACACGTTGCCACACACATATTATACACAAACATAACTATTATGTAGTTGTAATATTAACAACTCGCGTAAAGCGAAATTACAACATTTAGTCAATCTCACGGAATGAAACTAAACGCACTGCATTTTTATATTTAGTCAAGTTTTGACTAAATATTTTAACATCGAGGGGGAATCGAAACGAGGGTCGTGGTGTATGTGCGTGTGTGCGTGTGTGCGTGTGTGCGTGTGTGTGTGTGTGTGTGTGTAGAGCGATTCAGACTAAACTACTGGACCGATCTTTATGAAATTTGACATGAGAGTTCCTGGGTATGAAATCCCCAAACGTTTTTTTTCATTTTTTTGATAAATGTCTTTGATGACGTCATATCCGGCTTTTCGTGAAAGTTTAGGCGGCACTGTCACGCCCTCATTTTTCAACCAAATTGGTTGAAATTTTGGTCAAGTAATCTTCGACGAAGCCCGGGATCCGGTATTGCATTTCAGCTTGGTGGCTTAAAAATTAATTAAAGACTTTGGTCATTAAAAATCTGAAAATTGTAAAAAAAAAAAAAAATTATAAAACGATCCAAATTTACGTTTATCTTATTCTCCATCATTTGCTGATTCCAAAAACATATAAATATGTTATATTCGGATTAAAAACAAGCTCTGAAAATTAAATATATAAAACTTATTATCAAAATTAAATTGTCCAAATCATTTTAAAAACACTTTCATCTTATTCCTTGTCGGTTCCTGATTCCAAAAACATATAGATATGATATTATTGGATTAAAAACACGCTCAGAAAGTTAAAACAAAGAGAGGTACAGAAAAGCGTGCTATCCTTCTTAGCGCAACTACTACCCCGCTCTTCTTGTCAATTTCACTGCCTTTGCCATGAGCGGTGGACTGACGATGCTACGAGTATACGGTCTTGCTGAAAAATGTCATTGCGTTCAGTTTCATTCTGTGAGTTCGACAGCTACTTGACTAAATATTGTATTTTCGCCTTACGCGACTTGTTTTTCTTCTTCACAAACAGCTTCGTCAATCCCCGCGGCAAGAAAATCACTCACTCTTCATGTGTGACACGAAGTGGAATTGACAAGCCAAAATAGCGCAATAGCGTATTGCAGTAAGCAGGAAAGCGCGTTTTTACATTTAGTCAAGTTTTGACTAAATGTTTTAACATAGAGGGGGAATCGAGACGAGGGTTGTGGTATCGGAAACTTGTCATTACATTTTTGTTTTGTTTAAACGATCAAAAAACAATTTCATCTTATTCTTCGTCATATTTTGATTCCAAAAACATTTACATATGTTATATTTGGATTACAAACAAGCTCTGAAAATTAAAAATATGAAAATTATGATTAAAATTAATTGCCCGAAATCGATTCAGAAACAATTTCATCTTATTCCTTGACGGTCCCTGATTCCAAAAACATATAGATATGATATGTTTGGATTAGAAACAAACTCAGTACGCTAAAAAGAATAGAGATACAGAAAAGTGTGTTATCCTACTTCGCGCGACCATTACCGCACTATTCTGGCTTGTCAATTTCACTGCCTTTGCCACGAGTGGTGGACTGACGAAACTACGAGTATGCGGTCTTGGTGAAAAAATGCAGTGCGTTCAGTTTTATTATGTGAGTTAGACAGCTTGACTAAATGTTGTTATTTCGCCTTACGCGACTTGTTTTGATATTCTTTTACACTCTCTGAACTTGTTTTAAATGCAACACATAATATCTATAGGAAATTACTTTTGGGTCGATTTAAAATTGTTTTTATTGTTGTGCTAATTAACCTATTTTCGTTAATTGTGATCACATATTAAGAGTAACATGATATATGTATATATATTCAGATTGATAATTTGATGAACAATGCGATGTGATAAATGTTAAATCTGTTTGCGAAAAATCGATTTGAATGACAACTTTAATGAGCACATTAATTATCTAATCTTTAAGCTTCCAAGTTGCAATGCAATTCCATAGTCTGGACTTCGTCAAAGATTAACTGACCAAAATGTCAACCAATTTGGTTGAAACATGAGGGCGTAACAGTGCGGCCTCAACTTTCACAAAAAGCCGGAAATAACGTCATCAAAGGCATTTATCAAAACATGAAAACATCGTCTGCGGAACTCTCATGTGAAGTTTAAGGAAGATCGGTCCAGTAGTTTTCTCGGAATCACTGTATACATACTTACATACACACACACACACACACACACACACACACACACACACACACACACACACACACACACACGCACGCACGCACACACACACACACACACACACACACACACACACACACACACACACACACACACGCACGCACACACAAACACACACCCCCCCACACACACACACACACACACACACACACACACATACACCACTACCCTCATCTCGATTTCCCGTCAATGTTAAAACATATAGTCATAACTTGACTAAACGTAAAAAGACAACATGTTCACCACAATAACTTGCAGATTTGATTTCATTTTATACTCGGCTTCAACATACAACACTTTTTCATCATTACTGACATTGAAAGAGTTGTTTGCGAAGAATGTTAAAGGCATACTAACGCACTCCCGTGTTTACAAAGTGTAGTTTGCCCACAATCGATGTCAAACGCACCATAAGACCATATAATGACGATACGTCACCATGCGCGGACCATAATACATGCATTACAGCTTGTTCTAGCCTCTGAAAAAGTGAGGATGTCAACAAAGCCGCGGTGTTCTCTCCCTTGCATCAACGTTACATGTGTTGCCAAATCTATAAATAGGACGATCCATATCAAAATGAAAATTCAAATATCTCAACATTTAAGGGGTCCTAGACCACAATATTTTGCAGGGAACTTAATTTAGTCTGTCTCCAGCTGTTGGTAAAGCAATTAGCGTGTATAGTCATCGAGTACATATGGCTTTAACTGTAAAAAAACAAGTTAAACACTACAAGTCTGGATTTTGTCGCCGCTTGTCTACTCCAAAAACAATGCGAGGCCTTGTGCGGAAGTTATTGCAACGTTAATTTCTGAATCACCTAACCTTCCCGAACACAAAACCGTTGGCAACCACATCGTGCAAACAGAGACAGACAGTGACAGAGCCTGACAGGCAGAGAGAGAGAGAGAGAGAGAGAGAGAGAGAGAGAGAGAGAGAGAGAGAGAGAGAGAGAGAGAGAGAGAGAGAGAGAGAGACAGAGAGAGAGAGAGAGAGAGAGAGAGAGAGAGAGAGAGAGAGAGAGAGAGACAGACATATACATATGCCGATATAGAGACAGAGACAGAGACAGAGACAGACACACATACACAGGGACACAGAGACACACATAAACACACACACACACACTCACACACCCCCACACACACGCACACACACACACACACCACACACACACACACAAACACACACACACACCCACCCACCCACACACACACACACCCACACACACACACACACACACACACACACACACACACACACACACACACACACACATGGCAGGCAATAGGACTGCGCGATCAACAGATATTTCCTTGTCCGCCCATTTATGATTAAAACAAGCATTCGAACGTTTGCCTGTATATATGACAAGAAATATGTGTGAACTGGTGTTCCTTTCACGACAAAGAAGATGTTTCTTAAGACGTTGCTCTCCTCCCTCGTGGTCTTGGTCACGATCCAACGCTGGTATTGCTCTGGTGCATGTAAGTACTTACGTACATTTGCGATAAAGTTGAAAGCAGAGTAAGAGATCGCATTACCGTGTTTTAATTGTTGCATTACATGCTTCACACTGTATAATTACAGCGTTACTGTTTACTGAGCTGTGTAATCGATTATGTTTGTGTATACACAGTTTGAACAATGTATCCTGACATTGAGTTGTAGTGTTGATGTTGAGCACTGTCTCTAAAATGAATAGCTTTTTTTAATTATTTTGTTCAAATTCATAATCCAGTTGGGTTGCGATCGTTAAGTTAAGTCTGGTTTATTACTCTGTCTGCGGCTGTACTTTTTATTCACCAATTGATCACACTGACGTGGACTAGATTTCTCTCTCTCTCTCTCTCTCTCTCTCTCTCTCTCTCTCTCTCTCTCTCTCTCTCTCTCTCTCTCTCTCTCTCTCTCTCTCTCTCTCTCTCTCTCTCTCTCTCTCTCTCTCTCTCTCTCTCTCTCTCTCTCTCTCTCTCTCTCATGTTCATGTTATTTGTATATAACGCAGGTTAATCTGGTAGGAAATCACCATTGATTCTCGTTTTGTTACATTTAGTCAAGTTTTGACTAAATGTTTTAACGTAGAGGGGGGAATCGAGACGAGGGTGTGGCGTATGTGTGTGTGTGTGTGTGTGTGTGTATGTGTGTATGTGTGTGTGTGTGTGTAGAGCGATTTAGAGAAAACTACTAGACCGATCTTCATGAAATTTTACATGGGAGTTCCTGGGTATGATATCCCCAGATATTTTTTTTCATGTTTTTGATAAATGTCTTTGATGACGTCATATCCGGCTTTTCGTGAAAGTTGAGGCGGCTCTGTAACGCTCTCATTTTAAAATCAAATTGGGTGAAATTTTGGTCAAGTAATCTTCGACGACGCCCGGACTTTGGTATTGCATTTCAGCTTGGAGGCTTACAAAATAATTAATGAGTTTGCTCATTAAAGTTGTCATTAAAATCGATTTTTCGCAAACAGATTTAAAATTGATTGCATCGTATTCTTCATGACATTCTGAATCTAAACATGTATACATATGTCATGTTTATTCTTAAAATGTGATCACAATTAACGAAAATAGATTAATTAGTTTTACGATTAAAATCTAAGAAATCGATCCAAAAATGATTTCATCTTATTCTTTATCGTTTCCTAATTCCAACAACATATAGATATGATAGGTTGTATTCAAAACAAGCTCAGAAAGTTAACACGAATACAGAAAAACGCACTTTCCTGCTTAGCACAATACGCTACCGCGCTATTCTGGCGTGTGCAATCACTGCGTTTTGCACTGAAGTGGGAGGTGAGCGATTTCCTTCTCGCGGGGATTGACGAAGCTGTACTGTCTTGGTGAAAAAAAATACAGTGCGTTCAGTTTCATTCCGTGAATTCGACAGTTTGACTACATGTAGTAATTTCGCCTTACGCGACTTGTTTTCTTTTCAGTTGTTCACTACGACATCATCGTCAGAGAACGTTTGAACGTCACTTTGAAATTGTCCATAACTAAGACTGCATATGAAAACAACATCAAGTCGCTGAAAGTGTCGGTGAAACATCAATCGGGAAACATTTTGTTCTGCCAGGTTCTGCATTTAAATAAGACTCCATCTAGTTCACCAGGATGTAGGTACGATTTAAAGAAGCGAGAATATTATGTCACGCGGCAACTAAAGGACCCGGATGGAGAGATGTGGGAGCTGACTGCTGGACTGACGAATAGGAAAACGTTGCATCAGTTGGTTGAAATAGAGATTCCTGGTGAGTCAAATGTTGTTCTCTTTCATTTTAATGACGATGATAACGATGACGACGACGACGACGATGAAGACAATGATTAAGACGAAGGAGACGATGAAGTCGACAACGACAACACCAACGACAACAACGATGATGACGACGACGACGACGACGATGACGATGATGATGATGACGATGATGACGATGATGATGATGATGATGATGATGATGATGATGATGATGCTGATGATGCTGATGATGATGCTGATGCTGATGATGATGATGATTATGATGAATGCATTTTACAAAGATAGAGGTTTAAGGTTACCTTTTTTCCCACCTATGTTTGCATCTAATACGCATTCATGATACAGGATAAACATGACGAACAAATAAACAAGCAAAATAACTTGTGAAACAAATAAGAAACAATAAAGCAAACAGTTAAAACTCTGGGGAGAGGTCTGGGTAAGGGCGGTGAGTGGAGGGGGGAGGGGATGGGTGGGGAAGGGTGGAGTTAGGCGGGGGCAGTTATATAATTGTTGTTCTGATTCGTTCTGAAGTAGTGAAAGAATGTACGGACGAACTTCACACGTTTCTTTTCAGAGCCTCGATGCTGTTATGTTTTCATTGTTCTGTTTATATATACGACCATAAGCTATTTCGTCAAGAAAGGTTCTGTTTTGGTTTCGATTTTGTTTTTAATTATGTCCAAAAATGGAATAACACATTCAAAAAGAATGTCATTTTGTAATGGTACGGGCATCTCTGACTGTACCATTGACTAACAGTGGTACATGACACTTATTGTTGTATATTCTTTACAAATGTAATAATTCTGTCTCTGTTTCCAAAAATGTTTATGTTAATTTCTCATTTTTTTGTGTCGTCATTGTCTTCACACAGAAACACCCGCTACCCATACTTCAAAGGAGGAAGAAAAGGAGGACTCAATACTGTCAACACAGACAGTGATCACTATCGGAGTTGGTGGAGGCGTCTTTCTCCTGGCTGTTGTTGTGGTCTCTGTGGTTCTCTGCCAGAGGAAAGGTAAGACGATGTAGACTATTAGTGATATTGTTTCATGTAGTAGCAATGATAGTTATAGTAGTGATGTTGGTAGTAGTAGTAGTAGACAGTAGTAGTAGTAGTAGTAGTAGTAGTAGTAGCAGTCGTAGTAGTAGTGATGAATGTTGTCGTTGTGGTTGTCATTTTTTACTGATTGTGGCGGTGATGGTCGTGGTGCTGTCGTTCATCCCAAATTCCTCTTTCCTTTGCTGATGTAATATAGCAGTAGTAGTATAATTGTTAATAGTAGTATTGGTATTAGAAGTAGTAGTAGTAGTAGTATGAGTTGTTGTTGTTGTTGTTGCTGTTGTTGTTGTTGGTGTTGTTGTTGGTGTTGTTGTTGGTGTTGTTGTTGGTGTTGTTGTTGGTGTTGTTGTTGTTGTTGTTAATCTCCTTCTTCTTCTTCTTCTTCTTCTTTCTGATGATGGTGGTGGACATGGCAACAATTATTTGTTTGATTACATCTCTACTTTCTTTTCTTATCCGTGTCTGTTTCGTTCTCTTAATTGTCTTTTTGTCTTCCTTTCTTTCTTTGTTTCTTTATATTTTTCTCTCTTTCATTCTTTCTGTCTGCAGTTGGAAGATGTTGCAGCTCCGCACGACTAACTTACAATCCAAGAACAGCGCAGACCGATGGATGCCACCGAGCACTATCAGGTGTTCACAGTCACCTACACTTTGTGGCCCCCGAGCACAGTCAAGAGAGTGAGTCAAGTGAGGAAATGTGTGTATAGCATATAATTATGTGAATAGTGATTTGTGTCCGTATGGTTAATTGTTGTATGTAGGTTGTGCATTTAATTGTTCTAGTCTGTATGTGTTATGTTGTACAGGGCCTAGAGCCATAGATTAGGCACATACAATGTCCAGTTATTAGTATCATTATTATTATGTATCAGATGTTGGCTTTGTGAAAATACATGGAGAGTGTTGCTTGGGGTCGGTTCATTGTAAATGTATTTGTTTCCCTGCAGAGTAGGAGACAGGAAGTTACAGCTGTCCTTGCAATTGTTCAATTGTGTGTGTAGTTGCATTGATATTCATTTTGGAGAAAAGGGTAGTGGGCACG
>NC_090252.1:42755905-42768405 GCF_037325665.1 Littorina saxatilis
ACACACACACACACACACACGACATATATACTACTAACCACATGAAACAACGCCCATACGCACAGGCTCACACGCATGCATACGCGGCAACCAACTGACACGTACATACACATAAACATGAAACTTAGAAACAATAACACACGTCTGCAACCAGAAAGCAATCACACACAGACTGATCATCTAGTCACAACTGTTGATTAGAGCCAGCCACATACAATACACAAGAAAATGGGTTGATTAAAATCAACATGGTCGACATGGTCGAAGCAATGTTTTCATAAAAGAAGCGGTATTGTACGGGCACATGTTGAATTTGGGTTATATGTGTTGCAGAGTATTTGAAAATCCGTAGGCATAAAAACATGCAAAGAAGAGTGATAGGTCCCTGTTGTGAATATAGTCAAGTGCATCAATTGATTACTAATGTTTCACACTAGTTTTGCTGTTACAGCAGTCCCTCTCATGAACGGACACCCTTGGGCCAGTGCAAACCTGTCCGTACAATGCAGGTGGCCGGTCACGGGAAAGCCCCCCCCCCCCCTCCCCATCACACACACTCAGGCACACTGACGGACTGAGTGAGTCTTTGCTACTGGTGAACGAGCTCTACTTGTCCTAAAACAATAAGGTCAAACTACTACAACTTATATAACTGTCCTGTAAAAATGACGTTAAATCATCGGTGTCAGAAAAAGAGAGATACAAGAAATACTCAAATTCCTGAGGATACAGGCACCCCATGAAAGCAGCCACGAACATACTCACAGAGGCACACATCCTTGTGCAGATACTTTGCAAAAATATGAATTGAAAACCTGCATATGTGGTAATTTAAAAAAAAAATTTGTGTGGCTTTATTGATTACTTCAGGCAGTAACTTTTCCCTGTCCAATTTTCTCTTTTGTCTCTCTTACCCCTCGCTTACCCCCCCCCCCCCCCCCCTTACCCTCCACTCCCGTTACTCAGCCCCGACAGCACAAATTTGTAATCTGTAAGGCAGAGAACACATTTTCTAAAAGGAAGACTACTCATCTTCAATTATATCCAGAGATCTTCCAACTGTCTTTACCATAAGCCAAGCGGTGGAGTCTTATACCCCCTTTCCACACAACCGTTCTAGGTCCCGTTCCCGTACCGACCAAGGAACGGTGCGGGCACGGGAGGGATCGGGACAGAACCGCGTCGGTAGGGACGGCTAAGTTTGGGATGCATGTTCAAATTTTTAGCCGTTCCCCTCCCGATCAGAATGAACGGTAATGGAACCTCATCCCATATGTAACGGAACGCTTGGATCGTTAAAGGAACTTTAAACAACGGTAACACAACGGTAGCGCTCTCACACACTGAGTTGTCATACCCGCATTCCACACATCCGTTCTAGGTCCCGTTCCCTTACCGACCAAAGACGGCTGCCGCTATGGTCAGACGCTGCTGAAAGATGCCAAAAAACGGCCGTTTTTTGGCATCTTTCAGCAGCGTCTGACCATAGCGGTCCATTGTTGTGGCAGCATTCCTTGGTTGGTACGAGAACGGGACAAAGAACGGTTGTGTGGAATGGGGGTATAACTTTTGACACCGACAAACTGAAGAATGAACAGATCTATGAGGTAAGTTTGCAACTGGTCTGTTGTGCAGCGATTTTCATCTGCTTTCATATTCATGTTGTCTCAGCCACACTGGCATTTCCTGTAACCAACATAAAAACAATATTCATCTGTCGATATTCTGCTTCTTATTGCCAGCTATATTTAAACACACACACACACACACACACACACACACACACACACACACACACACACACACACACACACACACACACACACACACACACACACACACACACACACACACACACATATGAGGAAAGGTCCTCTCCGCCGTTTGAAAACCATTCACTCAAACACTGGCTAAATGTAAAACGGAAAGAAAGAAAGGCAAAAGTAAATACATAAATAACAAAGAGCAATGCACAATGTAACAACATGTCGGGGGAGTCATGCTCACCTTGTTCTGGTTCTGTTAGTGGCACCTTCTCATGTCGCTTGTCTTTCGGTGGTCCCCTGTAAGGAGGAGATCAAACTAGTCGCAATACGTTGTCGTCCTATGTCCTATTGCAACCTATCCTCTCTCTCTCTCTCTCTCTGCCTGCCTCCCTCCCTCCCTCCCTCCCTCCCTCCCTCCCTCCCTCCCTCCCTCCCTCTCTCCCGCTCTCTCTCTCTCTCTCTCCCTCCCTATCTCCCTCTCTCCCCCTCTCTCTCTCTCTGTCTCTCTGTCTCTCTATCACTCTGTCTCTCTCTCTCCCTCCCTCTCCCTCTTTCTCTCTCTCTGTCTCTCTCTCTCTCTCTATATATATATATATCTCTCTCTGTCTCTCTCTCTCTCTGTCTCTCTGTCTCTCTCTCTCTCTATATATATATATATATATATAAATATATATATATATATTTGATTATATTAATGACATATACTACACGGCTCGTTCTGTGAGTTTTTAACTGCTGCATTGCAAGTGACATCTTCACACTTCAAAACCATTTTAATCGACTTTGCAATCCCTCATCCAGATTGTCACAAACCAAAAGGTGCTCCCCTTGGCTTACGTTTTAAATGTTTATTTGAATATAGACATTCACATTTGAGAATACTGTGGGTAGTTAAAAAGAAACAAAAGAAATAAACAGTATGTGAAAGAAACAAAAAGCAAGACGAAATCCACATTTCTCCGCCTTGTCTCGCCTGTGGATGATTGCTTGTTAGGTCAACATCAGGCTATATAGCTATTCTGATGAACACGTGGGGGAATTCGGGGGCTGTGATTGGATGGTCTCTTCCGATCATCAAAGCATAATGCTACGAAAGTCGGCCATTTTTCTCAATATCCAAAAGCATATTGTCAATAACAAAGACGCATGGTTCCGGTTTACCCATCTGTACCACGCGGCGATATTTCTATCGACAACAGCATACACTGACAACTTGAAATTATTCTCGGGAATGATTTTCAGCTTTACAAATGTCGATAGCATACCCTTTTCTGCTAACTTCCCGATGAAACAGGACTAAACCAATTATTTTCTCTCCCTAAATACCACAAAATGCCCAAAGTCGAAAGATGTAGTACAAACAGGGGAGTAAAACGGAACAGCCGTTTGTGTGTGCCTGTGTGACTGTGGCTGAGCTCAGTTGCCTGACACAAGCTTTCGCATTCAGCTTTTCGTATCTCGTAACTCCACACTAAATACCCCACCTCCCCTCTCAAAGTATTGATGATCAACCCCAGGTACTAACATTCATGAAGTTGTTTAAAAAACGTATTTTAATGGAGGTTGAAAAAATCGCTTCATGACGAGACAAGTTTAATGCATACGAGTCGAAGACGAGTCGCATTATGATTGTTCGAGTCTAAATATCGGACATTATTGCTACGCTAAAAACACACTAGCGTTTATATTGCATTTCTGACCTTACTTTCTTGTTCTAAACTGGCAAAATGACAATGCTTGCGTTGATCTCAGGTTCAGTCAGTAGCAGACAAATTCCCTTCTCATTCAAGGGACGTAACCACTCGATGAAACGGTTTCGAAGGAATCGAATTTTGGGATGCAAACTATTACATTTCACCACCAGTTGCATTAATTTTCAATAAAATGTGTCCGGATTTATCCCTTAAATAAGTTAGCCACTTTAATTTGACCGGGTAACAACATTCCAGTGAGGTTGAATGCGAAAGCTGTTCTCAAGCGAAACCGGTGTGTGCATACATGTTTACCTCCCTTGATAAGAACGTGTCTGTTGGTCAAAAAATGGAGCAACAACGACCCAAAACACGTTTTGCAACCTTCACGCGCGAAGAAATTACCGAAAAAAGAGCAAACTTACAAAATGACAGTTTTTGCGTCGATGCGTTGATCTCAGGTTTTGATAGCTCTTGTTGTTGGTCTATGCTTGGAGTCAGTTTTTCTTCCACAGTCAGAAAGCGGGCAGTGGTGTGCATATCTGCGCGAACATGATGCGCGTAAGAAGTGTGTCTGCTATCAAAACCTGAGATTAACGCATCGACGCAAAAACTGTCATTTTGTAAGTTTGGAACAACAAATCAAGGTCATAACAGCTATATAATCGCTATTGTGTTTTCAGCGTAGCAATAGGGTCCGATATTTAGACTCGAACAAGTATAATGCGACTCGTCTTCGACTCGTCGGCATTATACTTGTCTCGTCAAAATATCGGACCCTATTGCTACGCTGAAAACACAATAGCTGTTATTGTGTGTGTCGGAGCTAGTTTGTTGTGTGACCCAATGATCTCGTTTATATGACATACACACGTGTCAAAATACAGATTATTGATGTAGACTATACAAACTTAAACTATGGTTGTACTAGAGTGCACGTTCTTCCACATAACAATTACATTTAAAACTTTCTCCCTAACTGCAACATTTCATGCGTCAAATGTAACAAAAATGCACGTACTATTTTTGTTTAATCCACTTTTTTCTTAGAACAGAATATTACAATGTTAAGCTGAATTTTCAGTAAAACGATCTGCTTGACCTACGTTAATGGGATGAGTCGTACGTGTCACAAATGAAATAATTAAGGTTCCTGCCTTCCTGTGTTAAAGTGCAGCTGTCGGGTTGTGGCTCTCAAAATCTGTTCCTTAGAATGAGTTATCATGAAACTGAAACTATACTTAAAAGTTACTTGGTGATTTTGACAGCTTGATAACACAAGTCCGAAGACTTTAGACATGCTACAATGTCTTTAATCGAAGAAAGTTTGCATTCTTGGCCGAGTCAATGCAGCCCGCTCGAAAATTACTTCCCTTGGACGCGTGACGTCAGCCGCGGAATCGGCCGGGTTGAACGGTGCTCTCTTTATGCCGTGTAATGGGCGCAATCGGGTTGTCTAGTCAAGCCCTCAAGCATACTTCACGGGTAGGCGAAGAGAAACTTAGGATGGGGTGACTTCTCCCAGGCCAAAATTTCGCAGTAAAAAACATGAGTTCATAACATGTCTTCCGTCCCCCTCCTGCTTTTGTTCCACTTGAACCCTGTTTTTGTTCAACTTATTGGCAGATATTGTCACGCGTCGAGGAACACAAACACACACACACAAACACACTCACACACAGACACACACAGACACACACACACACACACACACACACACACACACTCACACACACACACGCACACACACACACACGTGTTATCACACATATGCACACACACACACACACATACGTGTTATCACACACACACACACACATACGTGTTATCACACACACACACACACACACACACACACACACACACACACACACACACACACACACACACACACACACACACACACACACACACACACACACGATAACCATCACAAACACAGTTTGACAAATTCAACTTTGATTTTTTGCGGCCGAACCCCCCTCCCCCATTTTCCACACTAGATCCACTGTTTCATCTTTGTCTCCGTCTCTCTTCATTTTATCTTATCTCGTCTATCTACTTGAGTGAGTAACTGAAGATGTATTATCATCATCTCTTTCCTAGATTTTCCCATCGACAGAGTTGGCTTTTGTCTTGAATTCAGTACCTCACACGTACACGGTAATTGGTGTGACACCTCAAGCGGACCTTCTTCATAAGTGTACAGTGTCTGCTGACAAGGGACACGAGGGTCTGTGGTTGAGCAACTTTATGGTTTAACCGGGTGGACTGGAGGAGTAGCAACAGCATGTGAACCACTTTAGAAATGACTTGTAAAGGTTGCAGTCGGTCAGATCAAAGAAGAGAACATGGGAACGTGGGTCTTGAGAAGATACCACCATCCTAATACTTTACTTTGTGCAAGAATCAATCACGCGTACAGCATTACAGATGTCCAGCTGTAGTCTACATTGTACTGTAAACTTCACAGCGGCCTTATCGGCTTCCTCGAGTGACGTCACAGCAAGGCTAACGCTGCGGCGTCTTTCTTGTGCTGACAGAGTTGTCGGTCGCGGATTTTGAGTCGTTTCGGCCTGCCAACTGCTTCGTTGTTTTGCGGATTGTGAGAACTAGCAGAAAGTTTCACGCATTTTAATGGTTTCAAACTAATGATGAAAGTGTCTTCTGCTGGACCAAATCAACAGTCTTTAGTTGAATCAACTCGGAAAACTCTTAAACGCGTTTTTGCACGCGACTCCGCGCATTTTTGAGACCAGGCAACCCGACAGCTGCCCTTTAACAATGTATACAACACCACACATCAGGCTTGCCTAGGCGTAGATACATAGGGGCATCAAATCATTTTAACACCAGGAGGGATATATTGTTTACACGTGCCTTTGATCATTTCCTGTGGAGGATGATAACGTGATATAAAACAGCTGTAACTTAATTGCAATAACAATTGGACTTTGTGTTGTTCAGCGCTATGAAGTGTACTTTGATATTAAATAACATTTGAAATCTGCAAAATGAATCTCCAAGCAAAAAGCAAACCAACACTAACACTTGGTACTTCTTGTCATCATGTTTCCTGGGGTTGCAATCATTAAAAAAAAGCCGACAAATTAAGTCAATTATCAATGGGGAAACATCGACTTTTGGGAAAATAACGTTTTTAACAAAGCTGTAAAGCAATCAAGCTGTAGGCAAAGAGCGCTCGCAGTGTTTATCCTACCATGAAACACTAATAAAGTTTGCAACCAGACAAAGACTAGTACAAACCTCGAACAGAATTGATTCCTCCTGCAGAAGATGACAATGAAACCGACAACCAGAACCAGAATAAGTACAAGTAGAACGATGGTTACAATATGGAAGGTTGTCGATTGCTGTGATGTGTCTGAAAGATAAACAAACATACAACATGATGATATAGGATAAAGATGAGGATAAGAATAAGATTCATATAGTCCTGTGAGGTTACCTTCATGCAAATTCGGGCTTCTTTCTCTCTCTCTCTCTCTCTGACTCTCTCTCTCTCTCTTTCTCTCTCTCGCTCTCTCTCGCTCTCTCTCTCGCGCGCGCGCTCTCTCTCTTTCTCCCTCTCTCTCTTTCTCCCTCTCTCTCTCTGTCTGTCTCTCTCTCTCACTCACTCTCTCTCTCTTTCTCTCTCTTTCTCTCTCTCTCTCTCTCTGGGGAAAGTTAGCTGCCATACAGTATACGGCGCTACCCGGTTTTTTTTTCTTTTTTCCTGAATGCGTGTATTCATGTTTTCAAGCCCTGAGACTGTTGCTGTGCACTTGAGTTCTTTATTGTGCGCATGCGTGCACACGGGGGTGTTCGAACACCGAGGAGAGTCTGCACAAAGTTGACTCTGAGAAATAAATCCCTTGCCAAATGTGAGGATCGAATCCATACCGATAGCGACAACTGGTTTTAACGCCAGCGCCGCTACCGACTGAGCTATTTCCCCGCCCATATATGTATATATACGACTTGTGTCTGTGTGTGTGTTTGTGTATCTGTGTATTTGTGTATTTGTGTGTTTGTGTATTCGCCATGCACGGCCAAAGTTCTCGATGGATCTGCTTCAAATTTGGTGGGCATATTCAGGTAGACCCGGGACACGACACAACCTGGTCGATATTTCAACACGTGCTCTCAGCGCGCAGCGCGGAACCGATTTTGGTTCCACCTCAGCTATTTTGGTTCCACCTCAGCTACCCGGGCCCCCATACCGACACACCAAAGCCAAAGTTCTCGGTGGATCTTTTTCAAATTTGGACACCGTATTCAGCTACACCCCGGACACAATATCATCGATGAGATATTTCAACACGTGCTCTCAGCGCGCAGCGCTGAAATGATTTTGGTTTTTGTGTTCATTTCACCATTATAAGTAACTCTTCCTTATCTTCTCATCTTCTCCAGGTTTTCAGCGTTTACCTCCCTTCCTTCGTATGGTGCACTAATATAGTGTGAGTGGAGCGTCTTCGGATATTCCCGGCGTTCTGTTACTGTTACTATTTTTAGAAGGTCAACGCAGTGTCCAGAACGTAAATTGGACCCGTAAATTATCCTCACTGTCAAAGTGCAAAGGTCGAATCAATTTATAGCCACGCGAAAAATACACTGTCATCTATCTCTCTATAGATACGGCTTCTCTGTGTTTTTGTGTGTGTGTGTGTGTGTGTGTGTGTGTCTCTCTCTATGTGAGCAACACCTGTGCATTGTTCAGTTCTGTTTGTGATGTGGTCTGGCGGCTTTTGTGTAATTTTATGTACTGGCCTTTCTTTGAGAAGCTTTAACTTGCTCAGTCCTGTTTGAGTAGAGTTCGCCTCCAAAGGTGATTAACACGGTTACATTCGTCGACAAGGATGGGACTCGATATGGTCAGGAATGGCATTATGGCCACTGAATCATTTTCCTGCTGTTCCATTCCACGAATCTGGGAGGGACCTAAGCTTGGCGAGCTTGGCGGGTCCATTGTTCGGACCCGGCGAAGCCGGCGTACGGCTCTAAGTACTTCTTCCCGGCGAAGCCGGCTACCCGGCGAAGCGGGTATTCATTCTAGTATATGACTAAGTGCCAAAAGGTGCTCACAGAACAGAAGACGACTTTGTTTTACAATAAAAATGTTTCTAAAAACGTGTGTCTGCTGAAAATTGGTGTGTGTGTGGATGAATGTGCGAAGAGATAGTGGACATAATTTCGTGTGTCTGACTTGAACGGTTTTGAAGTTATCTTTGTTTAAAGTCAAAAATAACGCCAAAACCGGCCATCTGAAAAAGGACATCGTGATACCTCGTGTTTTGAATATGCCACAGAAAAATAACAAGAAGCACAAATGAATTGCATTTAGTTTGATTGAATGCCTGAAACATCGCTTTACAGACGAGACCAAACGTCAAATCTAAATCTCGAGAGAATTTTTTTTTTTCGATAACCGAATTTTAAGGTGTCGCACGCAAGATGTGTCGTCATCACGGCATACATTTTTCAATCGCAGATATTTACTAAATTTCTTTTTCAAAAACTCTGGAATTGATGTCGACACGTCAAGCGATAACGGTGTATCAAACTGCTGTCTTTCAAGTAATCCAGCAAAGACTGCAGAACTTTTGAACAGCATTTTTGAAAACGATTTGAAAATTTCGTCATATCTTGCGTGCGACAAAATGTTCGGTAATTAACGGTTATTTTCTTTTAAAAACAAAATTTACATGTACAAAGATCTACTTCATCTACGGAACCACGTGACACATTCTGTGTTCAAAATTTGTGAAGAAATCACGAACCACGAATGCGCTATCAAGTGTTGAAATTATGTCGTCAACATCTTTTCAGATCTTGCGTGCGACACCATCTTGCGTTCAACATAAAATGTCACTACCTTATCGAGTTTAATGGGTAAAACTAACTATTTGTTGTCTTAGTTTAATCTTCTTAATTAAAAGCGTAATAAAACCGAACTTCCAAGATGAATTTTAATTGAGATTAGCGAAAGAGCGGGCACGCAAGTCGACCTTAAAGTAAAAGAATGATAACACGAGCGTTTGTCGTGTTGTCTTGCGTGCAACACATTGTCCAAAAAGGAAAATGTATATTTTTCTCAGACGTTTTTTAAGTTGAAACCTTGAAACTTCACACACATTTGGGGTTTAATCGCCCCCATGCATGGTAAAAGTCTTGTTGACCCTTGTAAGATTTCAAGGTCACGGCTGGGTCACATGTGGTTCAGAAAACGGATGAAACATATTTTTTCAGAGATTTTTGAAGCTAGAACCTTCAAACTTCAAACAACGCTTTTGCTTAATGATTGTTCAACATGGAGAATTCAAGGTTGATCCTTGAGAAATGTGAAGGTCATAGCAGGGTCTCGCGTGGGTAAAAAAAAAAGGAAATTGTATTGAACTTCAATTTATATAAAACCAAAGTCTGGTTGATCTGTTTTAAGATTTAAGGTCAAATCATCAAGATCAACAATTATAAAATAAGCACTTTCACCAATGTCAAGTGAGCAATAGCAGCAAACGTGAGTCTTATAAAGATTATCACTTTTTGTGTGACCTCAACTTGACCCCTCTGAATGCTCTCAATCATGGAAATTGACCACACTTTGATTATAACCAAACAACATCAAAACTTTGGAATGTGTGAAGTTTCAAAGGTGTTGCTTAAAAGGCGTTCGTGAAAATGACAATTGTATGTGTCTGACTTCAATGCGACCCCGCTGCGACCTTGACGTTTGATTTTATCAACCAGACTTTCATCATGTGTGAATGACTTCAAACACTATAAAACTAGTTGAAGAAATTGACAATTTTTCAAAGTTTAAGCCAGATGGCACTGCTGTGACCTTGAAATTTGACAAACATTAACCAGGCGGTCACCTTTTTTAGAAAATATCCTTAAAGATCTTTAACCTTACTGTGACCTTGGAATTTGATGAGGTTTAATTTAACTTGCGTAGTGTGCCAAGTTTCAAGGCCCTAGCTTCAAAAACATATGAGAAAACCTCATTGAAAAATGTATATGTTTGACCTCAACGCGACCCTGCTGTGACCTTGACTTTTTCAACCAGACTTTAATCGTGTGTGAACGTTATACACTAGAACTGTGTGTATTTTCAAAGCTCGTGCTATAAACGCGCTGAATAAATTGAAAATATTCCACATTTGGACCAGATGTGACCCCGCTGTGACCTTGAACTTTGACAAAGATTAACCAGCAGGTCACTTTTAATGAGGTTTTATAAAAATGCTGAAAGTATGTGAAGTATGTAAAGTCTAACTGATCTAGTATTAAAACATGTAAGACGTGACAACGACAATTTTCCAGTTTGCAAAGGAAATTTAACCTCGCTGTGACCTTGAAATTCAATGTTGTTTAATGTGATGTGCACCATACCTGGAGGTCATTATACTTTGGTTGTGTGCCAAGTTTCAAAGCCCTAGCTTTAAAAACGTGCGAGATAACCTTAATGCTATGACTCAGTGCCGTTTTGAATGATATAACGAACAAAATTATCGTTATTTGTAAAATCATTTGGGTAAATGTATCTTTTCTTTTCGTAATTGGGTTCCAGCATCTGTTGTCTTAACAAAAATCACAATATCAGTCGTGTTTGTCAACTTTTATTTTTTAGCCCCTTTGTCCGCTTTTCGTGCGCACCTTTTGGCACTTAGTCATATGTATAGATGAACATGAACATTGTACCTAGTGTACAAGTGTGTTCGCAGGGTTTCCTTTGTTTGTGTCTTCGGGTAGCACGTGTAAGTTACCTCCTTCCACAAAGCAAGGTCGACACTTTACGTATGTGATTTTAACTTTTGCATGTGTTCAGGATGACGATGCACCAAGATACATACATGTTACCCCCCTCTCCCCACATAGCTCTCTCTTTCTCTCTCTCTTTCTCTCTCTCTTTCTCTCTCTCTCTCTCTCTCTCACTTTCTCTCTTTCTCTCTATCTCTCACTCTCTCTCTCACTCTCTCCTCTGTCTCTCTCCCTCTCTCTCTCTCTCTCTCTCTCTCTCTCTCTCTCTCTCTCTCTCTCTCTCTCTCTCTCTCTCTCTCTCTCTCTCTCTCTCTCTCTCTCTCTCTCTCTCTCTCTCTCTCTCACGTAAACACGTCAAACACAACTTACCTGCGCCATTTGATGAAACTGGGGGTTGAGTAGTCTGTGTTGTAGTTGAATACGACGTTGGTTTTTCTGCAGCATGACAGCGGATATGGATCGAACAAGACAATTTAGAACAAACTGGTGCGTGTGAGTTCTCAAACAAAATGTCTGAATTTAAATGGCATTCGTCTTTTAAGCATGCTAAAACACTACGAGACACCGACCTTCACCTACATAAAAAAACACGCACACACACACACACACACACACACACACACACACACACACACACACACACACACACACACACACACACACACACACACACACACACACACACATTTACTTCTTATTCATTATACTTTTGTTCTGCTCACTCACAAAATCATGATCAATGACTTCAATAAGTATAGCTGGATATCAAAACTGGTTTACACACAAAAAACAAACAAAAACATACTTATTTTGCATGTTTACCTGATACGCTTAGGGAGCACGATTTCACAGTCACACCGGCTGGAGGAGGGACGATGTGACACGAGTAGTTCCCAGCGAAACTAGCTCTGGTGGATGGAATCGTTACCGTCAGACGATCACTGATCTCATAGTTGAACTCATAGCCACCTGTGACTAGGCATTCTGGCTTCTCTGTATTTTTTGCCCATGAACATTGCAAGACGTCTCCATCTCCATCTGAAGAAACAACAACACAAATTACGTGCACAACACACAAACACCCACACGCACACACACACGCACACACACACACACACACACACACGCGCGCGCACAAACGCACATGCACGCTCAAAACAATGAAGGAATATTTGGTCTATGACCATATTTCGAATACAAATTCGCCATTTCACCAAATATTATATGACAATATATGGTTAGGCAATTATACATAGGATTCCGTAAAGGTTATCATGTG
>NC_090252.1:42773405-42785905 GCF_037325665.1 Littorina saxatilis
ACAATTTAGTGTCCTACTTCTTTAAGTTGCAGAGTACATCATCCATCGTGTGGACAACTCGACAGTCAGACTTGACTTCACCATCCCAAACATCCCGAAAGATGAGGGCTTGCGACTGGTCAAAGTGTCCATCAAAAACATTACACCGCACGACACGCCCATTTGCTACTTCATGCACTTTGATGGATCTGGTATTCTCTCAGAGGGATGTGCCTACGATGTCAGAAATCAGCGATTCTCGGTCACACGCAGCATGGAAGAATCAGAAAAACAAGTCTGGGAACTGTCTGCTAAGCTGAAGAAAAATACGACAGTATTGCATCAGCTTGTTGAAATAAAACTGGCAGGTGAGTTACAGAGAGATACTGAGAAATACAACTTACATTACAATTGTTTGCTTACATTCATTTCACTGAAGAAGGGCGTGGCCCGAAAGTCTTTGGAACTTGGTGTTTACTGTGTTTTTTTCTAATTAAATACAACTTACAACACATACGACGGTCGACAACAAGAAACCAGCACGAGATACAGCTAAGTTCAGCTTAGTTATCATCTTATCTTTATCTTACCTCATGTTATCTTTTCTTTCTATACAACACCTGTAACACTAAATAATCTGGAACTGGTCAATACCAGCACGTTGACCGCTCTATACAAACAAGGGTAAACTGACAAATGTGTTACTGTACTGTGCGTAGCTATACTGAATGGCAATTGCACAGTATATGCCCAGACTGCGGTTCCCGCGACACGTTTAGAATTACAGTTACCCCCCTCCCCCCCCCCCCCCCCACCCCCGCATTTTAAGACCTCCAACATTAGAGAACGTCAGGTCTTAAAACGGAGGGAGTCTTAAAAAGGTGGTACATTTACAGAGATTTCGAACAGACAATCTCAGTAAAAAAAAAAAAGTTTTTTTGTAAAGGGAGCAAGTCTTAATTCGAAAAGTCTGAAAAGGGGGTTCCATGTACAGAACTGACTGTCCCTGTCATTTGTCAACAGATGCAGCGACAGTGGTTATCAAGGAAAACGATGACATCGCATTACTGGTTCTACATGCTGCCATTGCTGGGGGTGTGACTGCTGGTGTTGTCGTGTTGGTCGTTGTCGTTGTCGTCGTGTGTACCGTCTGCAGAAAGAGAGGTTCGTCTTCAACTTGTAAAGAAGTAGGCTAGATGGGGGGGGGGGGGGGGCGGGGTATCACAAGAGTGGTTCGATGGGCTAAGAGTTGTTGAAGCATGTTTTGTAGATCTGAGAAGAAAACGGAAGTAAGCGCTCTGAATCCATGCGTCACGTGGAGTAAGATTAAGTGAGTAAGTGCGGAACCACGGTGGTACCTGAGAGAATAATAAGCATTAAACTGGATAAGAGACCTTCATCCTCTATTTATTATGGAAACAACAAATAAATCCCTTTTCAATAGGTAAAGGGAAAGAACGAAACACTCCAGAAGAAAACATTAGTGTCCTATAGGTCTGATAAGGTATTCGTTAAATGCTTTTTTTTAGTGTGAGAGCAGACAAAGCATTGTTATACAAAACCAACAAGGGCAGACACATTATTGGTTGGGACGTGGGAAGGTGGATTGGGAGATTTTTTCATCATACATATTGGAGTTTAAACAAGTCGCGTAAGGCGAAAATACAATATTTAGTCAAGTAGCTGTCGAACTCACAGAATGAAACTGAACGCAATGCCATTTTACTCGTAGCATCGTCAGGCCACCGCTCGTGGCAAAGGCAGTGAAATTGACAAGAAGAGCGGGGTAGTAGTTGCGCTAAGAAGGATAGCACGCTTTTCTGTACCTCTCTTTGTTTTAACTTTCTGAGCGTGTTTTTAATCCAAACATATCATATCTATATGTTTTTGGAATCAGGAACCGACAAGGAATAAGATGAAAGTGTTTTTAAATTGATTTGGACAATTTAATTTTGATAATAATTTTTATATATTTAATTTTCAGAGCTTGTTTTTAATCCGAATATAACATATTTATATGTTTTTGGAATCAGCAAATGATGGAGAATAAGATAAACGTAAATTTGGAGCGTTTTATAAATTTTTATTTTTTTTTACAATTTTCCGATTTTTAATGACCAAAGTCATTAATTAATTTTTATGCCACCAAGCTGAAATGCAATACCGAACCCCGGGCTTCGTCGAAGATTACTTGACCAAAATTTGAACCAATTTGGTTGAAAAATGAGGGCGTGACAGTGCCGCCTCAACTTTCACGAAAAGCCGGATATGACGTCATCAAAGAGATTTATCAAAAAAATGAAAAAAACGTATGGGGATTTCATACCCAGGAACTCTCATGTCAAATTTCATAAAGATCGGTCCAGTAGTTTAGTCTGAATCGCTCTACACACACACACAGACACACACACACACACACACACACACACATACACCACGACCCTCGTCTCGATTCCCCCCTCTACGTTAAAATATTTAGTCAAAACTTGACTAAATATAAAAACCCAACCCACATAGCTAAGGATCATACATATGAGGCAGTAAACAAACTAAGTCAGAATATAAAAGGCCCTACCTATGTTAGCGAAGTTAATGCTAAAACGGCTTGACAGTGTTTACTATTTCCTGTTAATGTGATGGTTCGGATGATTTAATTGCTACACGTACAACAACGAATTTCCAACGCTGTTTAATGCAAGGCAAAATACAATGCCGATATTAAAAGACAGTGTGGGTAAACACGGGGTAATGTGCTGTGTGGTTTCAACAGCTGCAGCTGAAAGGGTAACATACTCTTACCCGCACGAGCTGGGTCACGCACAAACCCCAGTGACCAGAGCCGACAGCGGGTATTTGCAGCCAGTGTGCACGCAGGCCAAGAACAGTCACGTGTATCTTGGATCCCCATGCCAGGAGGAAGAACGTAAGACACACACTTCTTACATTTAGTCAAGTTTTGACTAAATGTTTTAACATAGACGAGACGAGGGTCGTGGTGTATGTGTGTCTGTGTGTCTGTCTGTGTGTGTGTAGAGCGATTCAGACTAAACTACTGGACCGATCTTTATGAAATTTGACATGAGAGTTCCTGGGTATGAAATCCCCGAACGTTTTTTTCATTTTTTTGATAAATGTCTTTGATGACGTCACATCCGGCTTTTTGTGAAAGTTGAGGCGGCACTGTCACGCCCTCATTTTTCAACCAAATTGGTTGAAATTTTGGTCAAGTACTCTTCGACGAAGCCCGGGGTTCGGTATTGCATTTCAGCTTGGTGGCTTAAAAATTAATTAATGACTTTGGTCATTAAAAATCTGAAAATTGTAAAAAAAAATAAAAATATATAAAACGATCCAAATTTACGTTTATCTTATTCTCCATCATTTGCTGATTCCAAAAACATATAAATATGTTATATTCGGATTAAAAACAAGCTCTGAAAATTAAATATATAAAAATTATTATCAAATTTTTTTTTTCGAAATCAATTTAAAAACACTTTCATCTTATTCCTTGTCGGTTCCTGATTCCAAAAATATATAGATATGATATGTTTGGATTAAAAACACGCTCAGAAAGTTAAAACAAAGAGAGGTACAGAAAAGCGTGCTATCCTTCTTAGCGCAACTACTACCCCGCTCTTCTTGTCAATTTCACTGCCTTTGCCATGAGCGGTGGACTGACGATGCTACGAGTATACGGTCTTGCTGAAAAATGGCAGCTACTTGACTAAATATTGTATTTTCGCCTTACGCGACTTGTTTCTTCTTCTCCTCTCTTTAACTGAAAGCAGTGCTTTTCAGTCATATGATATTATTTGGCAATTGTTCATATCGGTAAAAATGTTGTTGTCTATGTTAGGAAGAGTATTAACACATTCAGGTTATTTGCTATTTTATGAAGGAGATATATGTGGTATTTGTATATCGTTTTGGGGTGCTCAACCCCCTCTCACACACACACACACACACACACACACACACACACACACACACACACACAGTCACACACTTACACACACTTACACACATACACACTTCTGTAGTACAAAAGTACCCAATATATCTTAGGCCCTACATGCGACAATAAACAGCAACATAACATCTGTTTGGCATTACCGCCTTAATATTTCCTGTTTACAATACTTGCCCTCATTGTCTTTTGTAGGTCTATTGATTATGGACTCGCTTGGTAATTTTCTTGACTGCCTTTGTTCTCTGTTTCTGGCTTAGTGACTGATTATTTCAATGGCCCTGGCAATCCTCTTCTTTACCTTCCTTAATCCATCAACATTACAAGATGTGACCCTCTACCACGGAATGAGTCGCATGTCACCTTTGCATGATTTTCATAGTATTACATTTCCCAAAAGAGTTTTTTTATGTTCTATCCAGTGGTGAAAACCGTTTTAGAAAAGAGCAAAAACTGTTCGAGTTATAAGCCTGTGACTAAGGTGACCCTCACACTGTTACCAGACACTCCCCGGACTTATATTAAGCCTAGCGCAGAACCGCGCGAGGTGACATGCGACTCATTCCGTGGTGGAGGGTCACATAATTATGTGCTGCACTGAATTTGAGAGATATATGTTTTTTCATTGGGACTGCAATATCATATAAATACTGCTTTATAATATGTTAGATTCATTCTCTCGCAGTGACTCAATTTCTGTGTGTGTGTGTGTGTGTGTGTGTGTGTGTGTGTGTGTGTGTGTGTGTGTGTGTGTGTGTGTGTGTGTGTGTGGATCGGTTCCGAGAAAACTACCGGACTGATCTTCATGAAACTTAACATGAGAGTTTCTGAGTATAATATTCCCAGACGTGTTTTTCTTTTTTGTGATATATGTCTGATGACGTCATATCCGGCTTTTTGTAAAAGTTGAGGCGGCACTGTCACGCTCTTATTTTCCAACCAATTGTGTTAACACTTTGTTCAAGTAATCTTCGACGAAGCTCGGACTTTGGTATTGCATTTCAGCTTGGAGGCTAAACAATTAATTAATGAGTTTGCTCATTAAAGTTGTCATTAAAATCAAATTTTTGCAAAGAGATTCGAATGAGATTGCATCGTATTCTTCATGAAATTCTGAATCAGAAAATATATACATATGTCATGTTTACTCTTAAAATGTGATCACAATTAACGAAAATAGGTTAATTAGTAATTCGAATAAAATTTAAGAAATCGATCCAAAAATGATTTTATCTGATCCTTTGTCATTTTCTGATTCCAAAAACATATATAAATGATATGTTTTATTCAAAACATGCTCAGAAAATTAAAAGAATAAAGAAAAGCGCGCCTTCCTGCTCAGCGCAATTCTGGCTTGTCGCTTTCACTTCGTTTTGCGCGTGAAAAGTGAGCGATTTCCCTGTCGTGGGGATTGTCTTGCCTTGGTGAAAAAATGCAGTGCGTTCAATTTCCTTCTGTGAGTTAGACAGCTTGACTGAATGTTGTAATTTCGCCTTACGCGACTTGTTTGTTGTTTTATGTGTATAGCTGTATTCACAGGAGCTTGTATCCAATCGCCGGTCGATCATTATTTACTCCTTCGACCGGTGGTTGGATACAAGCTCCTGTGGCTGTATTTGCATGTTTGTTTATTGTTGTGCAGTTCCGTACGACAACTTTGAGCTGTCTCTCGACCTTCCAGCGAAAGTCGTGACCTACAACACTAAACATGGCGGCCCTCGAGCGAAAAACAACGCTGCTGTTGCTGCTGTTGCTGTTGCTGCTGCTGCTGCTGCTGCTGCTGCCACTTCTGCTGCTGCTGATGGTTATTGTAAACATGCTGAAAAAGAAATCTATCCAGAGGAAGAGTTCTATGAAAACACGAATGACATGAATCTGAATCTTCAAAGCGAAGAGTTATATGAAAACACGGATGACATGAATCTTTACCTTCAAAGCGAAGAGTTATATGAAAACTACAACTAAATTCACCAAGACGTATATTCTGCCGTTGTCTTAGTCTGTCTGTCTGTCTGTCTGTCTGTCTGTCTGTCTGTCTGACTGTATGTTAGTATGTCTATTTGTTTGTTTCTCTCTCTCTCTCTCTCTCTCTCTCTATCTATCTATCTCTCTCTCTCTCTCTCTCTCTCTCTCTCTCTCTCTCTCTCTCTCTCTCTCTCTCATACCAACCATGTTTTTGGAAGATAATATTGATAATAATAGTCATAACGCCAACTCGATCATACACAAGTCGTAAATAATTCTATTGATCTTGAAAACCTAACTCTAACACACCGTTTGCCTTTACACTCCTTCAACAATCCGTATGAATTGAGAATGCATTCAACAAAATGATGTGATCGTTCCAACAAGTTGTGTCAATGCAATTGTCAAAACTCAGTAGAGGTAATAAAAGCGTAAAGAGAAGTCTTTTGAACCGTGTTGATTTGTGCCTATTTCCTTTTCATTCCTTTTCTATGATTTGGCTTTGAGCTGCGAAGACCAGCGAATTATCTTCCGGTTAACTGTTCGTGCATTGCACAATGTATCGAACATTGGATTTTATCCTTCTTTGAACCATGTGACGTCAGAGGCCGACACAAATTCATATTTAGGCGGCCAGCCGAGACTACAAAATTGTGCAAGTGTGTGTGCGTTCAATCGAAAGAACTAAAAGAAATTCTAACCAGAATCGATCAATACATTAATGTTATTTGTATTTTTGACCAAAATATGAAATTTTACACAGATCTCGACAGTCAGTGTTCACCTCGACTGCTAGCGCGGTCTCGGAGAACACTGACTGTCTCGATCTGTGTAAAATGTCATATTTTGGTCAAAAATACAAATAACGTATATGAACACACGTTGTTAAACTGAACAGGATATGTGTCTTTATTCGAAACATTTCAATTGGAGTGTGACATGCATACACCTCTCATAGCTGCGTGAAGTTATGTTTAAAATGTAATTGATACATGAAACTGTTAGGAATAAGATCATTGCTGTACCTGGATGTAAGAGACATGTATGTGTCTTTCCTCACTCTTAGACTGTATAAGTATTACATAGCTGCACGAAGTTGCTTTGAAAGAGACAAGCACATTCTAAAAATGTAAGATAGAAATACAGGTAGAAGGAGTTATATAACTACGTCGAAGATTTGTATTTGGTATGTTTTGTAATTCGCGCATTATGAGCGAGAAAACAATATCTGATTTACAAATTTCAAGAAATATACGTCCGCAGGGTCTTACATATTATTGAATATATTTAACGATAAATCAAGGTTGTATGCTTTACTACATTCGTAACTACTATTGCACTATACGGGGACATGATAAAATCCTTGTACAGTGTAGTTGTGTGTGCCTCTCTCCCCCCTTTCTCTCTCTACCCCGTGAAGCGACCGGGATTCGAACTCACGACCTCCCGATTAGGAGGCCGACGTCTTACCACCAAGCCACTGCGCCCGTCACAACTTCTCATTGACCCCCACCCCATTTATGTTCATAGTATTCACACGCCTTCCGTATTCGTTGCTGTATGCATTCTAGTCACAATCGGGGCGGTCCTTATGTTGTGTATACTGAGAGTTCGTTCCTGTAAGAGCCTCTGGATTTTTGTAACATTTATGTTTTGTTTTTGGTTTTGTTGTAAAGTGTTTATGATTGTGTTCTATTCCGTCAATGGCGTCATTCTGGTAATGATGTTGTTATTGCTTTTGTAAAGCGCTTTTTGTGTTCGAAAGCGCTATAGAAATCACCATTATTATTTATTATTATTATTATGACAAAGACATTCTTTGATCGCCTGACGTGTCAATTATTGCTTTGTTTTTATATTGTTTCTTGATATGTATCTTGTCATTCTGGTGCGTACATGTATGTGATTGATCTATCTGTTCAAAGCAATGATATTTCCTGTTTATGTTGGAAGACGTTTCTGAGAAAAAAACCACTTAAATGTGCCTTTGTCGCATAGACGAGTTAGATTTTGTTTGGATACGATTGCATTTGTTGTCTTTATTTGTTTTATTTTACGCCTGGTTTTGATTCTGCCCAGTTTACTTGTTTGTGTTGTCAAACTGTGGCACAGGTACATGTTATCCCAACGTGTTTCCCCTTATTAAAACCTTGTACAAAAGTGTGGATATTTGTTGTACATAACTTCCATTATTAAAATTGTGTTGTGCTCTAATGCTGTTGATGTGAGTTATATTCAAAATATCTCCCTTTCCGTCAAAACCATCCAGCAAGTCTCTACGGATCCTTCAGTTATTGCCTGGTATATGAACATATTTCCATGTGCAGACATACCTAGAATCATTCTATAGCCTAGCTGCTTTGTGTGCATAGTTGTCAAAAATGATCTGTCGGTAAAAATGCGGAATACATTTTACATGAACATATTAAACTGCACTTAAAACTAGAATGCTGTTATTTTTGTATTCTTCACACACACACACACACACACACACACACACACACACACACATACACACACATACACACACACACACTAACAACACACTCATATGCACACACATACACACATAAACACACACACACCCACCCACACACACACACACACACACGCACACACTTACACACACTTACACACACACACATACACATACGAACCCACGCACGCACACACACACACACACACACACACACACACACACACACACACACACACACACATACACACACAATGTAAACAGTATTAACAACAAAACAAAACAGAAAGAAAATCAACAACAAAAGTACTGTTTTAATGTAAACATCAATCAATCAATCAATGAGGCTTATATCGCGCATATTCCGTGGGTACAGTTCTAGGCGCTCTGCAGTGATGCCGTGTGAGATGAAATTTTATACGGCCAGTAATTGCAGCCATTTCGGCGCATATTTACCTTTCACGGCCTATTATTCCAAGTCACACGGGTATAGGTAGACAATTATTAACTGTGCCTAAGCAATTTTTGCCAGGAAAGACCCTTTTGTCAATCGTGGGATCTTTAACGTGCACACCCAATGTAGTGTACACGGGGGGGAGTTCGGACACAAATTTGACTCTGAAATAAATTTCCGCCGAACCTGGGATCGAACTCACGCTGACAGCGCCCAACTGAATACAAATCCAGCGCGCTACCAACTGAGCTATATCCCCGCCCCTTAGGTGTTTAGGTAACAGTCATATTTTATTGTCTTTTCTCATAAATACTTCACTTCTATATTGAAGTATACAAGCAACAACATGTCTTCATGCCTTTTTCTTCAAAGAACACATTGTAACACTTTTACAGGGAAGTTTAAGAAGTGGAGAAACTGTTTCTGAAAAATCGTGCACTTATGCAAAAGAGAAGGACTTCATATATTATGTGTTAGCTGGAATACTCGTCTTCCCTAAAAACGCAAAAGATAAATCTGAAAATGTCATTTCAGAAATTGAGTCACTGCGAGAGAATGAATCTAACATATTATAAAGCAGTATTTATATGATATTGCAGTACCAATGAAAAAACATATATCTCTCAAATTCAGTGCAGCACATATGTGACCCTCCACCACGAAATGAGTCGCATGTCACCTCGCGCGGTTCTGCGCTAGGCTTAATATAAGTCCGGGGAGTGTCTGGTAACAGTGTGAGGGTCACCTTAGTCACAGGCGTATAACTCATACAGTTTTCGCTCTTTTCCAAAACGGTTTTCACCACTGGATAGAGCATAACAAACTCTTTAGGACAATGCAAAGTATGAACATCAAGCAAAGGTGACATGCGACTTATTCCGTGGTGGAGGGTCACATAATTATTGTACAATACCTTACCTGACTTACATCTTCATAAATAAAGCGATAGCAATGGTTTAAACAGTTTTATTTAGATAATTACAATTAACAGCGCCGCATACAATCCGTTAAATAAATGAAGCACAAGCTAAGGTTATGAACGTGCTCTTAAAATAAATATAACATATTTGATTTGGCGGATGAATAAGCGATATTAATAACTCCATTTTTGTTTATAAAGAAAGAGAAACAAAGCACAAAATGATTAACTATTGGGGGAAAAGCTCTCGTGCAGGGTCCCAACAACAATAATATGTTCGTTATTTAAAACAAAACGAAAAAAAAAGTTAACTTCGAACAAAGTGTGTCAATGTGTGTGAGTATATGTGTTTGTCTGTGACTGTAACTGTGCCTCTCTCTTTTTTTTCTGAATGTGTGTCTCCGTGTGTCTCTGTGTGTATCTGTGTGTCTTGGTGTGTCTGTGTCTGTCTTTGTGTCTGTGTGTGTTTGCAAGTGTGACTGTGTACCTGTGTTGTTTTAGTTTCACATTTTATTTCTCTAATCTCTGCGATAGTGTGGCTGCGACCGACATCTTAATACATTTATTAATCTCCAAGGGTTCATGCAGATGTAAGCACGGTAGGTTAAGAAAAAACACCTTAATTTCAGCAACATTTGATTACGCTCTACCTCAGAAAGCAGCCTGAATCTGTCAATAGTGGGAATACACATAGATGAGCATGTCATCGTGTACACTACAATGGGGTGTGCACGTTAAAGATCCCATGATTGACAAAAGGGTCTTTCCTGGCAAAATTGTATAGGCATAGATAAAAAATGTCCACCAAAATACCCGTGTGACTTGGAATAATAGGCCGTGAAAAGTAGGATATGCGCCGAAATGGCTTCAATCTGCTGGCCGATGTGAATGCGTGATGTATTGTGTAAACAAATTCCATCTCACACGGCATAAATAAATCCCTGCGCCTTGAATATGTGCGCGATATAAATTGCATAAAAACAAAATCCCTGCGCTTAGAACTGTACCCACGGAATACGCGCGATATAAGCCTCATATTGGTTGATTGATTGAACTGCAATCCATCCAACCCCATCTTGCAGCTACACACGCAGTTCGTTGCGTTGGTTTTGTTGTTGTTGAAAAAAAGAACTTCTGTAATTCAGTATGTTAACCACATGCACTCACACAAAGCATCTTACATTTTGATAGAAGAACACTATACTTTGCTTAAGGACAATCGACAGTGGAAAGTGCCAAACTGATTGGTCACCTCCATTGTATAATGTAGGACTTTTCAAAAACTTCCCTTTCGAGAATATCGAGGTGCACAGATATTTTCATTGCTGCTTACTAGATGTTAAGTTGAAAACCTGCTTTTAGTTATTCCTGTATTGAGAATGTTCCAAAAATATGGTTTGGCGTTTGTGCTTCTGCTTCCGGTAGTGTACCGCTGTGCGGAAAACAGTTGTAAGTAGTGTGTGTGTGTGTGTGTGTGTGTGTGTGTGTGTGTGTGTGTGTGTGTGTGTGTGTGTGTATGTGCGTGTGTGTGTGTGTGCGTGTGTGTATGTGTGTGTGTGTGTGTGTGTGTGTGAGAGAGAGAGAGAGAGAGAGAGAGAGAGAGAGAGAGAGAGAGAGAGAGAGAGAGAGAGAGAGAGAGAGAGAGAGAGAGAGAGAGAGAGAGTGAGAGAGAGAGAGACTGACAGTGACAAAGACAGACATAAATATAGACAGACATGCTTAAAAAGACACATTACATTTGATTCATGCTTGTGCAGGTGTCATTTCTGAGACGAGCATAACTGCCGACGGCTGCAATGTCACTGGTCATTTCAAGCTCAGCAACAGTTGTTTCCTTGCGGAAACTCGTCTGAAAAAGTTCACAGTCAAAGACATGAAAGCACCTGCATCGAACGCTCTGCTTTGTGTGATAGATTATTCCAATGGAATCTGCCAATACCAAGCAGGATGCACGTGTGATTCAGTTTCGCAGGAGATTGCACTCACAAAACAGTATGATAGTTATCAGTATTTGGAGTGGGAGGTATCTGTTTACTTTGGGAAAAAGTCGATAAGCACAACGCGGCTGCAAAAACCCGAACCGTGTAAGTATGTGCACTTTGTTTTAACACGCTAAGCCTTACTTTCATTTCTAAAATGCAAAGCATCCTTCCTTAAAAGTGAAGCATTACATTTCCATAGCAGGAAGACATTAGGTAGCACAAATATTGGACCAAAGTAAGAAACAAAATCAAACATACAAACAAACTGATAACGAAACACCAAATATACAAACATGCAACAACAATCTAACAAATGATAAAACACGCAAACAAACAAATATAAAGACAAACTCGACAAACAGGCCTACACAGGCAATCTTTGAAATGTTTTTACATGGCGTGTCTAAAAATGTCTATTAATGTTGTTGAAGAGAGGGAGATAAAGAAAGTAAATGAAAGAGAGGGAGAAAGAGAGAGAAAGAGAGAGAGAGACAGAGACAGAGAGACAGAGACAGAGACAGAGAGGGAGAGAGAGACGGAGAGAGAGAGAGAGAGAGAGAAAGAGAGAGAGAGAGAGAGAGAGAGACTCAGACTCAGACTCAGAACATTATTACAAAAGGATACAGGTTTTAGGCAAAGCCTATTCTTCCAACCTGTAGAGAGAGAGAGAGAGAGAGAGAGAGAGAGAGAGAGAGAGAGAGAGAGAGAGAGAGAGAGAGAGAGAGAGAGAGAGAGAGAGAGAGAGAGAGATAGAG
>NC_090252.1:42793405-42800905 GCF_037325665.1 Littorina saxatilis
AACCCGCATACAGTTTGGGTCTTATTGTCCAGTTATACAAACAGGTGTTCTTAGTGGAACATAGTATCGAACCATCATAAACAATAACCAACGCGATCTTCCGTTAGAGCTTCAATATCAGGATACAGGGAACATGCACGCACAGTTACAAGGAAACTTTGAAATAAATCACACACACACACACACACACACACACATACACACACACACGCACACATGCACGCACGCACACACACACACACACGCGAATATGCACACACACACACACACACACACACACACACACACACACACACACACACACACACACACACACACACACACACACTCTGTAAAGACAGTCGATTCATCGATCAAAGCGGGCATTGCATTTGTCGAGAAACACATAATTACATTCCCCTTCACTCTTTCATACGCTTGTGGTTTCCTCAACGTTAGATGCCATAAACTATACTAGCTTCCTGTCACAATGTCAAACAAACTACTCAGAGTCTGCATACAAAGTCAGTATTTGCCATCCGACTACCGTTACCAACAAAAAGCACTGTACAGCGTGACTGCTTTCAATGTTATCAAAGAAGTATTTGAGCTATCCGCTGCAAATTGTGTCCTGCGCACATTGTTTGAATGGCGGTTTTTGGGTGAGAGCAGGGGAGGTGGGAGTGGGGTGGGGGGATTAGGTGTGGTGAGAAGACGATTGGTTTGCAGAGAGAAGGGTGACATTTAAGTTGAAGATGAGTGAGGAAGGGGCACCGAGTAGCACGGGGAATATTGTAGAGGTTATACATGGGTGGATAAGATAGGACTTTACTCTAAAGATGTGCATACTACTTAACACACTTTTATTTTCATACAGACAGACAGACAGACAGACATACAGACAGACAGACAGACAGACAGATAAACGGACGGACGGACGGACATACATACATACTCACATACATACAACTAGACAGACAGACAGACAGACAACGCAGGCAACGCAGACATACAGACTACAGACAGTGAGAGGACCCATTTTTTTCTAGGCTTTAGATCCATTCTCTTGCTTCGCCTTCAACATCGTAGCATTCCTTCTGGTCTAAACGTCCACTGATCCTCACCCCCTCCCCCCTCATCATCGTGTGTGATGGTTAATGATTGTTAATGGATTGTGAATTGTCCTCTCACCACTTGAAATGGGAGTTATTGACAGTGTTCTATCGGAAACCACATCTGCAAACAATCCGAATGTTAAACTTTGAAAACTTTTGAAGTAATGTGGTTGGGGTATGTTCCTTATTATGTATGCGGTTTGGTAATGCGAATGTTAGCTTCTCATAATCTTCAATCTGAACATTGAGTGAGGGGAATGAAGTGCTTCACACATCTCTCCAGCTTTGTGCTTGTATTTGCACTTGCTTGTCAGCAATCATCCAGTATCTGTGAGTCTTCTTTGCTTGTCAGTCTGTGTTTTTCTGTCTTTCACTGTACGCATTATTTGTTAGTTTGTTTTGTTTGATTTGTGTTTGTTTGTTTGTTTGTTTGTTTGTTTGTTTGTTTGTTTGCTTGTTTGTTTTTGTTTGTTTGTGTGTGTGTTTGTTTGTGTTTGTGTTTGTTTGTTTGTTTGTTTGTTTGTTTGTTTGTTTGTTCGCTTGATTGTGTGTTTGTTTGTTTGTTTGTTTTCTTTTGTCTCCTTGTTTTCGTATCTTGAGTCACTTTTGTTTTAAAGATCTCTCTTACTTTCTTTTTTGTTTATATTGTTCACTCTGTGTCGGTCTTTTTTACTGAAACTAACACAAGAATGATACCGGTACCAAAGATAGTTCCTGTATATGTTCATAACTAAACAGCATATGACATTTTTTAGAGCATTACATGACTCACACAAACAAAGATTCACAGGGACAAAAACAAAACAAATGATGACATGAGATGTCTGGTGAATTGTTCTTTGTGTGAGTCATGTAATACCCTACATGAGTTTTATCTTTCCCCGCAGGTTACATATTTCAGAGTAAAGCATTCTCTGAAAGAACTGCCAAAGGTTGCAATGTCAGAGTTCAGTTTGAGGTCACCGATGCGTGCCTTCAAGAGCAAGGTCATGTGCGAAGCCTCAAAGTCAAAGAGAGCAGAGGGTCCAGACTGTATTGCGTAATTAATTACGCTAAAGGGGCGTGTACACAACAGACAGGATGCACGTGTAATCACAACTCAACCAGGTTCGCCCTGGAGAGGAGGTTTAGACCTTGGCAATCCCTGCACTGGAAATTGTCTTGGGAACTTCAAAATGGCGACAGCGCACAGAAGTTGGTTAACATCAGTGAACCCTGTGAGCACACACTTTTGATGTTTTGATTTCTTCTGAAATCGCCTGCGAAAATATACGTATTGATAATAAGAAAGATAAATATGAATGCATAACAGATAAAAAATTAAAAAAGCAAGCATGCAACAACAAGTGAAGTAAGAAAGACAACAACAACAACAACAACAACAACAGCAACAAAAACAACAACAACAAAAACAACAACAACAACGACAACGACACAAATAAAGGAAGAAAGAAAGATTGAAAGAAAGAGTATTTGCAAAATCAAATACAATAAACAAAATACTATTATATTCGCTATGAAGTCAGGAAAAAACACACTTTTAACTTTTACTATTTTGCCATTGTTTGAGGAAATTTGCGTCGTATTGATTTGTAACTGAGATTTAAGAAGCGAAATAAATAAATATGTCTGCTTTATTTTTCGAATGTACACGTGTAGTTTTATGTTGTTTGAATAGCCTACTCGTCTATTGTCACAGGTTCTCAGGCGAGCATGCCAACAGAAGAACCCAGTACTGCAGCGACACATTCAGGTGACTGTTTGTTCGTTTGATTGTTTGTTTGTTTGTTTGCTTAACGCCCAGCCGACCACGAAGGGCCATATCAGGGCGGTGCTGCTTTGACATATAACGTGCGCCACACACAAGACAGAAGTCGCAGCACAGGCTTCATGCCTCACCCAGTCGCATTATTCTGACACCGGACCAACCAGTCCTAGCACTAACCCCATAATGCCAGACGCCAGGCGGAGCAGCCACTAGATTGCCAATTTTAAAGTCTTAGGTATGACCCGGCCGGGGTTCGAACCCACGACCTCCCGATCACGGGGCGGACGCCTTACCACTAGGCCACCGTGCCGGTCGTGTGACTTTGTTGTACATCCCTTGAAACTCACAAGGGTCATAGTACAAGTATGATGTTTTCATGTTGCCAACATTAGAGGTCAAACCCCAAAAGCATCAACATATTTTGTCCTCGTCCGTTGTCAACTTGGTTTATTGAGGAACGCACATACAACAGCAGGGGGTTATGGTTAGAATTAGAAGCAGAGAGACATAATTATACTGATCATAAATCAAAAAACAAAGAGACAGCCAACGTTCCAAAATTCGGAATAAAAAAACAAGAAAGGTAGGTTGTTGGAACGTTTGTTATTGACAAAACAATACATTCACATATAATATATAATATAATAGTGAATGTATTGTTTTGTCAACAACAAACGTTCCAACAACCTACTTTTTTTATTTTTTTTAAATTGATCATAATCAAGAGCAAGTGTATAATCCATTACGACAAGAAGGGTAGCCTCTTTTAGTCATTAGTTTTGTTTTTATTAGCTGGATGGCTGGTTTGTTTGTTTGTTTGTTTGCTTAACGCCCAGCCGACCACGAAGGGCCATATCAGGGCGGTGCTGCTTTGACATATAACGTGCGCCACACACAAGACAGAAGTCGCAGCACAGGCTTCATGTCTCGCCCAGTCACATTATTCTGACACCGGACCAACCAGTCCTAGCACTAACCCCATAATGCCAGACGCCAGGCGGAGCAGCCACTAGATTGCCAATTTTAAAGTCTTAGGTATGACCCGGCCGGGGTTCGAACCCACGACCTCCCGATCACGGGGCGGACGCCTTACCACTAGGCCAACCGGTGGATGGCTGGTAGCTTGATTGACTGTAAGTTGAGTTGGATGACGTGCAATGTAGGTGTGTGAATGTGATGGCTATAGTGGGTTGTGTTGGTGGGCTGGTTGGTCGGATGCATATTAATTTGATAGGCTTGTGTTTGTTTATTTGTTTGTTTGTAGTTCTTGTTCTGGGTGGCCGAGTGGTAACGCACTTGCGCTCGGAAGCGAGAGGTTGCGAGTTCGACCCTGGGTCAGGGCGTTAGCAATTCCCCCCCCCCCTTTCCTAACCTTGGTGGTGGGTTCAAGTGCTAGTGTTTCGGATGAGACGAAAAACCGAGGTCCCTTCGTGTACACTACATTGGGGTGTGCACGTTAAAGATCCCACGATTGACAAAAGGGTCTTTCCTGGCAAAATTGTATAGGCATAGATAAAAATGTCCACCAAAATACCCGTGTGACTTGGAATAATAGGCCGTGAAAAGTAGGATATGCGCCGAAATGGCTGCGATCTGCTGGCCGATGTGAATGCGTGATGTATTGTGTAACAAAATTCCATCTCAAACGGCATAAATAAATCCCTGCGCCTTGAATATGTGCGCAATATAAATTGCATTAAAAAAAAAAAATTATAAAAATAAAAACCTGCGCTTAGAACTGTTTCCACGGAATATTAGCCTCATATTGATTGATTGATTATGTGTGTGAGTTGTTGGTCATTCGTTATTGTATCATTATGTGCAAGCTGCTCGTGTGTTCATCTTGTCATGCCCCAGTTTCGCAGCAACGTGAACAAACGGCAACACACACAACAGAGATGCCGGGTAACGAAACCGAAGAAAACGGTGAGGACTTATCAACTCATCAACTGGTTTAACTTACTGGTATTCTGAATGGTTAATTGGCATAATGATTGATTGATTAGATTACTGTTAATTGTCATCAATGTGGCGATTGAGCCAATGCTACCTTTTTGACACTTGAGTGCTTATGCAAGGATGCTCGGCTAATAGTATTAGCTTAGCTTTTATTTTTGCTTTTGTTTCTGCTACGCACATTGTTTGCTTTGTTGGTACACTCAATCAAACATGCTACGCACATTGTTTGCTATGTTGGTACACTCAATCAAACATGCTACGCACATTGTTTGCTATGTTGGTACAGTGACCCCACGTGTTCAAGTCGTGTTGTCATCGGCTGAACAATTGGGTGTAGAGCCCACCTCCAAATTCTCAGAAGCTACCGAGGAAGGTAGGACTATACGATCTTCCTTATTTAAACTGTTTGTGTTTGTTTGACCCTGTCGGTTTACGTATTTGTGAATGATACACTGCTGTTTTGACTGTCGTTTAAACAAACATACTATGTTTACAAGTATACCAACAGTGTGTCAAATTGAGATTATATTACACCATCATATTAAGTATGTTTCCCAATAGAAATAAGCGAGTGAGATTCAAAAAGTCGAACAGGAATATTTTGCACACACATCTCTGTAATAGGTTGTTATTGCTTATCCATGCACAACCCAAATTAAACAAATTTCTCACCCAAAGGCTGGATGATGTATTAAATCACCAACATCATAGGCACAACCAGCCCTAACTGAAGCTCATACACATTTTAATCATTTATAGGTCGTCTCTTATTTTTTTTCACAGAAGTAACACCAAGTCTGACAAAAAAGACAAACGCCGTCACCCGTATACCTTTGGTGACATCAGTCATGACAATGCCATGGTTTGGATATGCGCTGCTCAGTTTCATATTTGGCTGCATCCTCCTTTCCGTCGTTGCCATGTTTGCCATTATTCTCAAGAGGAGAGGTTTGTATATCTAAATATCTGGACTATAAGATACATTGTTTGTCTCTGTATGTATGCATCAACGAAGTATTGTCTTATTAACTTTGTTTACGTCAAATAAGAATAATAAGAATAAGAATAAGAATAAGAATACTTTATTATCTCATAGAGAAATTCAGGCGTGGTACATAACAATAATACAAACAAGACATTGATTTTACATAAGACATATAGCACTATATAACAGGGCAGGTTATAAAAACACCTCCCACATACCTCTCTGGACATTCCTTGCATTGCATATGAAATATAATTATGTCATATGTTACGCTGTGCATTTCCACGAGGGACGGGTTGAAAGATAAGCATAGGCATAAGCATAAGATGTATATAGTCCTGTGAGGTTACCCTCATGGAAATTCGGGCTGCTTTCTCCCTAGGGAAAGCGAGCTGCCATAGAGTATACGGCGCTACCCATTTGTTTTCTTCCTGCATGCGTGTATTCATGTTTCCAAGTTCTGAGACTTTCGCTGTGAACTTGGGTTCTTTATCGTGCGCATATGTGCATACGGGGGTGTTCGGACACCGAAGAGAGTCTGCACAAAGTTGACTCTGGGAAATACATCCCTCGCCGAACGCAGATACCGACAACTGGTTTTGAATCCAGCGCCGCTACCGACTGAGCTATTTCCCCGCTTAGTCTAAAACCTGACTCCCGTTGAAAGGAAGTTTTAAATGTGAGAACTAAAGTTGTCATTACAACTCAAGGATAGATGTAGGATTCAATCAAATGCTGTTGTCTCAAATCATTTTTTGAGAGTGCTTAAGAAGAAAAAAACATGTCAACAAGAGTAGTACTGTTTTATTACTAAAAGGGTTAAGTGCTAGTCTGTATCGTGTGTGCACTACCCTGGTATGTGTTTGAGTGATACGACCAACATTGGGTACATTTCAACACCGGAGGAACCTCCGTGATGCACCTCACTGACCTCTCTAGCCAGACAGGTGAGCCGGGTGCATGTTTTTCACACCTGTCAAGTTCCGTTTCACTACACTTCTCGGTCAGGTTCTCAACAAATATTCTTTTAGATACCCGATTGTTCAAACGAGTATTTAAACAAAATATTGTTTTAGTATTTCCAGATATACATTTGACGATTGTTCCTCTTAATCTGTGAAAATCCTTGTGCACAATGCTCACAGCGAGAGAGCTGAAAACAAATCATTTTAATAGAAGCAAGAACAACTCGTCCTGGTAAACTTTTCTTCTCAAGAACTATATAAAAATCGCTTCGATTTTTTGTGGATTATAAAAATGTAAAAAAAAAACCACACAAAAAGGTCCAGTGTCTGCTCCTCTGCCTGTCTCTACACCGCGAGGCATTCTTTGTCGTAAGTTTTCAGGGGAGAAGACTTGAAGTGAGCAAGCTAGTGTTCATGCAGGCCGCGGTTGTTTCCCATTTCTCGGTCAGGTTCTGCCTTATGAGCATGGCAGTTTTAAGAAGCCCGAGAGTTCAAACAAGTATTTCAAAATGTGACATTGAGAGTGGGGCTCTCTCCAGATATACATTTGACGATGTGTCCTCTTAATCTGTGAAGATGCCCGTGTTCAGGGCTCAAATCACGAAAGCTGAAACCAAATCATGTCAACAGAATAAAGGACAAATCGTCCTGATAAACTTTTCTTTTCTTGCTATATAAAAGTTGGTTCAATTTGTTGTTAATTATTAAAAAAACAAAAAACAAAACACG
>NC_090252.1:42805905-42807490 GCF_037325665.1 Littorina saxatilis
CTGTCTACGTAATATGTGTCACTCCGGGCGTAGACGGGAACAGTTGTTTCCCTTTATACGGAATTGTGTGAGAGAGAGAGAGAGTGAGAGAGAGAGAGAGAGAGAGAGAGAGAGAGAGAGAGAGAGAGAGAGAGAGAGAGAGAGAGAAAGAGAGACACAGAGAGAGTGAGAGAGAGAGAGAGAAAGAGAGAGAGGGGGGGAGAGATGTATGTGTACAATGTGCAATTGTTCATAATATGTGTTTCCATGCAAAATCATGAACAAAGCTGTACTCGTTTGTAAAGTAGTTTACCCGGAAATACAGTCTGTACAGCCATGTTTGTGTTTTCAGTACTGTAACATAATGGCGCTATTGTTTTCTGTCTGATTTCGAGTTCACATAACACGATTTTCAGAAAATTAGCAGTCCAAGTATACGTCGTCTTAAACGCACACCAAAAAACATTATAGTTATGAAATACGTCCAACAAGATTTAACTTCCGCTTCCGCTTCTGCAAAGCTGTTAAGTAAGGAATAAGTAGGTGTATGTCTCTTGAAAACGAAGAAGAAATGCTTGATATTTGTTGTAGTACATGTATTGTTATAAGTGATAGTTGTAGTAGTAATGGTAGTGGTTGTGATGGTAGGAATGGTAGTAGTAGTTGTTATGGTGATGTAGATATTAGAAAACGCAGAGGAAAATCATAATGTCAAGAACTTTAGAAGTTTATTCAGATAATTATTTAACTTTGAACCAAAGTAAAGTGGTCGCTAAAGTGTACACTACATTGGGGTGTGCACGTTAAAGATCCCACGATTGACAAAAGGGTCTTTCCTGGCAAAATTGTATAGGCATAGATAAAAATGTCCACCAAAATACCCGTGTGACTTGGAATAATAGGCCGTGAAAAGTAGGATATGCGCCGAAATGGCTGCGATCTGCTGGCCGATGTGAATGCGTGATGTATTGTGTAAAAAAATTCCATCTCACACGGCATAAATAAATCCCTGCGCCTTGAATATGTGCGCAATATAAATTGCATAAAATAAAAATAAAAAAATAAATAAATCCCTGCGCTTAGAACTGTACCCACGGAATACGCGCGATATAAGCCTCATATTGATATTGATATTGATATAATGTGAGGATTATGAGCACATACGTACTTGATGTATTTAACTCTTACAAATGACATACTTTTAATATTGTCTTCATCTTTAGATAAAGCACTACATGACCCCACTTCCAAAAAACCAAGAAACCAAGGTAATTTACTTTTTGTGTTCGAATCTACTTATGTACAAACTAAGGCGTTATGATTAAAACTAATTCTGGATGTATGTAAATATAACCAACCAACTGACCAACTGACCGACCAACCAATCAAATCAATTAAACAACCGACCAATCAACCAAATCATGCAATCAATCAATCAATCAATCACTCAATCAATCACTCAATTAATCAATCAATCAATCAATCAATCAATCAATCAAGCAATCAATAAATCAATCAATCACTCACTCAATTAATCAATCAATCAATCAATCAATCAATAAATCAAGCAATCAATAAATCTCTCACTCAATTAATCAATTAATCA
>NC_090252.1:42812690-42834259 GCF_037325665.1 Littorina saxatilis
TCCTGCCCCTCCCTGGACCTGGACATCCCGGATGCTCCAAGCCCTCCTCCTCCTCCTCCCTTCTTCAATGCGTCAGATGTAAACTACGCTTCTGAGACCAGAAGGCAGCGAAGGGTATTTTCTGTGCTCAAGCCTGGCTCGTCTGAGGGTTATCTTCAAGCTTATTCAGCCCTTGAAAGGGATCATCGTGTGATGTCTGATGCCTACACTCGTCCTTGCGCCTTTCCTCGCTTGACATAGCCTCTTTGGATTGCCCAGCAGGACTTCCCACGGACGGCCGTCCTAGAGAGTCCCGGGGCCCCCACTTTTAAAGTTTAGAGGGTCCATCGACACCCTACGCGGAGTTGTCGAGGGTCCCAAGAGTCCAGGGTCCCCACACCCCCTGTGTACATATACAACACGTGGTGATCGCGAATAGGTTGATATAACTTAAAGTGGGTGTTTTTTTCATCAAAATGTTCTGCTCCGGCTTCAGCCTCCTTTCCGGTGTTGTTCCCGCGTGAAATTGGCATTTGTGCTTACATTCTGACTTAGCTGACAACTACAGTCCGAAAAGAGTATCTACGAAACGCACGATCACGGAAATTTATTGCGTCCTGGGACCCGCTTCTTAGCGGTTTAGTGCTTCCCAGTGTAACACGAAATTTTTACTCCACGAAAAATTTACTCCGGAGTAAATATTTCGTACGAAATTCTTACTCCGAGTACACTTTTCGTACGAGCAAAGAACTCCCCAAGGCACGAAAAAATTACTCCCTCCACGAAATTTTTACTCCCCATTTTTTTTACTTCTAGTAAAAATCTCGGACGCAAAAATGGGATGCGGGCGAAGGGATAATGGCAATAAGTGATCTCGCGCACACGAATGTCGCGCTACCCTCCTTCCACCCCTTCCACCACCAAGACTAACAGGGGACAAGGGAGTAAAAATGTCGTACACCTGGCATGGGAAGTTAAATTGCTCGTGTTGGGGTGAAGTAATTTATTCGTTATTTATTCGTCAGGGGAGTAACATTTTTGAACGAAATGTTTACTCGGAACTCACCTGTCTTGGGGAGTAATTTTCTCGTGCAATGGGGGAGTGCTTTTTTCGTAAAGGGAGTAACTTTTTCGTACGAAATGTTTACTCCGGAGTAAAAATCTCGTGGGAGTAATTTTCTCGTGTTACACCGGGACCCCCTCCATGCATTTCTAGTACGTGATTTCGGCTTCCAGTGCGTATAGGACGTAGGGACGCGCACTTTGGGGGAGCCCTGCCCATACCGTTATGAGTGCACGTGCGTCCAAATGCCAGATAAAACCTCAACTGTGAAATGTGGGTCTGGACACTCGATAAAGATTAAGTTGTGTGAGTAGATTCAATTGTATATGATGATGGCTTTGTATGTTTAGTGAATTGCTTTCAGATAGACCAGAAATCGAGACGAGTGTGATGATGGTGATGGTGATGGTATTGGTTGCGTTTAGTTGTGGAGTTGTTGTAATTGGTGGCGGTGGTGGTGGTAGTGGTAGTGGTGGTGCTGTGTGTGTGTGTGTGTGTGTGTATGTGTGTGTGTGTGTGTGTGTGTGTGTGTGTGTGTGTGTTCTTGTCTGTGTGTGCTTGTCTGTGTGTGTGTGTGCGTGGTGGGGACGGGGGCAAAATCGCAACCATATGCAAAATAAAATGTCAAAATGTTTTCTGTTAAACTGTTAAATTTATTATTTAGTGCTGACTGTGCTGTTTAAACAACTTTCTCAAGTGATCCAAACTAGCTACACCAGGTTTACATTTCTGTGCACATTTTTTTCTTCGGAGGCGAAGGGTGTATATGTTACAGTCAAAACGGGAAATCAGTCATTACGGGTAATGACTAAAACTTTTAGTCATTTCCGGAAATGGCGGTTTTGATCAGTCATTACTGGAAATGCCTAAAATCTTTAGTCATTACCCGTAAATGACTAAAAATATGCTCTAGACATTACCAGTAATGACTGAACATGAACTAAATGTTCTGAGATGAATCCCATTATTACAAAAATTGTGAGTCTTCATAGTTTGCTCCCCCACAATCATCTAATTTTTATCCAATTATGCATGATATTGTGTTTCCATACAATATTTAACATAAGTCAATATTAAACTTAGTAATAATTCAAAAATCAAGCAAAAACACATTAAATTTATTTGGTTGTAAAGGCTATAAAACACACAGAGTGGTAGACACGAAGGTTGCACCCGTGTGTGCGAAAGCCAATTGCTATAAAACGCGCACTAAATGCGTGTACTTCTCAGATCGGCCAATAGAAATGCTATATAGAACGCACTCCCTTCGCCATAAAGCGCTCAAACCCCGAACCGCATAATCTCTCAATCTATTCGCAACTCTGATGTTAAACATTTGTCAATCTTTTATTTCAAATACACATTAGATAAAATGAACAGAAATTTGGAATAAAGAAAAGATAAAATGAACAGAAATTTAAAGAAAATGGAATTATCTCTCTCTCTGTCTTTGTCTGTGTCTCTCTCTGTCTGTGCCTCTCTCTCTCTCTCTTTGTCTCTCTCTCTCTCTGCCTGTCTGTCTGTCTCTCTCTCTGTCTCTCTCTCTGTCTCTGTCTCTGTCTCTCTCTCTCTCTCTCTCTCTCTCTCTCTCTTTCTCTCTCCCTCCCCCTGTCAATACCCCTTGCAACTAAACCGTCTTGAACACACACTTTGACGCTGTAATGACAAATACACATTCGATAAATTGAACAGAAATCTGGAGTAAAATAGAATAAATCAATGGAAAATTGAAGTAAATGACACACACACACACACACACACAGACACACACACACACACACACACACACACACACACACACACACACACACACACACACACACACACACACACACACATACTGGCTGTGTTGATCTACAAACTCTTTCTGTGCTTCAGCGAGTGTGATCGTGAATCATAATTGTGGAAAACATTCTACAGTTAACAAGAGTTCACATAATGTGTATTGGTAATCGACAGAAAGCCGAGTGAGCTAGTATTCACATTCCGCATTTTCTTGACTAGCAGTCATTTCCGGAAATGACGGTTTTGATCAGTCATTACTGGAAATGCCTAAAATCTTTAGTCATTACCCGTAAATGACTAAAAATATGCTCTAGACATTACCAGTAATGACTGAACATGACTAGCAGTCAGGCAATAAGGGTAAAAAATATTCACAAAGTTTAGTCATTTACGGGTAATGCCTAAAGATTTTAGGCAATTCCGGTAATGACTGATCAAATCAGTCATTTCCGGAAATGACTAAAACTTTTAGTCATTACCCGTAATGACTGATTTCCCGTTTTGACTGTAACATATATTTGACGCAGTGGTAGGGGGGGGGGGGGGGGTGTTTGACTCAGTGTGGTGGGGGGGTGCGAGTGGTGTGTGAGTGTGTATGTGGGGGAGGGGGGGCTGAACAATGACTTTTGCACACCTGGGAGCATGGGGGTGGAGGTGGGGTCAGTTAATCGGTGGGCGTTTACTGGGTACATACCCCATGCATATGTCAGGGTTAAACATTATAGGGGAAGCGATTGATAGTGGGCGTATGATATCACTATATCAAATCGACACCGATACAGTCCTTTAGGCTTTACCTGGTTTAATGTGCTGACGGACTGTAACAAAACGATTGAGACAGTCATGAGAAATTTTGCTGATATCACCAGAAATTCTAAACCACAGGGCCTATAATAATAAATAGCTTCCATCATCACCGCTGTACACAGGAGCTTGAATCAAAATACACGAGTTGTACCAGTTTTCGTTCTGTAAACAAAAGTCGACCTTTTCAAACCACGGTACTTGAATACATGCTCATGTGCTACTTGTACTCACCCTTGGAACCATTTTAGTCTGAGAGTGTTTGATCGTTACACAAACATATGTGACCCTCCACCACGGAATGAGTCGCATGTCACCTTTGCATGATTTTCATATTTGTACATTTTCCTACAGAGTTTTGTATGCTCTATCCAGTGGTGAAAACCGTTTTAGAAAAGAGCGAAAACTGTTTGAGTTATAAGCCTGTGACTAAGGTGACCCTCACACACTGTTACAAGACACTCCCCGGACTTATATTTAGCCTAGCGCAGAACCGCGCGAGGTGACATGCGCCTTATTTCGTGGTTGACAAGATGGTCAGATACAACATTAAACAGGAGAATAGAACTGTCCACACCACACGTGTTAACCCGTGATTTGTAAAAATGTAAAAATATTTTACAAATCACGTCGAACCTAAAACCGCGATTTGTAAAAATGTAAAAATGTAAAAATATCGCATTCCACAAAGTAATGCATGCCTTTTATTATCATTTTTCTTGTTTAGAGCCTCTACGCTAAGTGGTGGGGGTGGTTTTAGTTCCACATCCCATTTTGGTGCAATCCCATTTTGCCCCCGTCCCATTTTTTGCCCCATCCCATTTTCGCGACATTTTACAAGCCAAACCTCATTTTACTAACATGTCATAACAATAGCGCGACATCCCATTTTGACACCATATCCCATTTGGCCGCCATGCCGTTTCACCGCATTCCATTTCGCCCCCATCCCATTGTCGCGACATTTCACAAGCCAAGCGTCATTTTACTACCGTGTCATAACAATTGCGCGACATCCCATTTTGACACCATCCCATTTGGCCGCCATCCCATTTTTTATTTATTCTTCTTGCCAAGCCTCACTATACTACTATACTGCGTTATTCAACTAGGAAGACATTCCGTTTTCGCCAAATCCCAATTTTGCCACAATCCAAAATGTCGCGAAATAGGGATGGTGGCGAAATGGGATGACGGCAAAACAGCATGGCGACAAAATGGAATGTGGCGCTGGTGGTATGACACGGTGGTAAAATTACACTTGGCCTGTGAAATGTCGCAAAAATGGGATGGGGGCAAAATGGGATAACGGCGAAACGGGATTGCGCCAAAATAGGATGTGGCGCTAATGGTACATGACAAGGTGGTAACATGACACTTGGCCTGAGAAATGTCGCCAAAATGGGATGGGGGCGAATTGGGATAACGGCGAAACGGGACTAATAGATCCCTTGCCTTTGGGGTAATGCGACTCTGTCACAGCTAGCTTTCCACTGGGAGGAAGCGACCGGAATTTCCCAACGAAGGGACATCCTAGTAATGAAAAAAAAAAATCTTAAAATTAACAGAGTCGCGCTACCCCAAAAGTCAAGGGATTTCGTTTTTGTCCCTTGACTTTGGAGATGACAAGAAAATATCGGGCGCAAAAACGTGATTTGTAAAAATTGTTACAAATCACGGGGCGCGCCCCGCGATTTGTAAAAAATTGTTACAAATCGCGAGGCGCGCCCCGCGATTTGTAAAAATGTTTTTACAAATCGCGGGGCGCGCCCCGTGATTTGTAACAATTTTTACATTTTTACAAATCACGGGTTAACAACACGTCAAGCAGCCAGTCTGTAGAATGTCACAAGGAGAGAGTTTTAGCGTCAACTAAGGTGACTCGAGTCGAACCGGAGGTCGCAAAAACTCGGTCCGGTACGACTGGAGTGACGTCACCGGTTAACCAACTTTCAACCTTGCTTCCTGCGTAGGGTCTCTCCAGTTCCAAGATGGCTGCCAAGGCGAGGTGAGAAACTTCTGCAAATATTTTTTGACAAAGTTACGGATTGTGAGAAGACATTTGTTGTAAATCACTTAGCCTTTCAAAAATTAAGGATACTGGGTTGGATACTGTCTTGGTTTTAATGCATTTTATTTTAGCAGTGATGTTTATTTTGGGAAGAAATGAGGTCAACAGGAGTTTGGTTGCGATTTCGGCTCAAATGTACTTTAGCGCCCTGAACTTTTACCCGGCTGTTTTGCGCTCGATTTTCACGCTCACTTCTTCATTGACGTTCGAATCGATAGTTCGATGTTTTGGCATTACATTCACATCAACAATAAAACAGTACTGCTTGTTCATCATCGTCGTCCATCAACTCTCCACAACAGTAAATCCGTAACGCGCTTGTCGCCATCTTGTTGCAAGGGACGCGACTGGACACAACCCAACAGCGTTTCCGCGAAGAAAAAAACCAGACATGCGCAGTGACCCTACCGTAGCTCAACCCTGTTCCTCGCGAAAACTCGCTCTATATATTCATGTTGACGAAAACTCTTTTCCTCACGTGAAAGCCTGTGGCGTACTTCGACGTGGGAGGGGAGGTAACTATTGGAGTGCTGTAGCGTTGGGGTTGCACGGCGTTAGATTCCCCTGCATGCTGTGTATTCAAGAAATGACAAAAAAGTTTGAATGTGTTTGTTTGTTTGTTTGTTTGTTTGTTTGTTTGTTAATGCGCCTGTCTCAAAGTGCGCGCGAGTGCGTGCGTGCCTGCATCGTTGTGTGTGTGTGTGTGTGTGTGTGTGTATGTGTGTGTGTGTGTATGCATGTGTGTGTGTGTGTGTGTGTGTGTGCGTGCGTGTGTGTATGTGTGTGTATATGTATGTGTTTGTGTATGTGTGTGTGTGTGTGTGTGTGTGAGTGTGTATGTATGTATGTATGTGTGCGTGCGTGCGTACGTACGTGTGTGTGTGTGTGTGTGTGTGTGTGTGTGTGTGTGTGTGTGTGTGCGTGCGTGCGTGCATGCGTGTGTGTGTGTGTGTATGCGTGTATGTGTGTGTGTGTGTGTGTGTGTGTGTGTGTGTGTGTGTGTGTGTGTGTGTGTGCTTGGCTGCGTGTACACTGCCGAACGAACTAAGCCGGTTTGGAGTTATTTGTGCACATTTTTTTCCCTCAAAAACGTAATCAAATTTTGACGAAGTACACTTTTAACAAGTCATTTTCTTTCACGAAACATGTTCATTTTGAAACAGGGTTGTAATCGAGAATAAACATTTGAAGTCACATTTAAATGTACAATCAGACACGCCCACGATTCAAGCCAAATGCTCTTTGTCTGTCTGGCTGGCTGGCTGTCTGGCTGGCTGTGCCTGTGTGTGTTTGCATGACTGTCTGTCTGTCGTTGTCTGTCTCTGGTCGTCTGTCTGTCGTTCAGTGTCTAATTGACATTGTCGGTTTGTATGTCTTATCCTTTCAGTTTTGCTTGGTCTCTGTCTTGCTTACTGCATTATGTATGTCGCTCTGTCCTTGCCTGTCTATGTCTGACTCTTTCAATCGAAATTAACTGTATTATCTCAATCTAAGAAATTAGCATGGTGGCGCATACACACGAAGACAAACGGAACAATTATTTTGTGTTTGTTTTGTTGTTGTTTAATACTCACAAAGACAAACATACATTCATTTGACAATCTTGTCGGTAAGAATACAATAGAAGCGTAATAAAATATAAACAGGACAAAAACAACACATTCTACATAAAAAAGAGTTGCCATAAAGTCAAACAGACTAAGTTCTTTCTTTCTTTATTTGGTGTTTAACATCGTTTTCAACCACGAAGGGTTATATCGCGACGGGACAGACTAAGTCGAGAGCATCAAATCTATATAAATTCATTCAATCTATTTTCTCAAAATAATCTCTGCACAATTTCCAATCAATATCACACTTTCCCCTATTACACCTTACACTATATAAATATGTTTCGTGAACAATGTCACGATTAGGTGACATGGATCAAGAAAGTGTCACTCGGTGGGGTGCCTTCAGATCTCTTGGTCAATTGCGATAGAAAGCGCCTGTGCTTTCTGTCAACGGATGTGGGTTTTGCTGACAGCGCAAAACGAACACGGGTATTTTGTGTTGCACGGATTTCACGGGGGTGATTTCTGCTGTCGAGGCATAATTGTCGATAGCTTAAATTGGGAAGTGACAGGGTTAGTCACGTGATTTCGTCAAGGTTGTCTGTCTGAGACATGTTAACTGGACACTCGAAAACTCAGCGCTGGGGAGAACGGTCGGTGTCTTATATTTCCTGCTAGTTTGAAGGACTTCATTGCTTTGAGTTCTGCATTGATATTCAACGCGCCGCTCTGCATATGTACAGGAGGGCTTCAGGAAACTTCAGTTTGAGACCACTTTCTCTCCGTTCACATGCGGTCTGACGTTGACGGGTCGTCAAATTCTCTTCGCTGTGCGGGGAGGAAATTTCACCGCATAAAGGACTCAGCAAGAGGGTGAATGGGGTATCGCTGTTGACGAACAGGTGCCATTCAAAGGAGGAAGCGGTTTTCGCTTCAATGAGAGTGCTACCTACATAGGCTTTTGAGGTAATAAATCATTATTTAACGCTGTTGACGAGTCTGTGTTTGTGGATTGAAATACTCTCTGTTGTTCTTTCCAGGTTAGCGCATAATTTGCTCTTTGTGACGCTAAAATACTAATCTGTATATGGTTTTTGCAGATATGGAGAGAAGGAAGGAAAATAGCTGATTTGTTGTTATAAAAGTCCGTTTGTGCAGGCCCACGTGCTCGGTGAAATATGTCAGGGTGACATGTTTAAAGGTGGGGTGTGAGGGGTAGCATGACATGTCTAGTGCACCGAGGCTTTTTGTTGCAGCCTTTCTTCATTTCTACCTGCTACCGTTGCTGGCTGTTTTCTGCTGCCTATCTGCGGGACGCTGTTAATCTGCGGGATGCTGTAACCGGATCGTCCGCGGGGTGTTGTAACCAGCTAACCGGTTAACCAGCGACTGAGTGAGGCGCCTGATGTCTCCACTTTTCCCTGCTTCGTAGCCACGCTAGACGGCACTACATTCTACGGAGCAGTTGTGGAGACTATGAACTAATTACGGGCCGCCCACTCAGTGGCACAACAAAGCTAAGTGCACCGTGTCTTATGCACCCTTATTACCACCTAGTCATCTGTGATATTTATGATTATACTCGAGTGGTGACAGCGTGGGGTTTGACACCTGCATAAATTAGCACTTTTGGCAGATCAGCTATATATTTCTTAACTTTACACGGGATCAGCGTGTTACTATAATTTTCTATACTGTAACTGGCATTTTTGTCAGTGACACATGGTGTTTACGTTTTGAACGTAAAAAGAACATATTTTGAGTGAAGTCTCGAGGGAGGTGGCGAGTTATTACATAAACAGGCGTCTGAAACTTATACTTTTGTTGATTCCATTTAATTGTATGACTGCGAGAGTGGATCGTGGTGTGGTTAGTTAGTTAGAAGTAACTAACCGTTTCATAATCACCTTATGTGATATAGTGAAACGTGACAAACAAATCTCCTTTTAATCATATTTACAAATCCATTTAAATGTGGAACAATTTTCACTAAACATTAGTAACATTAAAATAAATATACCAACAAATACGATTCTTATATAACCATCGATCGGTCTATCTGTCAGTCTGTCTCTCTCTCTATCTTCTCTCTCTCTCTCTCTCTCTCTCTCTCTCTCTCTCTCTCTCTCTCTCTCTCTCTCTCTCTCTCTCTCTCTCTCTCTCTCTCTCTCTCTCTCTCTCTCTCTCTCTCTCTCTCTCTCTCTCTCTCTCTCTGTATAAAATTCTAAATGACGACTGTCCTAAATATTTGCAATCACATTTCAAGCATGCCACAAAAAGATATGGGTCCCAAAAAATCATCCCTCCTATACCTCGCATAGACCTCTACAAATCGAGCTTAGCCTTCTCGGGAGCGTTTCTCTGGAACTCCTTATCCCAATAGATAAGAAATGCAACTTCAGTGAACATGTTTAAGAGACAGTCACGTTCACACATCATTCGTGAATGAAATGTCTTGCTCCATTGTTATTTTGTTAAACAGTGTGTACTAGTGTTAACGGATGTGTAGCTGATCGGAGCAACTTTATTCCCAAATGAACGGTATAACTATGTCAATGTAATTTTGTAATTTTATGTGCGTCTGTGTGTGTGTGTTGTATACAGGACAGGTTGGAAGAATAGGCTTTGCCTAAAACCTTTATCCTTGTGTAATAAAGTTCTGAGTCTGAGTCTGAGTCTAAGTCTGAGTCTCTCTCTCTCTCTCTCTCTCTCTCTCTCTCTCTCGCTCTCGCTCTCTCACTCTCTCTCTCTCTCCATCTCTCTTTCTCTCTCTCTCTCTCTCTCTCTCTCTCTCTGTATGTGTGTGTGCCCACGGTGTGTGTGTGTGTGTGTGTGTGTGTATGTGTGTGTGTGCGGGTGTGTGTTTGTGGAGGGGAGGGGGATGTGTGCGAGTGTGTGTTGGATTGTGTGCGAGCGTGATTGCAGGCATGCGGCGCGCGTGTGTGTGCGAGTCGACTTTTCTTTTCCTTTGTATGTTATTGACATAGGCTACATGTACATTTCAATGTTCTGTTATGCATTATGTATTCGTACAGGTAATGTTGTAGTTTGTAATACTGTATGATTGTGATTGATGATTGTCATTTTATTGTCTCTATTTTCATGTTTTAGTTTTGCAGGGACAGACTAGGCGTCAGCCTAAAATCTCAATCCTTGAGCAATAAAGTTCGTTCGTTCGTTCGTTCGTTCGTTCCCTACCTCTCTGTCTCTGTCTATGTCTCTCTCTCTATCTCTTTCTCTCTCTCTCTCTCTCTCTCTCTCTCTCTCTCTCTCTCTCTCTCTCTCTCTCTCTCTCTCTCTCTCTCTCTCTCTCTCTCTCTCTCTCTCTCTCTCCGCGTTCGAATGCTCGTGCGATCGAGACATCAATTTATCTCAAAATTCCATCCCTGAAAAGAAAGGACCGAGGCTTTTGATTGGGTGTCCAAGTGGAGGGATGGTCTCGTCCCACGTAATGAACTGACCATATCTGCGATCTGTGATTGTTTAAACAAGAATGACTGTGCCTTTAAGAATAGGCCTGCAAGCGTTTTCCCCTTTTCGCGTGACCACAAGCTCCCAGCCCCTCCGCATACCCGGCTGCCTGATCTCGCACACATACATACACACTTGGCCAACTCCCTCCCCTCCACACACTCCCGTGCCCCCCTCAACACACCACTGACATGCTTTAACGTGTCTGGACCGACTTTTCGAGAATAACAAATCCTTGCCTCTCTCTCTCTCTCTCTCTCTCTCTCTCTCTCTCTCTCTCTCTCTCTCTCTCTCTCTCTCTCTCTCTCTCTCTCTCTCTCTCTCTCTCTCTCTCTCTCTCTCTCTCTCTCTCTCTCTCTCTCTCTCTCTCTCTCTCTTTGTGTGTGTGTGTGTGGTATTGTGTGCGTGCGTGCGTGCGTGCGTGCGTATGTGTGTGAGTGAGTGTACGTATGTGTGTTCAAGGACAGATTTCAAGAAAAGGCCTAGTGACGATCACGCCATAGGGTGTGTGTCACTTATTCGCATATCTCCACCTTGAATTACTTATATACCAATCTCCCTAATTCCCCCCAACCCCCCTCCCCACTTCCTCCCGACCCTGTTTTCGCAAAATAATGTTAAGATCGTCAGTGCCTAATTGGGAAATATTCACATACAAACACACACACACACACACACACGCACACACACACACACACACACACACATACACACATACACACACACTCACACATGCACAAACACACACACACACACACACAAACACACACACACATACACACACAACCTCACAAAACACACACTCACACACACTCACACACATATATAATAGTGTGATAAAAGAACAAGCTGGGTTTCGAAAAGGATACCGAACGATGGATCAAATATTCATTCTGAAGAAAATTGTAGACGATATTATCAATACTAAAAATGGTAGATTATATGGATGTTTCGTAGATTTTCAAAAAGCTTTTGATAACGTTTGGCATGATGCACTTTTACTTAAGATATACAAAACCGGCATAAGAGGTAAATGCTACAATATAATCAAAAACATGTATATTAATACAAAGATATGCACACAAATGCAAGGTGGATATTCACCAGATGTATTGGTTAAAAAAGGAGTACATCAAGGAAATACATTAAGCCCAACTCTTTTTAATATTTTCATTAATGATATAACTGATGGAATGCCTGACGTTGATTCGCCATACATTAACCAGAATACAAAAATATCGTGTCTACTGTATGCAGATGATCTAGTACTTCTTTCAAAATCAAAATTAGGATTACAAAATAAGTTAGATTATCTAAATAACTATTGCCTACATTGGGGTTTGAAAATTAACATAGAAAAAACAAAAATTATAGTATTTTGTCATATAAATCCAAAAATGCACACAATATTTAAATGTGGAACTGATGTAATCAAAGTAACAGATCAATATAAATATTTAGGGGTCATATTCAACAAGAATGGAAATTTTGATACAGCTCAAGATCATTTAAGTAAACAAGGTAATAAAGCAGCACATTCCCTCCGCAGAATTTTCAGCAATCAAAACGTGCAAATAGACACAATGATACATTTATTTGATTCACTTGTAAATCCGATATTAACATATGGCGCTGAAATCTGGTATCCGTTTACGTTTAATAATAAAATAAAACAAACAAATACTGATCATTTCTTTGGATCATGTTTATCTAGCAAAACTCCTCATGAATTTGTTTATATCAAATTTTGTCGATTCCTTCTTGGAGTTCATAGAAAAGCTATGTGGATACCTGTACTGGGGGAATTAGGAAGGTTCCCTTTAGGATTAAAAATGTTATCACAAACAATAGCATTCTGGGCGCATATTCTAGACTCCAAACAAGATTCGTATATACATCAATTATATGACTCAATGTTGCACCATCCGACAGAAACGCCATGGCTACAATTTGTTAGACAATCTCTTTGTAACTTAGGTTTTAGTTACGTTTGGCATAACCAACACACATTAAATGTACACAAATTAAAGTTTGCCATTGACAAAAAACTACAAGAGGAATATATAAGATACTGGACAAAAGAAAAATCAGATATATATTCCAGACTTAAGTTTTATTCTATGATCAGTAAATCTTACGAAATGCAGTCATACTTAATACAAATTAAGAATAATAAACACAGAAAGATGTTAAGCAGATTAAGGACTAGCACACATTGTCTAAAAATTGAAAGTGGAAGACATCAGAATATCCCTAAAGAAAATCGTCTTTGTATTGAATGCAATGTCATAGAAGATGAAATACATTTTCTAGATAAATGCAATAAATATGTTAAATTAAGGGATGAATTTAAAGAAGATGCTTCACATATCAATATGAAATATGCTAACAAAAATCCAAGTAACTTATTTTTAGAAGACGAAGTTCAAGTTCGTCTTGGCAAATTTGTTACGGATTGTTTTAGCATTGTATAATGCATTATTTGTTGTTTGTTGTGTCAATAACTTTACTGGTTCATGACAATAAACATTATTCTGTTCTATTCTATTCACACACAAACACGTGGCAACACGAGGATCGTGTTATTAGTGTCATCGTCAGCCAGGCCGCGACAGGCTTTCAAACAATGGTCATAACGTCTTTTGCTTCAATTAAAAGTCTCAGGGTGCGACTTATGTAATACGATATTGCGTTCAAGAGGCGGGTAAGTGGACGACACCTACAGCGTACTGGAAAACTAAATAGTGGTTAGGACCGCGTGAAATCGTGAAATCATGAGCATTTCTGGTAAAACAGCCAGTATAACTATGAATGTTGTCCACGGAAGTATATGTATTTTGGGTTAATAATTGAGTTATGGGTGTGCTATTGGTGTTTTTATCGTACGCTTAGTATTGAAAGTAGCGGTTGTATATTAAGATAGTATTATATTATAATTTGAAACCTGTAGCTTGCAAAAAAAAATTGACACGCTAAACATGGATGTTGTAAAAAAAAAACTTAAACTTATCCGTCCTCTCCCAACCCTGCACACATACAGACACACTTGGCCAACCCTCCCACCTACCCCCTCCCCCAATCCAACCCCGCATATACCCAGCCCCCTGTTTATCTCCTGCACACAGCGCAGAACAGAGTTAGTGTACCCGGTAAACAGCTTCGAAAGAATAGATCAGGTCAGTCTTCATACCTAGCTTATTCACGAGAAACGCCAGGGGCCGGTAATATGAACAGCGTATTTTGGACGGTCGAGCAACCACAGTCGACTGACTGTCAAGTCAGTTGACTGCAGTCTGCTGACCGGCCGTGTTTTGACGGGTAATATGTGCAGCGCGGTAGCACTGACAGTCGGCTGACTAGACAGTCAGCCGCTCAGTGGTATTTTTAGAACATTACAACTTCCGATGTAAACATCGGTCCTGTTTTGGCGGTACCGGTATCTAAATTTCGGCGCCGACCCTAAACTTTTTTTTTCCAAACTCAATTTTTTTTTTTTTTTTTTGGGGTGGTAAAGGACAGGGTGAGAAAATTTGATCATTAAAAATCTGAAAAATGTAAAAAAAATATTGTTTTTAGAAAACGATCCAAATTTACGTTCATCTTATTCTCCATCATTTGCTGATTCCAAAAACATATAAATATGTTATATTTGAATTAAAAACAAGCTCTGAAAATTAAATATAAAAAAATTATTATCAAAATTAAATTATCGGAATCAATTTAAAAACACTTTCATCTTATTCCTTGTCGGTTCCTGATTCTAAAAACATATAGATATGATATGTTTGGATTAAAAACACGCTCAGAAAGTTAAAACAAGTAGAGACACTGCGGTCGATCGACCGAAAAAGGTGCCTGTAAGCCCAACCGCAGTCGGGCGACTGTTTTCAGTTGGACCGGCAGTTGTTCGCGCTCATATTACTGACTTTTGCGGTTCAACGTCGACCCACCGTCAGTTTCACGGTCAGCCGACCGATGACTAGCTACATATTACCGGACCCTGGGACTCGTGTCGTGCACATAACTATACGACCTAGTTTCTGCATACTTGAACGTGTCTGGACATATTGTTCGAGATTGATAAATCCTTGCCTCGGAGTGTCAAGCGTTGTTTTGGTGTGCTCTCTCTCTCTCTCTCTCTCTCTCTCTCTCTCTCTCTCTCTCTCTCTCTCTCTCTCTCTGTCTCTGTCTCTGTCTGTCAGTCTCTCTCTGTCTCTGTCTCTGTCTCTCTCTCTCTGTATCTGTCTCTGTCTGTCTGTCTCTCTCTCTCTCTCTCTCTCTCTCTCTCTCTTTCTCTCTCTCTCTCTTCTTTGCGTGTATACTATGTATGCGTGCCTCTCTGTCTGTGTGTCTGTTCATCTGTCTCTGTCTGTTTGCCTATCTGTCCGTTTACATTGAACAACACGTAGAGGTTACACGCCGAGTCTCAGTGATTATCAAAAATAATGGTCGAAGTTAGCGGATCATGAAAAATGCGAGCTTTAGCGAGCTTTTTCATGACCGCGAACTGAGACCATTATTTTTTATAATCACTGAGACGAGGTGTGTAACCTCTTTATTCCTCCTTTCTTCAGTTATTCAAAGAAAAGAGGAGTTTTTTTGCGAAAGTTTGTTCGAATCCTATTCTCTCAACCAGTCAACCTGCGCAGGCGATCGATTAATGCGCGGTTGTATAGTTCCGTGCAAATCATTCCATTCTGTTAACACTTCTTGTGAGTTTTCCTATTTTGGGCTAAAATCAAGTACACAGATATGCTGTTATTCTGCTGTGGCGGCAAAGGCAGATATTGTGTGTTCTGTATATGTTTTGGTATCGCTAAGGATAATGTTTTTTCGTCAAATGGGACTAGCAGACGAACTTTTGCACCCGTGTTCCAACGTTAAAAACTGTATGAAGTTCAGTTTTCTGGGGAAAATAGTGTATGAAACCCCTTTATGTTGTTTAAATTGATGAGATGTGTGCATTTGGTTGCGTGTGATCTGTTTATTAAATGAAATATTGTTGAAAACTGACCGTCGGATTGCAGTCTGTTGTCGAAGGAACTGAGTGAAAAGAAGGGGAACTACTCTTGTCGCTAGACAAAGTATGAGTTACTTGCCTTGGGAAATTGCTTGTGATGAACGGTTTGATCTGGATTCAGAAAACAACCGAACTCGTGGATTTTATATGGAGATTCATGTGTTCAGGCCTGTAGTTGGTAATTTAAATGCGGTATGTTTGTATTGTTTGCTCCAGAGATGTATACTTCGTACATTAGAGCGTTCGGAACTTTTCAGTCGCAAAAAGTAGTACCGAAACAGAACAACCTCTCAACCCATTGCACTATCGAGGATTCAGGCTGTTGCTGGGTCGTTATTTGTTTGGTTGCTGGGTCATTATCGAAAAATAACTACCCCTACAAGTTTACAGAGGTAACGAAGCAGAGGGGGGAATAAAACCTGTTATTGATCCCGTGACATAACTTGTGACACAGTAAAATGCAAAGTATGCAAGTTGGTTGGGTTATGTTTTATTTGCTGATTCGGTTTTGAATAATATAAGAGATTGAAGTTTATGTTCCATTTCCCAGACAGACCATTACTCGGTCAGCATCTCTTATTCTGTAAAAAAAACAAAACACAGTTAACTACGCTTTTCTATTTTTTATGGTAATGCACGCTCAAAATAAACGACGGAACACAAACTTTCTTCTATTTTTAGATTTCACAGGGGTTGTTTAATGCAAATATTTGTGTTAGGTTCATTTCCCTTTTTCCTGTTATTATTTCAATGTGTCGGCGAATGTGTATGCTTTGTGTTTGTGCGCGTGTGTTTATGGGTCTTTTGTTTGGCTGTCCTTATAGCTTAATGCAGATGTATGACATGGTGCCAAAGGCGTTCTTTCAGTTCTAGATCTGGCAGATAACGGTTCTGGGCAGGCGGGTATTACCTCGAGACTCTTAGAGCTACATACACATTCTGGCCCATGTCCATCAGCAAATATATGAATTTAGCAAGAACATCATTTTGACAATGTGCGACATGTATATGTCCTGTTATTTGAGAGAGAGAGAGAAAAACCAACACAAATTAAATTACAGATGCAAACAATGTAAAATGTCTTTCAGTTTAGTTGACTGATTCGACGGCGCAAAGTTACCCACACCGTTATTGTTGAAGGTAGGTGCAGCAAAGAGTCTATGGCAGTATGCTGAAATATAGCTATTCTGATGAACACGTGGGGGAATTCGGGGGCTGTGATTGGATGGTCTCTTCCGATCATCAAAGCATAATGCGGCGGAAGTCGGCCATTTTACTCAATATCCAAAAGCATATTGTCGATAACAAAGACGCATGGTTCCGGTTTCTTCCACGTGTATAAAGTACACGCATACCTCGCCAGGTTTGTTTCTGTGACTAGTCGACAGACGATGCCATTTGCTTTGTGTGTGTTTTTGTTGTTGCTTACTGTACATGACATACATTACGTGTAAAATCCAGTTCTTTAACAGGCAACAAACTTTGCACATTTCCAGAAGCTGCAATCTGAAGCGACCTATCTCTGATTCTAGCAGACGATCTCTCCAATGTTTAACACAATATCAGCAAACTCTCCTGTCACATAGAACGTCCATTGTATAGTGCAATGTTGAAATGAAGTTACCGGTCTGAAACATTTAGTCGTTTCTTCTGAGACAATCCTTGTTCTCTTATCATCTACAGATTTACCGCAGTCTTCACCACGCGAATTCCCAACAGAAGTCAGACTTTCGAACATGCAATATACGTAGGCAAGCATGATACGTCATGACGTCATATGATTCCTAGCGTATTGACGTAATGCTAAACATCCGGTTATCTCGAGTTTTCTCCGTAATACATGTCCGTGGGTTTTCCAATGTTCGGTTATTTCCGTGGCTTCATGCGGAAAGGGAACCGTCGTCTGCAATCAACGACATGGACCATTATGTTACTTGTTGCTGACAAAAACATGATTTTAACACAGAATTGAATGTCAGAATAGCTATATAAACGCAATTGTGTTTTCATCGTAGCAATAGGGTCTGATATTTAGACTCGAACAAGTATAATGCGACTCGTCTTCGACTCGTCGGCATTATACTTGTCTCGTCTAAATATCGGGCCCTATTGCTACGCTGAAAACACAATAGCTGGTAATATTGCTCAAATCAACATCACCCTTTTGACAGTGAACAAATACTGAAACTCGTCAGCAGTATTTGAACTAAAGAGATTTTCTTTGAATGACTTGAAAAGAGCTAAACGCTTGACAAGAAGAGCTTCCACTTTGAGTGCTTTTCTTTTGTTTTTCTCAAAAACACTGTTCCTTGAATGTTATTTTGTACATTCTGCATAACAAATAAGTCTTACATTGTTCTCATCGTTGAGCAAGTTTACATGTATTTTTTAGTGTCATTTTGGCTTTTGTATTTTGAAAAAAATACAAGTATGTTTTTATCAACGGCATTTGAGGATGAATTCATACTATGTTTGCAATCGATCGTGGATAACTACAAAACTGAGGCTTGGTAAGCATTGAATACGGTGCTTCTTCCGCTCCCGTTAATGGTGATACACGTTTGACCCAGTGTCAACTAAAAGGTAGTTACAAATGAACAAACACCGCGGCATGGTATCTATGATCATTTGTCTGAAAGAGCACAGTGTATTACATATTGAATGTGATAGGGCATATACGTGAAACGGAGTGGTTATTCGCCTTCTGTATTTATTGTGATGTCAAATGTAATTTTATTATTGTAGATCGATTGTTTAATAGTTGACAACACACAGACACACACAGACACACAGACACACACACACACACACACACACACACACACACACACACACACACACACACACACACACACACACACACACACACACACACACACACACACTTTTATGTGATGTTACTGTGATATCGTTTTACACATTTAACGTGTGAAGAAAGCGCTCAACACATGTATTTATTATATTTATTCAGATTTTTTTAAGTGCGATTAAATCAGAATGTTGCGTTTCTTTACATACAAATCGTATTAGCATAATATGAAACGCTCTTCTTGTTTTGTTACGAAATGTTTCTTTCATAATGATTCCACAAATTATTTGTTTTAACAATGATGCAATGTTGGATCTGTGTAATGTATAATTTTCATTTTAGATTCTGCTTATATATCAAATGTCGTTTTAATTACAATATTTTGTTGTGAACCTTTAGCGTGTTGGTAGTGGCGGATTTATATACAAATGAGTGCATGCAAGCTAGATTGCTATAGTATGTGTTTGTAATTTGATATTTCAAATTGCTATGTTAATGGGTTTACACAGAACGGTAGGGTAACATTGGTTAAGTATTCAATCGGACTGTAGACATCGAAGACGGCATAACATATTTCTTATCATCTATACTGTTACAATATTTAAATCAGACTCTTCCCATTATCTGGATTTACAACAAAACAAGCTTATCTTTAAAGTATTAGGGTTTTCTGTGCTGGCTTACTTTCTTTTTGATTGGGGTCCTGATTTGGCCTATATGGTCCGCTGGACCCAAAAAGCAACAATTAAGTAACTATTCTTTTTGATAAGACAACTGTTGTTGATTTCGTTATAAGACCCACATTTAATAATGTGTTAGTATTTCAAATGAGACATTCGTGTATTGTTATAGTTAACGCTGCTGCCGGCTGTTTTGACAAAGATGCTCTCTATCCCGTGTAAATCAATGATGTAAACTACAAAATAAATATCCAAGTCGTAGTATAGAATAAGACGACAATTACCAACATTCTACAGACCACGTTTTGTGTTTTTGTTTAGTTTTTTTGCTTCAGGTTGACAAAGCGTCAGATACCAAATTCATCAGGGAAAACAATGAAAATGAAACAAATTACCACTCTGCACATTAAGCTGCAAGACTGCAGAGTGTCAGCATGCACTCGTGTTGAAAAAAAACCCCACCTCTTATCTCGTATAAACGCTTTTTTGTGTATTACGACGTTGTCATCATAGCAGGGGAGGTAACGTTTTAAATGCCCTGCAATAGGTTTACGAGGCGTTAGTTTCGCTTGTATGCTGTGTATTCAGGAAATAAAACTGTATTAGTTCAAAACAAAGTGCTTTATTTTATTTTTTGTATTACCCTTTTGTTGAGAAAAAAAGGGAAAACCCAATACCATAAGATATACATTAAATGAAAAACCATACACTTTCACAAAAGGCAGACAGGCTTATTGCTGGTATGTGTCCAAGTTAATGTTGTATTGCTGTTACTTTGCTGTTATTATCATTATGTTAGCTTGTATTAAATGTTGACTGAATGGGGTTTTATTCATAGTCATACTACGTAAAGCGCGAGTTGCTCATTTATATGTACGTTGTGCTATATGAGCTAACAGTATAATTATCGTTGTTAAAGTTTAAGGGTGCTCTTATCTTGAAAGCCTGAGGCGTAGTTCGACGAGGGAGTGTAGGTAACTATTGGAGTGCTGTTATTTTGGGGTTACAAGGCGATAGTTTCCACTGCATGCTGTGTATTCAAGAAATAAAACTGTATCACTCAAAAACAAAGTGAATTTGTTTATCTGTCGGCTGTCAGATTCTTTGTTTGTTTGTTTATTTGACACCAAACATGTCCTCTTTACAAAACATGTGATGTGAATGTTGCCGTGACTGCTTCGGTTTGTGAGATTGGAAAGGGGTGTCTGAGAGTGTGTGCGCGTGCGTGCGTGCGTTAGTGCGCGCGCGCGCGCGTGTATGTGTGTGTGTGTGCGTGTGTGTGTGTGTGTGTATCAGTCTGTATGTGTTTGGCTGGCTGTTTGTATGTGTGTGTGTGTGTGTGTGTGTACAAGTCAACCTTTTTAGCAATCTGTATTAGATTTGGCATACACTCGCGAACGAACTTAGCCGGTTTGGAGTTATTTGTGCAAATGTTTTATTCCCTCAAAAACTGATTTGAAAATTAATCTTTGAAGTCACATTTAAAATTACAACCAAACACATCCACATCTCAAGCTAGGTGCTCTTTGTCTGTCTGTATTTCAGTCCATCAGTCTGTCTGTCTGTCTGTCTGTCTGTCACACACACACACACACACACACACACACACACACACACACACACACACTCACACTCACACGCACACTGACTCGCACGCATGCACGCACGTACGCACGTACGCACGCACGCACGCACGCACGCACACACACACAATCATAAACTTTAAACTTAAAAGACAACTTCCGCCTACAGTGCAAGCATATTGATCGCGACCGGTTTAGGTAATTATTCTATTGCCTCAGATACCGGTACCGCCAAAACAGGACCGATGTTTACATCGGAAGTTGTAATGTTCTAAAAATACCACTGAGCGGCTGACTAGACAGTCAGCCGACTGTCAGTGCTACCGCGCTGCACATATTACCCGTCAAAACACGGCCGGTCAGCAGACTGCAGTCAACTGACTTGACAGTCAGTCGACTGTGGTTGCTCGACCGTCCAAAATACGCTGTTCATATTACCGGCCCCTGTTGTCAACCGATCGGCTTTTCAAATTGTCTAAAATGAGGGTACACCTATTCAACAAGTTGGCGAACTGCCAGTTGGAAACAGCACGTACGGATGAATACATACGAAATGGATTCAGGATCAGACTTCGGGCCAAGGTCTAAACTGCGCATTATTGCGTGAATATTGGGTCAGTGGTTCACGTCTGTTTATTTGTGTCCATTGGTTACGAGACACACACACAGAATGTCGGCTAAAATCTGGGTCGTACCACGCGATCAGACATGGCGTGATTTTTTCCAGCATAAAATCAATACAACGCAAAAA
>NC_090252.1:42834459-42846959 GCF_037325665.1 Littorina saxatilis
ATAACATACTAGAGGAATACCCGGCTTCGCCGCCGGGGTGAATCGCGAGACAGAGACAGACAGCGTGGCGGTTCATCACAATCACCTCTGCAGGCGAAGTCCTGTCAAACGGGATTGAGAATTTTAGAGCTTATTTCTTAGCCCTATATTATCTGCTGTGGCTTCTCAAATGCCAGAACATACAGACAGACAAAAGCCGCTAGACCCCATCACAAACAGAACTCTATAATACATAGGTTTTTGCCTACACACACACACAAACACACACACACACAGAGAAGCCGTATATATATATGCATATCTGTATCTATAAATATATAGAGATAGGTGAGAGTGTATTTTTCGCGTGGCTATAAATTGATTCGACCTTTTCACTTTGACAGTAAGAACAACTTACGGGTGCAAGGGAAGCGTTCTGGACAGCGCAGTGACATTCTAAAAATAGTCACTCTCAGAAACGGGAATTTGGGGTGAACGGCGCGACAGAGACAGACAGCGTGGCGGTTCACCACAATCACCTTTGAAAGGCGAAGTCCTGTCAAACGGGATTGAGAATTTTAGAGCTTATTTCTTAGCCCTATATTATCTGCTGTGGCTTCTCACATGCCAGAACATGCAGACAGACAAAAGCCGCTAGACCCCATCACAAACAGAACTCTATAATACATAGGTTTTTGCCTACACACACACACAAACACACACACACACAGAGAAGCCGTATATATATATGCATATCTGTATCTATAAATATATAGAGATAGGTGAGAGTGTATTTTTCGCGTGGCTATAAATTGATTCGACCTTTTCACTTTGACAGTAAGAACAACTTACGGGTGCAAGGGAAGCGTTCTGGACAGCGCAGTGACATTCTAAAAATAAATAGTAACTTACAACTGAACGGGAAAGCCACACGAAGGAAGGGAGATAAACGCCAAACACTGGAGAAGATAAGGAAGAGTTACTTATAATGGTGAAATGAACACAAAAACGAACATGAGTTTAGCGCTGCGCGCTGAGAGCACGTGTTGAAATATCTCATCGATGATATTGTGTCCGGGGTGTAGCTGAATACGGTGTCCAAATTTGAAAAAGAACCACCGAGAACTTTGGCGTTGTGATGTGGTGTAGCGGCTATGGTGTGTCGGTATGGGGGCCCGGGTAAGCTGAGGTGGAACCAAAATAGCTGAGGTGGAACCAAAATCGGTTCCGCGCAGCGCGCTGAGAGCACGTGTTGAAATATCTCATCGACCAGGTTGTGTCCAGGGTGTACCTGAATATGATCACCAAATTTGAAACAGATCCATCGAGAACCTTGGCCGCGCATCGCGCACAGACACACAGACACACAGACACACAGACACACACACACACAGACACTAGTCGTATATATATATAGATAACAGACGTGCACATTTTCTTCATGGCTTTGAATATATCGTACAAGGCTTATAACCCCAACTTCGTTGATGAACGAACCTGATGGTGGTTTTATCACGACCACAGAGATCTTTCCACGATGCTACCACGATGCTACCACGCTACGATAATGGCGTTCCCGCTACGTTCTTAAAAATACTTTGCCACACTTTCTGTAGGCCACGACCCGGCTTTTGTGCAAGCGTGGGGAGAGCGTGCAGCTTCCAGATCCCACCCCGATCAAACCACGCGCATTGAGATCCTCCTACGTTTGGCCCACGATTGGCCCCGCTCTCGGACAATTTTACAACGTAGTAGAAGCGGCGCCTGTGTGTGATTGGGGTGTAACGAAAAGACGTTCTCCCATCGTGACTCTTTAATTGTGCATTCCCCTTCACCCTTCTTTATGTAAGAGGCTAAAATTGCGCAAAGCTCTTCCGCGTTGTATTGTGCAGCCTGCACTGAAACACGTAATTATGTACATGTGCGTTTCGTGACGTGAGTCTTCACTAAATGCACCAAACACGTTAGAAAGATAAACACGCGCACACACACACACAGACACCCACACACACACACACACCCACACATGTGCGTGCGTGCGTGCGTGCGTGCGAGTGAGTGTGTGTGTGTGTGAGTGTGTGTGTGAGTGTGTGTGTGTGTGTGTGTGTGTATGTGTGTGTGTGTGTGTGTGTGGGTGTACGTGAGTGAGCGAGTGAGTGCGTGCGTGCGTGCGTGCGTGCATGCGTGCGAGTCAGTGTGCGTGTGAGTGTGTGTGTGTGTGTGTGTGTGTGTGCGTGTGTGTGTTTTGGGGGGGGGTGTGACAGACGGACTGAAATACAGACAAGTAAAGACCACTTAGCTTGAGATGTGGATGTGTCTGGTTGTAATTTTCAATGTGACTTCAAAGATTAATTTTCAAATCAGTTTTTGAAGGAATAAAACATGTGCACACATAACTCCAAACCGGCTAAGTTCGTTCGCGAGTGTATACCAAATCTAATACAGATTGCTATAAAGGTTGACTGGCACACACACACACACACACACACACACACACACACACACACACACATACAGACAGCCAGCCAAACACACACAGACTGACACACACACACACACATACACGCGCGCGCGCGCACTAACGCACGCACGCACGCGCACGCGCACACACTCTCAGACACCTCTTTCCAATCTCACAAACCGAAGCAGTCACGGCAACATTCACATCACATGTTTTGTAAAGAGGACATGTTTGGTGTCAAATAAACAAACAAACAAAGAATCTGACAGCCGACAGATAAACAAATTCACTTTGTTTTTGAGTGATACAGTTTTATTTCTTGAATACACAGCATGCAGTGGAAACTATCGCCTTGTAACCCCAAAATAACAGCACTCCAATAGTTACCTACACTCCCTCGTCGAACTACGACTCAGGCTTTCTTAAACTTTAACAACGATAATTATAATGTTAGCTCATATAGCACAACGTACATATAAATGAGCAACTCGCGCTTTACGAAGTATGACTATGAATAAAACCCCATTCAGTCAACATTGAATGCAAGCTAACGTAATGATATAACAGAAAAGTAGCAGCAAGACAACATTAACTTGGACACATACCAGCAATAAGCCTGTCTGCCTTTTGTGAAAGTGTATGGTTTTTCATTTAATGTATATCTTATGGTATTGGGTTTTCCTTTTTTTTTCAACTAAAGGGTAATACAAATAAATAAAATAAAGCACTTTATTTTGAACTAATACAGCCAGCAAGAAGCTAGAGAACTTGGAGAGGACAGCACGTTTCGCCCTGCAGTCCGGACCGACGATCAAATAGCGAACGACAAGAAGAAGAAGAACTAATACAGTTTTATTTCCTGAATACACAGCATACAAGGGAAACTAACGCCTCGTAAACCTATACCAGGGCATTCAAACAGTTACCTCCCCTTCTATAATGACAACGTCGTAATACACAAAAAAAGCGTTTACACGAGATAAGAGGTGGGTTTTTTTCACCACGAGTACATGCTGACACTCTGCAGTCTTGCAGCTTAATGTGCAGAGTGGTAATTTGTTTCATTTTCTTTTTTTTCCCTGATGAATTTGGTATCTGACGCTTTGTCAACCTGAAGCAAAAAAACTAAACAACAAGTCGCGTAAGGCGAAATTACTACATTTAGTCAAGCTGTCGAATTCACAGAATGAAACTGAACGCACTGCAATTTTTCAGCAAGACCGTATACTCGTAGCATCGTCAGTTCACCGCTCGTGGCAAAGGCAGTGAAATTGACAAGAAGAGCGGGGTAGTAGTTGCGCTGAGAAGGATAGGACGCTTTTCTGTACCTCTCTTCGTTTGAACTTTCTGAGCGTGTTTTTAATCCAAACATATCATATCTATATGTTTTTGGAATCAGGAACCGACAAGAAATAAGATGAAAGTATTTTTAAATTGATTTCGAAAATTTAATTTTGATCATAATTTTTATATTTTTAATTTTCAGTGCTTGTTTTTAATCCAAATATAACATATTTATATGTTTTTGGAATCAGAAAATGATGAAGAATAAGATGAACGTAAATTTGGATCGTTTTATAAATACAATTTATTTTTACAATTTTCAGATTTTTAATGACCAAAGTCACAAATTAATTTTAAGCCACCGAGCTGAAATGCAATACCGAAGTCCGGCCTTTGTCCAAGATTGCTTGGCCAAAATCAAATGTCAATCAATTTGATTGAAAAATGAGGGCCGGTGTGACAGTGCCGCCTCAACTTTTACAAAAAGCCGGATATGACGTCATGAAAGACATTTATCGAAAACATGAAAAAAAAGTCCGGGGATATCATTCCCAGGAACTCTCATGTAAAATTTCATAAAGATCGGTCCAGTAGTTTAGTCTTCGCTCTACACACACACACACACGCACAAACAGACAGACAGACACACACACCGACACACACACGCACAAACAAACATACACACACACCCCCCACACACACACACACACACACATACACCACGACCCTCGTCTCGATTCCCCCTCTATGTTAAAACATTTAGTCAAAACTTGACTAAATGTAAAAACACAAAACGTGGTCTGTAGAATGTTGGTAATTATCCAAGGGGGAGGATCGTCTTATTTTATGCTACGACTTGGATATTTATTTTGTAGTTTACATCATTGATTTACACGGGATAGAGAGCGGGCAGCAGCGTTAACTATAACAATACACGAATGTCTCATTTGAAATACTAACACATTATTAAATGTGGGTCTTATGACGAAATCAACAACAGTTGTCTTATCAAAAAGAATAGTTACTTAATTGTTGCTTTTTGGGTCCAGCGGACCATCTTATAGGCCAAATCAGGACGCCAATCAAAAAGAAAGTAAGCAAGCACAGAAAACCCTAATACGTTAAAGATAAGTTTGTTTTGTTGTAAATCCAGATAATGGGAAGAGTCTGACTTAAATATTGTAAAAGTATAGATGATAAGAAATATGTTATGCCGTCTTCGATGTCTACAATCCGATTGAATACTTAACCAATGTTACCCTACTGTTCTGTGTAAACCCATTAACATAGCAATTTGAAATATCAAATTACAAACACATACTATATAGCAATCTAGCTTCCATGCACTCATTTGTATATAAATCCGCCACTACCAAAACGCTAAAGGTTCACAACAAAATATTGTAATTAAAACGATATTTGATATATAAGCAGAATCTAAAATGAAAATACATTACACAGATCCAACATTGCATCATTGTTAAAACAAATAATTTGTGGAATCATTATGAAAGAAACATTTCGTAACAAAACAAGAAGAGCGTTTCATATTATGCTAATACGATTTGTATGTAAAGAAACGCAACATTCTGATTTAATCGCACTTAAAAAAATCTGAATAAATATAATAAATACATGTGTTGAGCGCTTTCTTCACACGTTAAATGTGTAAAACGATATCCCAGTAACATCACAAAAAAGCACACTCTCAGAACATACAGACATATAAAAATACACGTCAATACACACATTGTATTTTGTAATGTCATGGTTTTTGTATATCGTGTGTGTGTGTGTGTGTGTGTGTGTGTCTTTGTGTGTGTGTGTGTGTGTGTGTGTGTGTGTGAATGTGTGTATGTGTGTGTGTGTGCATGCGCGCGTGTGTGTGCGCGCGCGCGCGTGTGTGTGTGTGTTAGTGTGTGTGTGTGCATGTGTGTGTGTGTGTGTGTGTTTATGTGTATGTGTATGTGTGTGTGTGTGTGTGTGTGTGTGTGTGTGTGAGGTGTTTCTTGGAATTGGAAAGCGCTTGGAGCTGTGAATCGGGACTTGCGCTTTAGAAAAAAGATTTATCATTATTATCATTATTATTATTATTATTATAAACCAAAACATGACATGTTTGTAGCCTCCTTTTGAACGATACAATAAACATTAAATCCTGCTTAACAATCTGCTGGCTCGGAGAGGGATTTGTATTTCCTCAATGTATTTCATGGCGAGTACTGTTAAATTCAGCTGTGAAACCCAAACAAAAATTCATCACAGTAAGCAGTAAAGCTATTTAAGTTTGGAGTGTATTCCAGTGAAATCCTGTCCAAATATCAGAAGGACTGTTCCTTTAAATGATCGCAAGGGACACTATTAACAATCACGGCGAATGTCAATCACACACATTTATCTACCTTGTCCCCTTCCTGTTTGGCTTGCACATCTTCATGGGTTACACCATCATATACATTAAAAACAATGTTTGGCTATAGCGCGATTCCCGTAAGTAGCCCATAGTCCTTTACAAATGCAATTCTTACAGATAAAACAATGAAGCATACACACACACACATACAGACGACTGAATAAAACAACGTAGACTGAGATTACATATAACACACATAATTATGGAACCGACTCGCTTTATAGCAGCAACAAAACGACATCCACAAGAACAACAACACCACCGTCAACAACGACAAATGCAATATAGACAACAAACAACCGGACAAACATGACAAAAACATTAATGATTATTATTTAAAGCGCTCATTTGAAAGTATGTCAGCTACCAGTATACATGGTTACATGATGCATGATCTGCACGCTACCTTCATTACGATCTTCATGTCATCAATCTAATTAATTACAAATGACATGCTACCAATCTACGTTATCAAAAATGGCATGCTACCAACCTGTCTGTAAAATCTTCAAAATTACAATCTAAATACTACCAATATATGCAGAATTAAAATGTGCATGTGCCTATCTGCGTAATTTTATTTTATTTTTTTCGTAATGTATGTGTGCTTGCTACCAATCTGCGTAATACCTATGTGCTTATGCTACCAATCTATGTAATAATACAATCTGAATGCTACCAACCTGCATGGTGACGATATGTATGCAACCAATCTACTTAATTACAATGTGTATGGTACCAATCTGCATGATTGCATTCAACAATAATACATTCATCATTGTTACGATCTGCATGACTCTGGTTTCCGAACAAGTATCTTTTGTTGTTTTAACATCGTCTCCAAAAATACATTTTCTATGTAACAACGAGTTAAGAGATTCAGACCCTTTTTCAATGCGTTATACATTTGGGACAACCGCCCTTTCCATCAGTTGTCTGTAAATAGTGTGTGTCTTACCTTGTCAACCAAATAAACGCATTATAGAATGAATATCCATTTTGTCCCACAATATAACCAATCTGTACAACTCAATTATCAATCCAATGTGTGATATACAATGTATACAATTCCCACGAATCTTAACATTATGATGTACACATTCTGATACAAAATCGGTTAATGTTGTAGGGTCACATCGGTCAGATCGGCTGGGCTTAGTTTCCTATCTTAGCGCAAAGAAGTATGGTTCGTCTCTGTGCAGATACAACATATGACATACTATTGTATTACAACGAAATGCAGGACACAGGAATGTTGCTTGGCTTGAGTACATTCAATACATAATACATAATACATAATACATAATACAACAACCAAACAGAGTGCTCACGGAACTTTTACAATGTACATTTTATGTAAACCCCGCCGACAAACTTGGCTTTTCGGTATTTAACATTGTAATGGGTTTCATTGTTAAGAACACACATTTTCACTCCTCAGAAAAAGTCACCCTGAAGTTTTAAGTTCAAAGTTTTAGTTTGTCTTTCTTAATTTTAGAATGATAAATAAACAAGAGGCGAAGCATTCACGGCTCACGTAAGAAATCGACAAACAGTAACACAAACTCAATCACTCCGTCACACATACACACACACACACACACACACACACACACAGGAACACACAGGAACACACACACACACACACACACACATACATACACACGCACAGACAGACACAGTTTAGCATCGCATAGGCTACACTTACGTGAGCCAAAAAGGGTACCTGTCTGACCGTTATAACACGTAGAGGGTCACCTAGAATCAGCTCTGATTGGTCAGCTAGTGAAATAGTGCACTAACATATGGTAATAAACACTCACAGGGGTACGACGGGGAATGGGGGGGGGGGGGGGAGTGCAGAAAGCGCGACACGAATGACAGGATCACAAAGCAACACAAATAACAAGCAACAACGGAAAAGAAACTACAACATTAACGGAAAACAATACACATGTTATTACTGTAAGCCTTTCGCTTGGAACCATTTTGCCACGTGTCCAGGTAAATCCAAATGTCAAAACTGGGCACGACAAAGTGTTCACAGCTCTGAGAGCCCTTGACACAAAACACATTGTCACAGCAGCCAACGTGAGCCGCTGATTGACTTTGATGAACCACGTGAGTCACCTGATTTACATTCACGGAAGCATGGATCTGCAGGGTAACTGTCGTCTGCTACTTACGATGCCGGTGTTGACGCACATGGTGACCGACTGAAGGAAATCCGTGCTAAGGTTCAAGCAACTTTAGGACCGCAGTCTTCTCAATTATGTGTCTTCTGATCTTTCGCGTTCCCTCTTCTTTGAGAGGCCCTGGGGAGCTTCCCTGTTTGTCTGTACAGAACGTAGTTACTTCTCGTCAGATATTTAACGATAAGAACTGATGGCCTTACGTCCTTTAGTTTACGCCTGTTTTGATGTCCTCTTGCATTAACAACATTAGTCAGCCATAGTTTGGGGGTAATCTTAATGATTGTGAACTTTTACGTAATAATACAAAATGCAAAAGGGGACGATTTTTTCAGATATTATGTTTTTCCAACTTCATTTTCAAGCTATACACAACATATGTTTCAATACTATTAAGACAGCCCTTATGAAGCTTTAGTCATGTTAGGTTTCTTATCAGGGTCTTTCTACATGTATAGGTCGGTGAAGTGTTGTAAAAAAAGTGATAATTCATTGGTCACAGTATCCATTATAATCCCATTTTTCATAATATAAACTAATTCTGATAGGATAAAAGCTATGTCTGTGTACCAATTCTGTTACATATTGGTTAGTTATTGTGGTACTGAACATAGATTTTGACAAACGTCAGGCGACGCAAACAACACTGTTCACCCCCTTCAATTACATCAGCTCGTTTGTTCTCTTGCTTTGCAGCACGCAGCCATTTTGGAACAGATCATACAACATCAATCAATAGGAGGCGTATATCGCGCGTATTCCGTGGGTACAGTTCTAAGCGCAGGGCTTTATTTTTTTTTATTTTTTTTTATGCAATATCGCGCACATATTCTATGCGCAGGGATTTATTTATGCCGTGTGAGATGGAATTATTTTACACAATACATCACGCATTCACATCGGCCAGCAGATCGCAGCCATTTCGGCGCATATCCTACTTTTCACGGCCTATTATTCCAAGTCACACGGGTATTTTGGTGGACATTTTTATCTATGCCTATACAATTTTGCCAGGAAAGACCCTTTTGTCAATCGTGGGATGTTTAACGTGCACACCCCAATGTAGTGTACACGAAGGGACCTCGGTTTTTCGTCTCATCCGAAAGACTAGCACTTGAACCCACCACCTAGGTTAGGAAAGGTGGGAGAAAATTGCTAACGCCCTGACCCAGGGTCGAACTCGCAACCTCTCGCTTCCGAGCGCAAGTGCGTTACCACTCGGCCACCCAGTCCATGGAGCGGTCCTTGTTCCGTAAGGGCAAGGGAGAAGCGTATTATTTGATGTAATGCAGTCGGTCACTTAGGACGAATAGTTTGGCAGCCATGTTGATTTTGGTCGCTACTCAAACAAACCCCTTCCCTCTCCGAAATGCAATAACTGCAAAACTAACCGGTTTAGAGCAAAATACTTTTGAAATATAAAAAATCAGTAATATAGCTATCACATGAGTCTAACACTTTGAAATACTTTTTAAACAAAATCAAAAATCTAGCAAGGTTGCGCACATTAACCGCCGCCTCTTTAAAAGTTGAACGAATGTTTTTTATTTATGCTGGCGAATGTATGAGAGAATGCTAGGCCATGTTCATTGATACCTAAAAAGAGGAATTTATCTCGAAGTATTTCCAATGATGCCGGTGACACATTACACATTTACAGTATGTCCAGAAGGGCAGATAACATAAAGGGACGTTAAATCCCCCCCCCCCCCCCCCAACATACGTCAACGGTTCTTGTGGTTTAGTCATGCTGACTGCCTAGAGCTCTTTCGCTATGTCTGTCTGTCTGTCTGTCTGTCTGTCTGTCTGTCTGTCTGTCTCTCTCTCTCTCTCTGTGTCTACACACACACACACACACACACACACACAGACACTCACACACACACACACACACACACACTCACACACACACACACACACACACAGTCACACGCACATGCACGCACGCAAGCAATAAGCCCTGTAATGTATCCCAGGCTTCTGCTGTCATAATTAATCTACCCATTTATTCAGGCGCATGGCTTTTTTGGAAGCCTTGTAGTACGTATTATAGCATAATTATATGTCATTTTAGCATTTAACCTTGGTCCAATTTTGGACAATATGGTACATCAACCTACCTTCTCCTGCATGTCAAGTCTGCCAAATTCTTCAGGGAGATTTTTACCCGGATCTGAAATGACAGGAAAGATATCCGAACAGTTTGAAAACATTCAACTGCATAATGCGTTTACAATTATTCTCGAAGCAATTAATGCACAGTGACTAAAAGTAATGCATCTGTGCTTTATCAGCCTCAACACGTAATACCCATGCACATCTGGGTATTGCGTCACGCACCATATATCTTAATCGGGCATATTGGTAACGTTTCACGTTTCCCCGTCGTTGAATTTTCTCAAGATTGGAACTAAACGTTTCTGTTGCGGCGAGTGAGCGCACATTTTGACAACTTGCAAAAAGCTCGGGAAATGCACGTACACATTCTGACACTTTAATGCTATTGACAAACTTTGAGGAGACGGAAAACCGTTAGCTTTTACTGTAAATTACGTCTTTTTCTGACGGGAGGCACTTCTCTCAGCTACCCTGCTTTGGCAGAAACACATCGATAAAACAAAATGCACACTATTCGTCATTTACCTCTTTGAGAATTTGCGTCATGATAAGAAAAACGGCAAGCAGCACGCGCAAAGCCATGACATTGGTGATGTGATATGACGAGGTATTTTCTTCACTGAACATTTGAACATAGTGCCGGTGTAACACGAGAAAATTACTCTCACGAGATTTTTACTCCGGAGTAAAAATTTCGTACGAAAATTGTACTCCCTTTACGAAAAAAGCTTAGCGTTATTTTACTCTCGTGTCATATCGCAAGCAGGACATACCATTTTGGCGCCATTCCGTTTCGACGCCATTCCATTTCGCCCCCATCCCACTTTCTCGACGTTTCACAAGCCAAACGCCATTTTACTTCCGTGTCATATACCACTAGCGCCACATTCCATTTTGGCGCCATGCCGATTTGTCGTCATCCCATTTTGCCGCCATCCCTATTTCGCGATATTTCAGATTGCGGCAAAGTGGGATTTCGCGTAAACGGAATGTCGTCTCCCGTTGAATGACTCAATTATAGTAAAGTGAGGCTTGGCAAGTAGAATGACGCAGAAAATGGGATGGCGCCAAAATGGTATGGCGTCAAAATGGGATGGCGTGCTATTGGTATGACACGACAGTAAAATGACGATTGGCTTGTGAAATGTCGCAAAAAATGGGATGGGGGCAAAAAGAGACGGCGGCAAAACGGGATTGCACAAAATTGGGATATCGCGCTAGTGGTATATATGTATATATGTCACGATAGTAAAATGACGCTTGGCTTGTGATCCCATGAGTACGAATGTTCGCCGCGAAATACAAAACCAGGGAGGAAAAATCTCGTACGAGATTTTTACTGGGAGTAAAGATTTGGGGAGTTAAAATTTCGTGGAGGGAGTAATTTTTTCGTTCCTTGTGGAGTTCTTTTTTCGTACGAGATTTTTACTGGAAGTAAAAATTTCGTACGAAATGTTTACTCCGGAGTCAATTTTTTGTGGAGAACAAATTTCGTGTTACACCGGTTTTATAACTACTTACTTGCCCCTGGCAATATATCCTGATACGATGTATACTATTTCAGTTAAATACAGTCAGCTGATTACAAAAACGCAATTATCCCCACAGAGTAGAAAGGCAAGAAGCCATAACAAGCCAGTAACTTATAACTTCTTACATATTCGAAAACCACAAGGTTACAACAATGGACTGTTGAACGTCTGCCGTTGGCATGAATCAGGATTAGTTCACGTATTACTGCGCACACATATTTTCGCCGGAAACGTTAACGTATATGACTCGAAAAAAGGAAGAACAATCAACACCAAGAATAAGTGCAACTCTTCACACATGAAGGAAGCAACTTTTTTGCAACAAACTGGTATACATAGGGGCAAAAAAAGCAAACCAACTAACTAACTAAACTCACTATTTAACTATCTAACTAACTAACTAACTAACTAACTAACTAACTAACTAACTAACTAACTAACTAACTCACTCACTCACTTAGTCAGTAACTAAGTTACTTACTAACTCACTATGAACAGTCTGACCCACCGACTGACTGACT